>NW_021703780.1:52525050-52712880 GCF_005190385.1 Monodon monoceros | reverse complement strand
GCTTTTGATTTTATTGATCTTTGCTATTGTTTCCTTCTTTTCTTTTTCATTTATTTCTGATCTGATCTTTATGATTTCTTTCCTTCTGCTAAATTTGGGGTTTTTTTGTTCTTCTTTCTCTAGTTCCTTTAGGTGTAAGAATAGGTTATTTATCTGAGATGTTTCTTGCTTCTTCAGGTAGGATTGTATTGCTATAAACTTCCCTCTTAGAACTGCTTTTGCTGCATCCCACAGGTTTTTCTTTTTCTTTTTTTATAAATTTATTTATTTATTGGCTGCATTGGGTCTTAGTTGCTGTGCGTGGGCTTTCTCTAGTTGCAGAGAGCGGGACCCACTCTTTGTTGCGGTGCGTGGGCTTCTCATTGCAGTGGCCTCTCTTGTTGTGGAGCACAGGGTCTAGGCTTGCGGGCTTCAGTAGTCGTGGCTCGTGGGCTCTAGAGCACAGGCTCAGCAGTTGTGGCACATGGGCTTAGTTGCTCCGCAGCATGTGGGATCTTCCTGGACCAGGGCTCAAACCCATGTCCCCTGCATTGGCAGGCAGATTCTTAACCACTGCGCCACCAGGGAAGTCCCATCCCACAGGTTTTGAATCATCGCGTTTTCACTGTCATTTGTTTCTAGGTATTTTCTGATTTCCTCTTTGATTTCTTCAGTGATCTCTTGGTTATTCAGTAGTGTATTGTTTAGCCTCCATGTGTTGTTTTTTTTTTTACAGACTTTTTCCTGTAATTTTTTCCTGTAATTTCCTAATATCTAGTCTATAGCATTGTGGTTAGAAAAGATACTTGACAAGATTTCAATTTTCTTAAATTTACTAAGGCTTGATTTGTGACCCAAGATATGATCTATCCTGGAGAATGTTCCATGAGCACTTCAGAAGAAAGTGTATTCTATTGGTTTTGGATGGAATGTCCTATAAATATCAATTAAGTCCATCTTGTTTAATATGCCATTTAAAGCTTGTGTTTCCTTATTTATTTTCATTTTGGATGATCTGTCCATTGGTGAAAGTGGGGTGCTAAAGTCCCCTACTATGATTGTGTTACTGTCCATTTCCCCTTTTATGGCTGTTAGCATTTGCCTTACATATTGATGTGCTCCTATGTTGGGTGCATAAATATTTACAATTGTTATATCTTCTTCTTGGATTGATCCCTTGATCATTATGTAGTGTCCTTCTTTGTCTCTTGTAATAGTCTTTAAAGTCTATTTTGACTGACATGAGAATTGCTACTCCAGCTTTCTTCTGATTTCCATTTTCATGGGATATCTTTTTCCATCCCCTCACTTTCAGTCTGTATGTGTCCCTAGGTCTGAAGTGGGTCTCTTGTAGACAGAATACATACGGGTCTTGTTTTTGTATCCATTCAGCCAGTCTATGTCTTTTGGTTGGAGTATGTAATCCATTTACATTTAAGGTAATTATCGATATGTATGTACCTATTACCATTTTCTTAATTGTTTTGGGTTTTTTATTGTAGGTCTTTTCCTTCTCTTGTGATTCTTGCCTAGTGAAGTTCCTTTAGCATGTCTTGTAAAGCTGGCTTGGTGGTGTTGAATTTTAGCTTTTGCTTGTCTCTAAAGGTTTTAATTTCTCTGTCAAATCTGAATGAGATCCTTGCTGGGTAGAGTAATCCTGGTTGTAGGTTTTTCCCTTTCATCATTTTAAATATGTTCTGTCACTCCCTTCTGGCTTGTAGTGTTTCTCCTGAAAGATCACGTGTTAACCTATGCAGATTCCCTTGTATGTTATTTTTCTCTTGCTGCTTTTAATAGTTCTTCTTTGTATTTAATTTTTGATAGTTTGATTAATATGTGTCTTGGCGTGTTTCTCCTTGGATTTATCCTGTATGGGATTCTCTGCGCTTCCTGGACTTGACTGACTACTTCCTTTCCCATATTAGGGAAGTTTTCAACTATAATCTCCTCAAATATTTTCTCAGTCCCTTTCTTTTTCTCTTCTTCTTCTGGGACCCCTGTAATTCGAATGTTGGTGCATTTAATAATGTCCCAGAGGTCTCTGAGATTGTCCTCAATTCTTTTCATTCTTTTTTCTGTATTCTGCTGTGCACTATTTTATCTTCCAGGTCACTTATCCGTTCTTCTGCCTCAGTTATTTTGCTATTTATTCCTTCTAGAGAATTTTTAATTTCATTTATTATGTTGTTCATCATTGTTCACTTGCTCTTAGGTCTTCTAGGTCCTTGTTAAACATTTCTTGTATTTTCTCCATTCTATTTCCAAGATTTTGGATCATCTTTACTATTATTACTCTGAGTTCTTTTTCAGGTAGACTGCCTATTTCCTCTTCATTTGTTTAGTCTGGTGGGTTTTTATCTTGCTCCTTCAACTGCTGAGTATTTCTCTGTCTTCTCATTTTGCGTAACTTACTGTGTTTGGGGTCTGCTTTTCGCAGGCTGCAGGTTCGTAGTTCCTGGTTTTTTTTTGATGTCTGCCCCCAGTGGGTAAGGTTGGTTCAGTTGCTTGTGTAGGCTTCCTGGTGGAGGAGACTGGTGCCTGTTTTCTGGTGGATGAGGCTGGATCTTGTCTTTCTGGTGGGCAGGACTACGTCCGGTGGTGTGTTTCGGGGTGTCTGTGACCTTATTATGATTTTAGGTAGCCTTTCTGCTAATGGGTGGGGTTGTGTTCCTGTCTTGCTAGTTGTTTGGCATGGGGTGTCCAGCACTGGAGCTTGCTGGTCGTTGAGTGCAGCTTGGTCTTGGCATCAAGATGGAGATCTCTGGGAGAGCTCTCGATGATTAATATTACGTGAGGCCGGGAAGTCTCTGGTGGTCCAACGTCTTGTACTGGCGCTCCTGTCTCAGAGGCTCAGGCCTGACACCCGGCCGGAGCACCAGTACCCTGTCAGCCCCATAGCTGGGGTATGGGCAAGTCAGAAATGAATCGGGTTTCTGGCCCTTGGAGGGTGGCCAACTTGGTATTGGAGCTCCACAGCTCTGCCTCAGTGGTTGGCCTAGCTGCCCCAGAAGCTTGGGTGCATTGTTTTTCTTCTTTTGTGCTTAGTCTAGTTTCACTTGCCTGTAGGGGGCTGTGTGCAGAGGCCTTGCACCTGACAGGTCGGATTCGCTTTCCCAGTGCAGAACTGCTGCGGGGACACACCTTGGCGCCTGTGTGGAGAAGTGCTGCACACACCACCACAACCCAAGATGGTGGCTAAACTGTGTCTTACTCAGACAGTGGAGCACTATCCAACAACTTAACGGAATGGGTTACCGCTACAACAACACACATGAATCTCACAGACGTTATTTGAGCAAAAGTCAGGACACGCTATATGCTTTCAAGTATATTAAGCTGTAGAATAATTACAGTATATCCATGGTGGCAATTAACGTCAGAATAGCAGTTATCTTTGAGGAGGAGGCTTTTGACTGGAATGGGGCATGAGAAAATTTTCAGGAGTGAGAGAAGCATTCTCTATCTTCATCTGGCTGTTGGTTATACAGGTATATGCAAAAGTAAAATTCTTCAAAGTATACACCTATGATTTCTGCATTTCACTTAAGCAAATTATACTCAGTAAAGTACTATTGGCTTGAAAGAAAGGCCATTTCCCTCAAAAAGGATCTGAATACCTGTTGCTCGTTGCTCCCTACACCTCTCCACCAAGCCTTGCACTTTCTCTCCCAACACTTAGTAGATGCCTGGGAGGATCTGAAGAGTTGGGTGGATTCAATCCAAGGAGAGAAAGGGTGCCTGACCTCATTTCATTACTTTGGATGGAGCTGTATCTATGCTGTTTGGTAAAACAGCACAAATGTAAACGAGGTGTAAACTGCTTTCACATCTCATTTAAGGAACAGATGAGGCGTGAAATGCATTTCACAGGCACAAGGACTGGAGGGGGATGCTTAGCATGGTGCAATGTAGAACATTTGTTCCTCTTCCCTCAGGGATGCTGGATTATTTCTGAACATGGCTACTGCAGGGGCAGGAAGAGCAGGGGGCAGGGGCATGAATACAGGAGGCAGGTGAAGCACTCTGCTCTCTCCTGTACTTAGAATCCTGCCTTCCTCCTCCACCTGACCACCTCCTACACATCTGTTCAAGTCCAGCTCAGATCTCACCTTCCTGCTCACCACTCACTGACTGATTCAATGGCTCCTTCCTCGGGTCACCCACAAGCCTTGGCTCAGCACTCAGAATTGTTACTTATTTCCCTCTGCCTTGTGTTATAAGGACAAGGAATGTATATTGTTCTTGGATTCAGCGGCTGCTCAATTAACCCTTAAGAAATTAATGTGAACGGAGGCAGAGGAAACAGGGAGGCAAATAATATATCTAGGGATGGCATTTGAGCAGTCAAACCTACTCCAAACACACAAAGGAACTATAAAGCTCCAAAGGCAACTTAAAAGCTTAGATTTATATCACTTTATATCTCTCAGAGACATACATATGTACACCCTTCAGGGCAAGCTTACTTGTAAAGATAAATGTGGGATTTACGTTTGTGTGTGTGTGTTTATCATGGAAGCAGTGTTTTGCCCCCTAGTGTGAGAAGAACTTTGAAATCTCACATGGATAATTATTATATCTCTATCACCTATTCTAAAATATTTGACTGGTTTTATAGGCCTTTGCTCAATAACGAAAGCAGGGTTTTTTTTAATTTGTTATTTTTTTTTCTTTCTTTTTTTTTTTTTTTTGGCAGCTCTGCATGGCTTGTGGGGATCTTAGTTCCCTGACCAGAGGTTGAACCTGCACCCTCTGCAGTGAAAGCACAGAGTCCTAACCACTGAACCACCAGGGAATTCCCTAAAAGCAGTTTTTGAAGAGAACAGTTTAGACCTAAATTCCCAATGCCATTGCCTGATAATAGTTGCATACGTCTCTGTGTCAGCCATAATTTGTATATAGAATGTTGACCTTAATAATATATTCCAAACTATAACACAATGAAACTATCAAATTAGAGAAATTTTGCTTTGAAAATTCCAGGGAATTCAGGGCAATTGAGATGGTAGCATATTGTGAAATAAATATTTCACTAAGATTCAGAAGATCCACTAAGATGCAGAAGATCCACTAAGAGTCAGAAGATCTGAAATCAGGCCTAGTCACAGACCTGACCTTGAAAAATTGCTTAACCTCTCCAGATCTCCGTTTCCTCCTGTGCAAAATGTGATCAAATCCAGAGTGCAGTTTGCACTCGCCCTATGACCCAATGATTGTTGCTTCTCTAGGAATATATCTCAGACAGGTACCAGTTGGGGAGGGAGTATTTTCCCTCTCTACCCCTCTTGAGTTCATGTGGCTGGTTTAACAATAAAATGACACAAGACAGATTAACAGGAGAAAAAGAAACAAATTCTAATTCATGTGCATGGAGGTCCCATAGAAATGAGACCTAAGAGGTGGCCAAAGCAAGCAGCTTTTATACTTTTTAAGCAAAGAAACAATAAATTTGTGAGGAATTCACAGCACAAAGAAGCTTAGGTTTGGGGTGGCCAATTAGTGAAGAATCCAAACAGAGTTGGGCTTGGGGAAGTAAATTAAAGAAGTAACAAGGTTTGTTTCTATAGGCTTCTCAGCCCTCATTTCTGTCTTGGGCAATAAGGGTGCCCTTCTACCTCCAGATGCAGGGAATGAACCTTTCACATGAGAGATTTATTTCCTGCTTCCAGGGGGACAGAAAGGAGGGTCAGAGTGTTCTTCTTGTATTTGCTGTTTCTTTTCTTTTTTTTTTGCGGTAGGCGGGCCTCTCACTTTTGTGGCCTCTCCCACTGCGGAGCACAGGCTCCAGACGCGCAGGCTCAGCGGCCATGGCTCACAGGCCCAGCTGCTCCGCGGCATGTGGGATATTCCTGGACTGGGGCACGAACCCGTGCCCCCTGCATTGGCAGGTGGACTCTCAACCACTGCGCCACTGTTTCTTAAGTAACTTTAATTCAAAATAATCAATATGTCATTAAGGCATATTTTGGGGTGGTCTGCCCTGGACCCCAACATACCCAAATTCAGAAACACAAAGATACTCATCCCAACGCTGCTTATAAAAGCAAAGAGTTGGCAACAATTTGAATGCTTATCAATGTGGGCATGGATAAACAATGTTTGCATATGAAATAGACCCACATAACCTACTTAGATGAGTCTCAAAAACAGAAGGTTGAGTGAAAAATGAAAAATGCAGTTTGGAATTTATGGCACAATAAATAGCGTTTAGGTAAAGAAACATTTAAGATAGAGAGGAATGAGACACTTTAGAAATAAAAGAGACAAAAATAATACAAAATATTGAGTAAAATAAAAAGGCCCTATATATAAAGTACTGATCATCTAGAGACATTAAATCTTGGTTTAGCAAAACACAGACAGAAAAAGATAGGCAACTATTTCTAGGTGGACACAGTTTTATTTTCCCTGTTTATCTCAAGTCAGAGTCAAAAATCCCAAGATTTTCAATGGCTTTAAATGTGGCCTCATGTTTTGACCAGATCATTCACTATATTTGGAAAAAGGTTAGGCCTGCGTGTGTTTAACTAACATATACTGCATTATGTTAAGTGGTAGATTGTCACACATTTTGCTCAGGATTGACAATCAAGGCATTTTTTCTGCTAATGCAATGTTAATTGGGACCATGCTAACATTTAATTAATTTTAAGTACAATAGCTCATTTGCCAACAAAGGGGGGTAAAAATATTAATTGAAGCATATGTGAATGGTTATTTGCTGGGTGTAGGAAACATCCCACAATTAAAGTTAATCACTGTGTGATTAACTGATTTTGATTCAAGATGGGTTCCTATGGCATAAGGTAAGTCTGTCAATAAAAGTTACAATTAAGCCTCATTTTGAAAAGCAAAGTTACTAAGGCAAGCAGCAATGGGGCAGAGCAGCAGCAGGCTGCTTTCCTTATGATGCAGAAAGAAAGAAAGGCCAGGAGCCCTGGGAGGACAACAAAGGTACAGAGACTGGGCATTCCGGGAAGGTAGAAAGTCTTCAGCCAAATGTGGGAATATACTCGGCCTGGGAAATGAAAACTGATTCATCAGAGCTTTGGAGATGAGAGGGTTGGGTAGAGAGCTGGGTGCAGTGGTGGATAGGGAAGGACTGAAGGGCCAGCAGCTCTATCCATCAAGTATAGAGATAAGCAAGGCTACGACACCCAATGGGGATGTCTAATCTGTGGACCAGCCGGTGGTCCATGGAAGTAATGAGGGAGAGGGTCATGCCGTCAGCACTGGAGCTGGAATAGAAACAAAAGGATAACTGAGCCCTGATAATGAAGGAGCCCTGGTACTACAGGATGGGCCAAGATGGCCTGAGCCTAAAGCTACTAGGATAGAGCAAACATCTAATTCTTAAATTACACCCCAGGATCCACAGAGCCCCATGCTGCAGCTGTGCTCCTGCAAGAGGTCTGGACAATGCAATGTCAATGCAATGAGTGCATTGACAACTTCACAACAGTCCCATTACTAGAGCTAGCCTGAAGGAGTGCTCTGTACCTGACCACATGAGCGCGCTACACAATAGGCTCCTCCAGTAGAAGAGCTCTCAAAGGTGCTCAGCCTGAAACATACTATGGCCACCAGAACCTGCACTGTCCACCTTGAAGTTTGCTTTTCTCTTGCCCCCGTAACATCCTTTGCCCAACAGTTGTCCCAACAAACATATCTCAGAGATATTCACTGAGCATGGGCTTGGAGATGGAAAAACTGCCTGTAAAAGAGACTCCATTCAACTATAGGTAAGTTAAGACACATGGGGGCTTGCCAAAGAGAAAGGAAGAAGGATTGAGAAGACATCCATTTTAACCCAGTTCTGGAATACTTCTTGAAACATATCCATCTAATGGGGCATTGGAGTTGGCATCCAAAATAAAACCCCTTTTTTGAGAGAAATCACCATTTTCAATCTGCCTTTCTGGACTGGAGTGATAGTGCTTATTTATAAAACTGCCAATATTAGTAATATGCAGGAAAACTGAATCATAAATCCTGTCTTCGCTCCTCTCTGTATGTTGGCTCAGTTCTTTCATATCACAATCAGTCTTGCTCCATGTGCTGGGCCATCTGCTCAGACTCACATCCTTCAAACTTTGGGACCAAACACCATGGCCAGGAGGATATTATGACTGCCTGACCCTGAGTCATCTACCCAACCCTCTGGCAAGAAACATGGGATATGGTCCCAAAGGAAGGTAGAAGAGGACAGGTCGTGTTAAAGTGGGACTAAAACAAACACGATAACCATGCATCTCTCCATCATTTCCCCCGTGTATTCATTCCATAAGTTTATTTAGTACCTACTGAACTGGCACTGGAGCTTACACTAAATAGTGAGCAAAATCAATACAATCCCCATCCTCACTGAGCTCACAGTTGAGAATTTGCAGCTAACTTTGGGAATAAGTTACCTAACATCTCTGAACTTCTGTGACCTCATCTGTAAAATGAAGATAATAATACTTACCTTTCATGGCTGTTGCAGGGAAAATTAGACATGGCTTCCAGCGTTCAGCATTAGAGTTCAAGCTGTGCTGCTGTGCCCGGGGTGGCAGTTGTGGTGTCCCTATTACCTCCAATTCTGCAGTGAGATGTTGAGCATTGTTCCTGGCTGTACAGCTTCCAACCCTGTTCTTTAGCTTTGCTGGAGATTCTGTGCACAACCCAATATCCTTTAATAAATTACTCCCTGATCAAACCAGTTTTGATTGTTTGCTACTAATACTGATAAAGAAAGTGCTTAATAAATGGTAACTATAGTTACTAATCCCTCAGCCTCTTGTCCCTATATTAAGAGAAGTACAGCTGAAAGCCATGCAAAGTGGGACTCAAAAGAAGCAGCTCTAAGGATCAAATCTGACCCAAGCCCTGGACACAGCAGAAGCTGAAGGCAGCCCCAAGTCTGATGGACAGGCAGAGTGAAGAGTCCTTGTCATCTTCCAGGGACCAGAGGAAGCAGGGTGCAGTTCTGCCTTCTGCGTGTAGAGGTAAAATAACGATTTCTCCAAAGGGGCTTTCATGCACTGCACTGATTAAAAGTAATAAGATGCTGCTGCTTCGACTTCAGATTTAATTTCAGACACTTAAATGTGTTGTGGGCTTTCAACTGAGTTCTGTGTGTTCAGTGGAGCAGGAAGGTAGAAAATCTTAGGTTGTCCTTGTCATTCAGGAGACATTAAGGGGACCACATCCATCTCGCTGACCTTCAGAGGATGGGCACGAAACATGATTGGCCCATTGGCCCATGACCTTGACCTTGATGGAGCACAGATGGTTTCCACCTAAGGAAAAATCTCTGAATTTTGTTAAACTAACCCTGAAATGATGTGACTACCAGAAAGCCCTTGAAGGGCAGCTGGGGCCCAGATGAGAAGTCTGAGCAGGTCACTCTGACCAGTGCCTGAGACAAAATGCCCGTCTTCCCAGAAACACACTCGGCTGGCAGTCCAATGACTTGGGACATTACCTGGTCTTGTTTCTCCTGCTCCACCCTCACCCAGCCCATGATTCAAATCACCACTGGGTCAGCCACTTACATCCTGTGATGCTTTGAAGTTCATCTCCCTCAACCTCACTTCCTGTGACCATTTTCAGAATGCTCATGGTGACTCCATCTCCAGTATGGCAGGAATAAGACTCAGGGGAGGTTGGGATGAGAGCATGGAGACTCTTCCATGCACACCTGAGTTTACAGCTCATTTGGTATGGAGCCATGGAAGGTTTTAGAACAGAGGAGTAGAATGTTAAAACCAAATTTAAATTATGGTATTTAAATTGGAGTGAGGGTGACCAAGATGGCCTTAACATTCCCCTCAGCTTGACTAAACTTCAGACAGGCTTCTTCCTGACTATAGGCTCCTGACCTCCCTTTTCTCAGAGCATGACTTACTTTACTTTTTTATTCCTTAGTTTAGAAAATTGCAAATTCTTTCTCTGTCCTTTTGAGATGTAAATCTTCTCCCAGCCAATTACAACCCAAGAATCTTGAGTCTTCTCAAGGACTGTGGAGCCATCCCTTTGAAATATAACCATCAAGAGAGATGATTACAGTCATCTCCCAGTCTCTGTGGGAGGGCAGAAGCCTAACTTTGATAAACACCAATTAGCAGACAGAGACGGGCTAATCACATTGACCTACCTTCCCCATAAAGTCCTGCAGTACTTTTCTACTAGCTCACCCCAGTGCTTAAAAACCCTGTCTTTTGTTTCAGTGGCATTGGGTCAGTCTTTCTGAAGAGAGGTCATTGTAACTAATGCGACAATTACTATGAGAGAGCGTTAGACCGAAGCTGTGGGAGGACAAGGGATAGGCAACAACTCCAGGAGAAAGGGCATGGAGGCTAAGTCACCAATTAGGTGACATTTGAGCTGGAGTTTAAGTGTGAGTTTGGCAGTTGTAAAACAATGGGTTTGAAGAAGAGTTGAAGGCAAGCCAACGCCTGGGAGAAGACATTTGCTCTAGAGTATCTGTCAAAGAATTCATATCCACAATAATAAAGAGCTCCTGCAAAGCGATAAGAAAAGGCAAATAATCTAAATTTTTACAATGGACAAAATACTTAACAGGTACTTCACCAAAAAGGGTATTGATACGACCAGTAAACATACTAAAAGGCTCCCAACTTTATCAGCTATCGAAGAAATGCAAATTAAATCCACAATCCCTTATCATCACACACCTATCACAATGACTAAAAGTAAAGATACCAGATGTTGACAGGAATGTGGGGCAACCACAACTCTTGGACTTTTCTGGTGGGGGTATAGGTATAAATTGGTAGAGTAACTTTAGAAAACTATACAGTAGTATCTTCTAAAGATGAATAAGTGCTAATGTATAAAATAGCAATTCCACTCATAAATCCAACAGAAAAAGGATGTATGTTCACAGAAAAGCATGTAAAAGAATGAGAATAGCTGCAAAATTCATAATAGCTTCAAATTGGGAAAGCCCAAATGTCCATCAATAGTCGAATGAATCAAGTGTAATATGTTCGTTACACAGAGAGAGCAAAGGAGAGAGAGCACAAGGAAAATGCACAAACTACATGTAACAGCATCAGTGGATTTCACAAACACAAAATTGAGAAAAATAGCCAGGCATCAAAGAGTATGTATTGAATGATTCCATTTATGTAAAGTTAAAACACCGTCAAAGTTAATCTGTTAGAAATCAGGATAGTGATATTCCTAAGGGCTGGAAATTACTGAAGGGAGACACTAGGGGCTTTGGGGCCGGCCATGTTCTGTTTCTTGATCTGGGTGCTGGTCACTCCACGTGGTCAGTCTATAAAAATCCATCAGCAGGAAATATATGGTTTGTGCGTTTTTATGTATACATGTTGCATTTCAGTAACACATTAAGCAAAACAGAAGTGGACGTGGGCTCCTTCTGCCTGAAATGCAAGTTGCTGGGGGAGAAGTGGCTCTCAGAACTGGCCCTTGTGTTTCATAACCACCTACACAGTCTGCTCTTAAAAGTCAAAGACTGGAAAGAAAGGTGACTGGAGAAGCAGAAATCTGAATTCCTCAAAGAGGAACAAAGAAGAAGAATCAGCAAGAAAGAATACAAAAGGAAAAAGATGGAAGCAATTAAAACAACAGGGGGAAATGCTTATAAAGGCAGCACACTAGAAATGGACAGAGAGAAGCAGGACAAGGACTTGAAAATTCCAGCATTTTTGTTTCCTAACCTTTATATGAAACATAATGCAAGTAGAAAATTCAGAACACATAACCCTGCAAAGAGCCGAATGTTCTCACTGCTTTGACTCAGGTGGGGGTGGGGTTGGGACTGTATTCCGAGGCAAGTGGACTTTCTCATGAAATTCTTCTGTCAGGGAAGAAGGGAGGTCAGGTAAGGGTCTAGAATTCTTGGGACTAAAGAAAACCCTCTCGTTGCTGTCTACCCTTCCCTCCTCTCCTGCTGATCGCCCCACCCCTACAACTGCGAAGCTGCCACACCCACATGGTGCCTCTTTCTCACCCCACCTCCTTGCCGCCTGTCAGCTTTTCAAACCTTGACCGGAAGGGCCAGAGGGCACTGGGCTCAGTGACTGGGGTCTCCACCCTGCAGCTTTGATGGTTTTTTAGTGGAATCCAGCATCATTTATCACTGTCATGTCTGCATGGCACTGAGTGATCACCATGGCGAGTGCGAATCCAGCTGTTCAGAGTCAGAAAGGCCTTCACAAATTTGCCTTTCTATTTCAGATTCCCAGGAAGGTGACAGTTCTTCTCAAGTTAAAAGATTCTAGGTCAGAGGCTGGGACACCTTGAGGAATCCCTGTGTCTTTCCAAGCGCATGTGGCTTTGGAGTAGTTGGAACCGGCCTTAGAGTCGCAGTGAGGAAAACAGCTTACTCTTACTCGGGCAAAGGCTCTGCAGAGCTCAGATGAAGGAATGAGCTTCCTTTGGGGACATGGGTATTTTATGCTCCTATTTGACTCAATAGGTTACAGAACAACTCACGTGTTAGCTTAAGACAGCCCAGCTTCCGGGTCATGAAATACAGAAAGGAGACTTTAGTCCAGTGATTCTCAAAACGTGGCATCCGGGGACTTCCCTGGTGGTGCAATGGTTGAGAATCCACCTGCCAATGCAGGGGACATGGGTTTGAGCCCTGGTCTGGGGAGATCCCACATACGGCGGAACAACTAAGCCCGTGCGCCACAGCTATGGAGCCTGAGCTCTAGAGCCCGCGAGCCACAACTACTAAAGCCCGCATGCCTAGAGCCCAAGCTCTGCAGCAAGAGAAGCCACTGCAATGAGAAGCCCGTGCACCACAACGAAGAACAGCCCCCGCTTGCCGCAACTAGAGAAAGCCCACGTGTGCAGCAACAAAGACCCAATGCAGCCAAAAATAAATAAATAAATAAATTTATTTTAAAAACAAAAAAAAAGTGGCCTCCGGACCAAGACCAAGAGCATCAGCAGGAACTAAAAAATCATTAGAAATGCACATTCCTGGGCCCCACCCCAGATTTACAGAATCTGAGACTCTGGGGGTGGGGTCCAGAGATCTGTGTTTTAACAAGAACCAGGCAATTCTGTACAAGCTGTCTGAGAAACACTGCTCTAAGGGTATATGACAGTCACTTACCCGCCCTCTATTCTAATTAGCTGGATCTTCAGAATTTCTTCCGAGGAATGGGGGCATTCACACCTTACCTGCCTGAAGGCTGAGGAATCCTAGATTAGATCTCTTGAGGAACCTCCCTTTCAGCTTTAATATCTATGATTCCTCCCCTTCAAAGTATTCTAATGCTTTTCCTAGGGTAGAGCTGGCAGGCGTGGATTTGTTATTCAAGCTAGGTGCCCAGTATACAGCCCCAGGGATTTGAGTCAGTGCCAGAGCAGCTGAGGTACAGCAAGGGGTAACAGGATGCTAGGACATCATAGGATCCTACATGGAGAGGTGAACCCTTCAGAGCCTCCTCACTTGTCCCCTAGTAGTCACAAATTGGGCACATGCCACTGCATCAGCTGTGGGACAGGGAGGGAGGAGAAAGAGTCTCCCACTTTGCTGATGGGTACCTTAGGACAAGCCACAGAAGAAGCAGACTGCCAGGCTTTCTGTGCCTCTGTTGTTCCAACCATCTTCTACTCTCCCGTCCCCTAGACCCGGAGCACCAAAGCCAGCCTATTTAAAATAAATCTACCACTGTCTGTTCCAAAGAAATTTGTTCTCCAGAATTTGTCCCAGACTGAAAACTGAACACATCCAGGGTTTAAGAGCTTATGTTGGGAGAAATGGAACATTATCTCAGGATAATGTTTTCCTACTGCTACTTAAATTTCCAGAGGCATTTACAAAAAATTAAACATCAATAGGAAGCCAAGTCCTTTATTTATGAAGCCAGCAACAGACATTGATCCTGTGATAACGTTATTATTTTTCTTATTGCTCATGTCAGTGTGCGTTTCGTCATCACCGGGTTGGATGAGCAGAGGGGGGCATGGGAATAGGATGTTTATTGACTTGCAATTTCTTGTTGTTTTTAAAACGTCTGCACAGGGAGATCAGCTCTGTGCTTTGTGACCGCCTGGAGGGGTGGGACAGGGAGGGTGGGAGGGAGGGAGACGCAAGAGAGAAGAGATATGGGAACATGTGTACATGTATGGCTGATTCGCTTTGTTATGGAGCAGAAACTAACACACCGTTGTAAAGCAATTATATTCCAATAAAGATGTAAAAAAAAAAAAAGTCTGTGGTTCTGTCTTCAGGCCTTTAGAAAGCTAGTTATGCACAAACATAGGAGCATATTAAAGCTCTCAGTTAATTTGTGTTTCTAGTCATTGCTTCCTGGATTTTGTTTAAATGTGATACTTGGATTTTTTTATAGGGTCAGCATTTTATTAGCACATCTAGAATTAGTCACACATCTTGAAGTTAGATTAAATGACACTCAAGCCACTTAACACACACAGGTGAGGCCAGTGGACTCATTAGGCCCCTCTGTCAACTAGGAAAATGGGGACAGTATCTTCATTTATAAGAAAAATGGATTTGGCCAAGAGCACTAGAGAATGCTGACTCATCCTGGACCCAGACACAGGAGCATGAGGCAGACCAGGGGAAAGGTAACCATCATACACCCTGCAGCTACAGCTTGTCTAGTTCATCTGAGAGGAGGAGAGAGGGAGTCGACTTTGGGTTGGTAGGATGTGAACTTGGGAAGTCAGGTGAGAATGGATGCTTGGATGGGGCGAGTGTATAGGGAACCCTGGGCATGACTCTCATGCCTGATCAGACACTGAGTGAACAGAGGCAGGAAGGAGGTTAGTCCCAATGACCAAGAAGGTGCCTGTGAGGTCCCGGGACATTCTCCTTCCCACCTTGGACACACACACGTGGAGTCGGGGCTGCTGAGAATTGAGGTCTAGAGAAAAGGTGCCTGACCGATATTGTGGTCGGGGGTGAAGGAAGGAGAAATAGCAGCTGGCCCAGTGAATTCGAGTGTGGTTTCCACAACAACACGCATATCCCTGATGTGACATTCAAGGAAGTGTCCTTCTCTGCCAATGTCAGTCCCTCCTCCTGCATTCTGGACTTCTTCCCTGGCCTTTTCAGGGTATCAATTAAACCATTTCTCTTCTATGTTGAAGAAGTCAACCCTTTCCTCCCAATCACTAAAAAAGGCTCAAGTCTCCCCAGCCTTAAAAATATCTTCCTTCCACTCCACATTTCCTGCAGCTATAGCTCTCTCTCCACCTCCTCACACCCAAAGTTTTCCAGAAAGTTCTCTCTCCTTGCAGTCTCCATATGCCCCCCTCGCACTTACTCCTCAATTCACTCCACCTGATGCCTCTGGCATCATCAGGTGACCTCCTTGCTGCTAAAGCCCAAGGAGAATTTTTAATCCTCATCTTACCAGAAACCTCAGCAGTGGTGCAGACCGTTTCCCTCCTCTGGAATGACCTGGTCTCTCAGGCCTCTGCAACCCCCTGATTTTCCTCCCATCTCCCTGGCTTCTCCTCTATTTTCTTTGCAGGTTCCTGTTCCCTATCCAACTTGCTAGAGTTCCTACAGACTCTGAGAGTTGTCCTTGATCACTCTCTCTTCCTCATCCCCCTCATAAAAACTATATCCTGTTAACCTGGGCCCTTCAGTATGTGTTTATTCTGTCCACTCTGTCTTCACTCCTCTCACCTGTTGAGAGCTGCAGCAGCACCTCCAGAACAAAGAGATAAAGTTGCCTAAGGTCACGTAGCTAATTAAGGGCCACTTGAAATAGGGAGCAAGTATTCCAATCCCTGGTGCACTGGTGTTTCTACATCACCCTAATATAATCATAAGGTTATCCAGGAAAACCAAAAATTGATTATGGATATGATGTCATTTATCACCAAGATTTTATTGAGGAACAATAGGGGAGTGTGGGATCCCTCTAAGCAGATATGTCCTCCTTTGAGTTGGCACGATTAAAAAGACAGAGACAAAATTCCATGAATGTCCTCAGAAGACCTTCCTGAGGATCATTCTCCTGGAAACTTAACAAACTTTGAGCATCCAACTCTTTCCATCTCATCTGGGTTTAACAGCGAGAGCCAATGACAACCAAGGAAGGAAGGAGACAAGCAAGACTCGAACTTCAAAGGTTTGGCTGCAGCTGTCAGCAGGAAGTGAGAACAGCAGATGAGGCAGCAACACTCCCTGAAATAATCGATCTGTAAGGACGGTCGTGCGAAGCGCGGAGCAGAGGTCCTGAATGGCTCCTGGAGGCAAAATAAAGGCTCAGGAGGAGGAGTTACTGATAGGGGTCAGCCTGATATAAGTCAGATTTGTTGGAACTGTCCAATCTACCGACCAAGGGAACAGGCGGGAGGGACACCATTTTCCTATGTCAAGCGGACTCTTGCACTAGGGTGAGCCAGCCAAAACAAGATCTGGTTTTCAAACCATGCCTCATGGCTAAGACTGTGCTAGGTGGCTTGACCTTCTTAACACCAAGACACCAGTGGACAGGTATTATTCCCTGCCTATAGCAGTGGGGATTCAGACTCACAAAAGTTATGACCTTGATCATACAGTAAACTAGTGGAGGATCCAAGATTTCATTCATCCACTCAACACAATTTTATGGAACACCATTATGTTGTACATACTGTGGTAAGCATGGTAGATAGAGATGGGAAAGGTAATCCCATACCACCAAGGAGATGATGAATAGAGAAGGCCCAATAGTATACAGTGAGATTAGATGGAAGTTAGTAAGTCCAGGAGGCTACTGAATACAGACAAGGGACATCTAACCTGCTACAAAGGAAAGAAGTGGTCAAAGAATGTATGACCAGAACCAAGTCTTGAAAATTCAGTAAATAGAACTTAACAAGGTGAAGAATGGGGGTGGGGGGGATGCTGTTGATGCTCCAAGATCTCCTTTACCAGGACAGGGTTCGCAGCTGCTGTGAGTGTCGACTGCTATGGTTCACACCTGCACCCTTCTCAGGACAGTTGGTCCTGGCCATGGGGAGGCACCTCACCTGGGAGGTTACACACCCCATATACAGGAATATCCCCTCTGCAATGACTGACTGTCATGGGGGTCCAGGGACCCTGCCTGAAACTGGGACAATCTCTGTGATGTAACTCATACTCAGAGCTCCCTGTAGGATCAGCTGAGATCACATTCTTGCTTATCTCCTTGCCCTACCCTCCCCTTCTTCCTTCCCTTCCCTTCTCCCGAGACCACTCCCTTAAGAAATCATACGATTCCCTGTCTTCCCTTCTGCTTTTAGAAAACCCAACCTAAGTCAGGGGAGAAGAATGTTCTAGGCAGAGAAAGCAATGGTGCAAAGGCATGGGTGTGAGAGAGCCCAGTACAACGCAGAGCAGCTATAAGCTGGAGCAGAGGGGTGAGCGGTGGTGCAGCATGAAATAAACCAGATAGGTAGACAGGGGACAAAGTTCATCTCCTGACATCTAGCCAGTCACATTCCACCTCTCCATACTACTAAGCTGACCTCTGATATCCTACATGGCTGCTTTCAATACAATATTTCAGTGCACATCTAGGCCATGAAGTGAGTTTATAGAGGAAGGAGTTACAAAGCAAGATTCCTGGATTTATTCAGTGTCATTTCACAAAGCAGGAAGAAAGACAAGCCCCCTGGAATTTCCTGATTCTCAGACGACACCACCTCTGTGGAACTGGCCACTGACTCCACTTGAGGGAGGGCAAATTGTCTCAGTGGGCTATTTTTGTCCTCCCCTTGTCTCTCCAGAAACAGCGGCCTCCTCCCACCGCTTTCATTGGCTCCATCTGTTTTGCGTGCTTTCCTTTCTGGCCTCCATTCATGAGGTCTTGCCCCTGGGTCTCTGTTAGCACTCGGTTTTAATTCTAAAACTTTCCAAAGCCAATGAAGCTCTTTAATCACGAAGTGGGGCTGCCAAGGAAAGAATGCTAATTGGAAACTTTTATTTCTTGAGGTCCTTGAGAGATTAGAGATAAATACATTTCTTTTGTCCATCATGCCATTTGCATAGAAGAGACTCAGGAGGAGCAGAAAATAAAATGTGGTCCCAGATATAAGAAATTAATCTAAGAAACATACAAATTCCTAAGCAAATGAAAGATCGCTGGACTTTTGGGACTTCCCTGGTAGTCCAGTGGCTAAGACTCTGAGCTCCCAATGCAGAGGGCCCAGGTTCAATCTCTGATTAGGGAATTAGATCCCACATGCTGCAACTAGGAGTTCACATGCCACAATTAAAGATCCTGCGTGCCACAAGTAAAGATCCCACAGCGGCAATGAAAACCCTGTGTGCTGCAATGAAGACCCAGCACAGCCAAATAAATAAATTTTTTTTAAAAAAGATCTCTGGACTTTAAAAACTAAGGATAACGGCCCAATTGGAGGCAGCTAAACTTAATTATTTCTTCTTAGGAAGAACAGGACTGGGTAAAGGTAGAGATAAACAGGTCCCAAACACCTAGGTGGGGCTCACAATGAAGGCTGGGTCCCAAACAAGGCCCAGCTCCTGCATCACTGTTGAGGTTCAGAATATAATCCCATCTCACAGCCACACATGTAGTTTTCTATATTCCAAGCGCTTCATTAGTCCCTGGAACCACAGACAAAAGTAAGACACAGTTCTTGTCCTCAGAGCTTAGAAGGAGAAACAGATACATAGAAAAATATTCTCAACATAGTTGCCTGAGCTGAAGGAGAGAGAAGAAGCACATTACTCCCCTTGGGGTGGAGGTGGAAGGCAGGGTAGGCTTTCCCTTCATGGACCATGCAGAGGAAAGACCCTCATTTCCTTTCTAAACGTGACATCCAGCAAAAGCCAGAACACCAATTCCATGCCAAGATTTCATGTCCTTCCTGCTTCTTTGGTTATACCAGCAGAACAATTCTGGCTAACTTAGGCCCTCAAGAATGTATTTAAAGACTTTGTGAAGGTTCACAGTACAAGAAATGGCTGAAGGACTGAACTTGGACAAAAGCTCGGACCAGAGAAGCTCTGAGGATTTAGGCAACAGAAGTTAACACCAGCTGGTCAGAGTACCACTGCAGAATCAGTGGGCTCCAAAAGATTTTTCCTATCCTTACCTCACTCTTAGCACATCTGACTGGATGAGCTAAGGGCATATGACCAACTATCATACTCTTCTTTACTCCACAGAATGAGGAGAGTGGTTCTCCAAAAGGAAGTGAGATGCTCTTGCCAGAAGGGTGGAGGGATCCAACATGGAACATATAAGCCACATGGGCCTGCCTGAGATGTTCAGCCAAAAACTGCATCAGAGGAGCTTTTATTAAAAAGTCAGAAGTTCAGCCCCTTCCCTGGATACAACGACTCAGAAGTTCCTGGATGGGGCCCAGGAATCAGTACTTCAATAAGCTCCTAAGTAGGCAACAGAAGGTCAGTGAAGCTGGACCATCTCCTGAATGAAGTGGGCTAGGAGCTCTCCATATCAGCCTCCATCAGGGATAGGCTAACATGTTTGGTTCAGAACCAAACTGCCATGAAAATGATGATTTATTTTTTTCTATCCTTTTTGGACTGCCCAAATTGAAATCCATTATGACTGTATTACAAGATGAGGAAAACAGCACCTAATTCTTCCCTGTACCTGCCTCATCCTGAACTTTCACCTGATTCAGGAATCACAATCATGGGGATATGGCTGAACCTCCACTGTTACCCGTAAAGATTCCTACAACTACCTGTCTGGATTTCTAGCCATAACCCACAACACTGAAGGGCTCAGAATTCAGAGAAGACCCAGGAGTGATCTTACATCCAAACCTACCGGGTTCCCCGCTATGTGTTCAGCACCTAGAACAGCGGCTGTTCCATATAAGGCTCTCTCTATATTTCCTGAGTGGAGCAAGGAAAGAGGAAGGAATTTTTTGAGCCACCCCCCAAATGTCAACCAGAGGATTAATCTATGAGTACCTTTTCCCCAAGACATAGAAAAAGCAGGCCAAGGGAACCAGTGACAACATCTGGCCAAAGCAACCCTGACTTCAGAAACAGTACCTTAACCTGTGAGTGTCAGAGAGACATTATTATTCTTTATTAAAAACAAACTAACAAACAAACAAGAAAACCCTTCGTGCCTGAAACTCCTTTTAAAAATGTGTCAGTCCTTCGAAAAACATTATGAAACCTATGAGTGCTAGATTATTTACTGTTTATTACTGCATGGGGAGGGGGCAGGGGTTAAGGAAAAATTCTTCCCCTCTGCTCCTCCCTTCTGATTTAAGCCACAATGCAAATTGGGGGGCGATTTCAAGGCTTAACAATAGTATCCCACTGATCTTTGCAGGATTGCAAATAAAGAAGGCTGTATCCTCAGGAGGGCTATTAGAGCTAAGGTCTCTCAGCTCCTATTGTTAAAGAACATTCATTACCAGGTTCTCATATAAAATCCTGAGAAGGAAACAAATATGAGTCTGCAATGTTCTCAGTAGTTCTTATACTATTGCCTCTCGGGGCTAATTAGAGCTGCTTTTGTAATTCACCAGCTATAAATTCCTTGTGATGCTGTCACAGCCCTGGAAGATTGGCCACCCCAAGTCAGGGTTCTGTGCTGACACTGCACATCCACCCAGTGACCCTGAAGTTGGTGGCAATCACTCCAATGGCCACCCTGTGGTTGGTGGCCCTCAGACACCCTGAGATGGCTTCCCAATTTGTTAATTGTTTTCCTGTTCTCTGCGGATCAGGTTAAAAGGTAATGTTGTAGACTGTGTTAGGCAGCACCTGACTTATTCTCAGCGAATTTATTAAATTGGTTTAGTAAAGACTTTTTACCTGGTAAAAAGCTCTTTTTACCTACAGAGCTATGAATTCATTTCCTCATCCACCCTCTTGAATTTGATCAAGGAATGAAAATGGCTATAAACCTTTAAGTCAAGACTTTGGAAGAACAGACAAAGGGAACCAAGCCAAGCTAATTTCAAAACTGGAAAACAAATATTTCAAAAGGTTCTTATCCATGGTGGGAAATGACAGGATAGGTAGTTACACAAAATCTAACATCTGATAATGTGGAAGAAAACATCGTACTCATTTATTGAACTTCTGTAAATTATCTGGCCCTTTATATTTTTTCCCCTTGTCATGTAATCCTCTCAATAGCCCAACGGATGTAGATATCTATTAACCTTATTTTATAAAAAAAAAATTTTTTAAGTAGGGCTTAGGGAAATTAAAGTATTTGCCTGAGATCACACAGCCAGTAAGATTTGAATCTTGGGCAGTTCAAGTTCAAGGTCGGAGCCCTTTCTACATCATCTGTATTTTCAAATCCCTTTACTTTGACCTGCCAAGCAGCTAAACCAGGAGGTGATCTGGGGTGTTACAAAAGGATTCTTTACTTTCAAAAAAGACTCACGACAGGGTTCCTTGAAATAGCCAACTCCCCTATTGTGCTGAAAATATAATTCAAGCCACAAAAACTTCTATTTACAAGAAACATTTCTGTACCGCATCTGCTATGTAAAGCAAAGCAGGGCTCTAATATAGTTACTTTATTTTTTTATTTTTTTTTGTGGTACGCTGGCCTCTCACTATTGTGGCCTCTCCCGTTGCAGAGCACAGGCTCCGGACGCGCAGGCTTGGCGGCCATGGCTCACGGGGCTAGCCGCTCCGTGGCATGTGGGATCTTCCCGGACTGGGGCACAGACCCGTGTCCCCTGCATCGGCAGGCGGACTCTCAACCACTGCGCCACCAGGGAAGCACCAAAGATGTAGGACTGATGAGGTCAAGAATCATGAGATCATGTAAATTCAGTGATTAGTGTAATGTCTGGGCCATAGTAAACACTCATAATTGTTATCTGCCATTGTCATCATTTTTTTTCAGATGTCTCAAAATACAGTCTGTGATAGATTGCAAAAATGGTCATAAATTCCTTCCCTCTCATCAAAAAATGAAACCTATTTCTTCTCCCTTTGAATCTCAATTGGCCATGTGATTTGCTTTGGCCAACTGGACATTAGCAAAGATGATATAATCAGAGGTGTGAAAAGTGCTTGAGCATTCTGGCTTGTCCACCTGCTGAGCTTGGAACCCAGAGACCATCATGTGATTCAGTCCAAGATAGTCTGCTGGAGGACGCAAGGTCATGTGGAAGAGAACCAAAGCACCCTAGGGAGCACCCCAGCCAACAGGCATCCAGACCCTGGCTGCCAGCCTGCCAATCACTAGACACGCAAGGGAGGCCACTGTAGATTATCAAGCAGACCTGCCAGGTGATAGCAGATGCATGAGAGAGCCAGCCATGACCAGCTGAGCCAGCCCAGGCCAGAGGAGCTGGACAGTTCACAGAATTATGAACTAAATAACATGCTTTTGTTTTAAGACACAAAATTATGGGATGAAGTTTTTAACCAATACACAGTCCTAGGCATTTTCTGTTACATTCTGAAGCCTTGCAATAAGTAGAAACGAAAACCACAGAATGGCCAGAAGTAGAAGCTAGCAAAGAGAGAGAACAAGGTGTCCAAAATATGAACTGAGTCACTGAGAAGTTAAAGGACTCAGAAGACCACAGTGAGCATTCAGCTCTTCTCTCTCAGTTCACTGATTTTTCCATGACACTGATCTCTTTCTCCGAATGTCTGAAGCTAACTGGACCAATTGCATGCTCCCATTGTAGTCTCCAGCCCTGGGGGAAGCAAGTCAGTTTGAGTTTTAAGTTAATAATAAATGAAGAATTTTTCCAGTGTGCTTCTTCATTTCTCCTTCCCTCTTCAGATCTTTTTGCAGGTGGCTCAAGTCAGCTAGCAAAGTAGGGGGAACAGTGGATAAAAGGACAGACAGAAGCTACAGTAACGTTGTATGACTAGAGGGTGTTTTTCACCTTCAAAGCACATTGACCATAAATTACAGGATGTATTTTCACAGTTCACTCTACTTTTGAGTTCCCGAGCAGAGGCGATATGTTACTTTAAAAAAAAAAAAAAAAAAGTGTAACAGAATGACAAGCAGGGAGGAGAAGGGAGTGGAACCCTCAGGAGGTGTCAGTTTTCTGGTCAGCAGTCAGGTTAAGGACTCTTCCTTCCACACCGGAGAAAGCCGAGTGGCTACTCTGATAAAGGGTAAGGAGGTGGCCTATCCCCTCCCTCCATCATAAAAAAACCCACATAGCCCCCAAATACTCAATAACATTTTATTCAGGTTCAAGCTAGATAATTCAACACCTGCCTCTAGAAGCCACCTTTTAGGGATGGGGAGAAATGTAATCAATACCTCGTATTCAGTGGGTACACACCATTGTAAGCTCTTCCAATATTTAAATACCTCTATATTGACCAATAAACAGTACAATTGCCACATATGCAGGATTAATTAATAATGTAAATTCTAACACATGTGGTTTATCTCAGACTAACACATGACTGCAATATAAAAATGCTTTTCTACTTTGGATACAGATCCACAGCAGTGCCCTATTACTTTTTTAATTAGTTGAGAATGTGACTCCTGGTTCAAAAGCCTTTGGGTGGGAGATGGAGACCACTCAACCAAGCTGGGGGTGATCTATTTATATGCACCTAGAAGAGACACCTAACCCTACTGGGCTCGGATAGTGGCTGAAGAAGGGCCAGGGCCAATGGGAGTGGTCAGATGTCAGAGCAGGGCCCCCAGGTGAGCTTGGGCAGCTCTGCTTTAGTTGACGACCCATCCACAGTGGGGAGCAGCCATCTCTGACACTGTGAACCAGTCTTGGAGGGAACTCTGCCAGACACCCCAGCAAGTGGCCATGTGAGTCCCCTGGGCCCCATCAAGTGACCTCTGGGCAGGGGAACCTCACCCCACCCACCCCTCCCACCAAGACACTCTCCCCGGGTCAGATGGAGCCCACCCAAACAGCCCATCAACAGTCACAGCTCCTCTTTCATTTTTATCCATGTCCCTCTTCCTTGTCTCTCCCCTTCTGCCTTTGTTCCACTTTGTGGAGAGCACCACGGCCAGCTGCCTCCTTCCCAACAGTGCCCACCCTCCTGTGACTGGTGTGGGCAGGGCACACGGTCCTTTGGAGTTCCCTCCCCTCCATGAAAAGGCCAACCAAAGATCCAGGTCCAACTCTTGCAACCAGGAAGAGCCAACTTGCTCTGCACCTGCCATCCTGGACTCCTGACTCCTCCTCTCTGCCTGTCCCCTTGGACCCCTACCCCAGAGGCAGCACCTGCAATGGGGCCAGCACCCAGGTACCAAATGACTAACTGCAGGTAAGAGGAGACGGAAGGTGAGGAGTCAAGCCTGGAGACCATTAGAGAGCTCAGCGCTAAGATGGAGCAAAGGTATGGGCCCCACTCAGGTTCTGACAAGCCCAGCCTCCTGATGGCTATGAATGTAATGGGAAAGATGCTGGAAAAGTCTGAAGCACTTGTCAAACCATGGCTCTGACCGAACACCATCTAGCTACTGAATGTTACATCAGCAAAAGAGCAGACCAACAATTTCAGAAAGCCAACAAAAAACTAGGAAATTATTATATTGATGTGATGAAAGAAGCTTTTAGATTATATAAAGTTTAGTTTATATTATATGTGTGTATATGTATATATATATACATCCTAAAAATAGTAACAATATAGTACATACAATATATTCTATACTACGTAATAGGTATGTATAATATGTAATATAAATATACAGATATAGTATATATATTGATATGGTTTAGCTTATACATAGTATATAGGGTTTAGTTATAGAAATAAAAGGGACTATATTTTTTATTTTTATATTACATGCCAGTTATTAAATGTTTTAAATATCTAGGTGCAATTAATCTATCTAATTGATAAGATAACATATAAGAGATAATAAGAGACATCACAGATATGGAACCTTGAGTGTCATGGTGACTAATCCCCCAATATTCACTTCACTCCAAATAATTAGTCTAAACCGATCATGGTAATTCCATCTCCTTATTGACTAGTAGCTAAGAAATCGGCATTTAACTCAACTCTAGCCAAAGAGGAATAAGGTAAGTCTCCTGGGGATTCAGAGACATGTTTTCTCAGTGTAAAGAGAAAGCCACAGAAAAGGCTGTCCTCCTTCTCTGGTGCTATGGTGTCTCGATGACTTGGGGCTGCTGAAGCCACCAGGCCACCAGTCTAAGGACAAAGCCAGCACATTGGGAAAGGCACAAGAAACACTGAGGAAGCCGGCGCCATCACGAACACGTCACAAACACATCACAAACACATCCCCATGAAGTAAGCTTCCTTCTTCCTTGATCTTTTGGGAGTTCCTATCCCTGGTGCCAAAAGCATCTTATCAGATACAGGATCTCATTCATAGACTCACCCTTTCTCTCTGCACTATATGCTCCTTTCTCTTCCCACTTCTCTTGGTTTTGGTCTCCAACACGGATGGACAGTCCCTACCTGTCCCCATTGATGTTGCTGCCTTAAAAGAGGGAGAAGCTCCACCTTGTGCCCTGAAGGAAGAGGGAAGGGGCCACTATTTGGGAATGAGACCTGAGCCCAACCAGAGAAGCTCATGCTGCGGGGGTGGATTACCACCCTGCTAGCACCCCTCCTCTACTTGATTATGCTAAAAATAACATCTGCTTCTCAGGCCCGAGTGACCTTGTAAAAATCTCTCTTATAGGTCCTTAGCCCTGGGACAGGGCAGGCAAGCGGCGGGGGGGTGGGGGGGACACCATCTAGCCACCTTAAAAAATGGAAGATCTACCTCCTGATGGTGACTTCTTACAAATATGATGAAGCCAACCTGATCTCAAGAAGAAAACCAACACAATTTTTCAATTAGAAATTATCAAGACAGAATTAAAGACATTTAATATTGTCTGTTATCAAGTTCTATCTGGCATAAGGTTTCCCCTGAGTTACTCATTCAAGTAAGAGATCTCCACTCTCTCCATTTCTCCAGAGACTTAGAAAGAACAAATGCTAAACGCCAGGTGTTCAGGGGGCAAGTGGAACCTTTAAATGGCAAATACAACAGATATTTTCATCCCCGGTCAGGTTAAAAGTACAGTCTGAATTTTAACTGGGGTTTGTTGTTACTGATACAACTTGAAGTTGAGACAATGAAAGATGATCTAATTTATTAAGGTAACTACCCCAATGTCCCCTGGGAGAGTTTTTGAATGGGGATAATCAAATTGAGAACTTCAGTGGGGGTTAGAAAGTTGGAATTATTTAGACATAGTATTTTTAAAGACGGCAACAGAGCTATGACCTCATCTAAGTGTCATGGCAATTACTGGTGCTTCTGAGATGGTGGCAGAAGCATTCTAGTTCAGTGGAGACAGATGCTCAGATGGCTTTCCAAATAATAATAAACAATAGGTTAATGGTAAATATTTGAGAAATCATGGGATGTTCTGTAATATATGCCAACAACAGGAAGTCCAGCAGAGTAAAAGAAGGTGCCTCTGCCTACAGAAATATATAAAATTGTATCCAATTCAGTCTCGGTTAAGTTAGAAATATGGTTATAAAAGCCAAATACATAATATCAAACATGCTCACCTTCAAAATCCCCAACTGCTGAGTCATCTTATCCCTATCCATTTCACCAGAAATATGAAGAGGGGCGTATCTCGAAGGTACCATTTGTGGGCTACTGTGATACACAGGCATCCTTCCTGCTTCAGCCCTCTCGCGTCTGAAAGAATAAGACGGAAATAACAATGTAGAATCACAGAGAAGGCAAGCACTTAACCTAGTTCTCAGACCCTGAAGTCTGTGGTAACAGGGTCATGGACCACTCTGCACACACCCTGTGGGTCATGCCCTGTGTCATTTTAATAAAGTGAGAATTGGATTTACCCAGCAAGAGATGCTCCCAGCTTATCATCTGTATATCGTTCCAGATACAGCAGCAGTGGTAGACAAAGCCCAGTTCCCCAAATCTATCCAGACACATTGTCTCCAAACCTCCAACTCAGGAAGATCTCTAGAAACACTGACAGGATATATGAATATTTTTCAACACTAAATTGGTATTTTTTTAAATTAATTAATTAATTTATTTATTTATTTTTGGCTGTGTTGGGTCTTTGTTTCTGTGCGAGGGCTTTCTCTAGCTGTGGCAAGCGGGAGCCACTCTTCATCGTGGTGTGTGGGCCTCTCACTGTCGTGGCCTTTCTTGTTGCAGAGCACAGGCTCCAGACGCGCAGGCTCAGTAGTTGTGGCTGACAGGCCCAGTTGCTCCGCAGCATGTGGGATCTTCCCAGACCAGGGCTCGAACCCGTATCCCCTGCATCGGCAGGCAGATTCTCAACCACCGCGCCACCAGGGAAGCTCACTGCGCCACCAGGGAAGCCCTAAATTGGTATTTTTAAAAAAGCATTTCACTGACACCAGGTGCCTGCCAGCAGCTTCCACTGATACATGTGAGTGAGGGAAGGAATGGTTTTGCTTATGCTCCAGACAGAGCTCTCACTCAGGAACTCTGAGAGTTAAAAGCTCCTCACCCTGCTTGAGTAAAATTCTGAAAACTGTTAGAGCTAATGAAGGCACTACAATGGACAACTCTTCAAGAGAAGAAGGGTGAAATAAAGACAGAGAGATGGCAGGCCCTGGTGGTCAGAAACCTTGCAGCAGAAAAAACTATGTTGATAAAGCAACCAAGGGAAAAGATCACAATCAGAACATTCTTCCCCATGCCTGTAGAGCCCTCAGGGGACAAGTCGTACAAAGCAGATACATGCAGGGATCAGACCTGATAAATGTAACCTGTATGCCTTCCTTCCAATTAAAGCCTGACAAAGTCCTCCAACTCTCCCTACTGAGTTCTCTACAGTGGAAACTGCAAGATTCAAGACACAGGTATTAAGTTTATGACAATAAAGACTCCAGGGATGATGGCCTATATCATTTAGAGTAACACCAACTACTATAACAAGTAAGTCTAAAAATAAAAAATAGAAGCACAATAGAAGTTTACTCCATGTTCACATAACAGTTCTTGGCAGAGAATGGATTATTCCCCATTGTCATTCAGGGGGACAGTTGACCATGTATCTTCAACACATGGCTTCCAAGGTCACCCTGAAAGTCACCTCTATTCCAGTTGGAAAGGGTGCAGAGCATGGAGGAACTTGCACGGGAGGTTTTTGTGCCAAACCTGGCAGGAGTGCACATCACTGACTCCCACAGCCCATTGGCCAGAACCCAGTCAAATGACCACGCTGAACTGCAGGGGAGGCTGGGAAATGTAGTCTAGCCCTAGGATTTTCATACAGTCAGTAGTCTTTGCCTCCAGGGACAATGATCAGCTCAAAATTTCCTAACATTCTCCTTTGAATTTTGGTGCAACCATAAGAGGAAAGAAAGTCCTAAACAGACACTTCAGAATCCGGTTTCATGTATCATTATGTCTACCTAGGGGCAGGAGACTATGAATAATCCAATCTTTCTGCCTTGATACTGAGCCCAGCTCAGTGTTTCTTAAAGTTTACTAGCAACTGGCTCAGGAGTTCAAGTTTTTTGGTGCCCACAGACAAGTAACACAGAAACACTGAAATATCTGTTCGTAAGAAATGTACATGTGTTATAAAATTGTACATTCCAAAGCCTGACAATACTGAAAAACAAAAACCAAGCACAACAAATAGCACTGCTTATATAAAATAATAATAATAATGATACTTATCTATTCAGGTAAATACCATAAATATGCTGTAGGTTTTTCATGCTAGAAAGTGGAGATGTCAGGCCAAAATATTCTTTCCATGTAGAATTTTTCTTCTTTTTAATTTGCAACACACCCGAGTGGGAAGGGCTTAGATTTTACTAAACAGACTAGGCTACCTGAATTATTGGCTGTGTGACTTCAGTCTCCTCAGCTGTAAATATAGGGGTAAAGTTAAGACAAATAACATGTTACAAAGCACCCAGCATCAGCTCCATTGTAGGTGCCTGATAGCCGACAGAATTAGTGGTGGACACAGGGAAGCAGAAATGGCCATGAAAAGAGCCCCTCTTTGGACTTTGACAAGGTTTGGAAGTGTGGGGTAAAATAATTCTACCTAAAGTTCAAGGAGCAGAGAGCAAATAAGGTGTGGCAATGAAAGGCTTTTTCCTGGCTGTTCCTACAACTGGAAAATTCCTATTTGTCTTTGAAAACAACTCATGTGTCACCTCCTCCAGAAAGCTTCTGATGACCCCATTAAGACCGAGCAGGTGATGTGAGCCATGGTCCCACAACCCACCTCCAAGCCATGTCTGTTGCTGTCATTATACTCATCCAGGGGGAGCCCATAATTACTTAATCTGCTGTGAGGTCATTTTAGGGCAGGATTTTGTCTTATTTATTATATCTTGGTCACCCAGCAAAACATGTGGCACTTAGTGTACCAAAAATGAGCAAGTGCATGAATCTCAAGCCCAGCAGTGCCCCAGTGATGCTGAGGCCCTTGTCCAGGGGAAGATGTCTGTGCTAGGCAGAGCGCTGCACATCCAGTGGGGAGCCGTGTTCATGCCCACCCACCCTGGCTCTTTCCAAACCAATCATTAATGTCCCCATCAGAAAGCTTTTAACCAACACTTCTGACAGCTTTCCTCCAGGATCCTATGGAATAAGGATGGGGCTGAATTGAGGAAAGCAGGGAGGATAAAAAGGACGTAGTTCCTTTTTTTTTGATGCTAGAGAGAAAGACTCTGGTTCCGTGAAACAATATATATGTATTCTTGAATGGAGCTAATTTCTTTTCCTTTTCACTCAAAACTGAAATAGGGTTATTTTCTTAATAGCTTGTGGCAGCTTGTTTTCTATAGCAGCTCTTTATATGAGCTCACACAGTAATAATTTACTTCAGAACAACTGAAACAGTTGGAAAAAATACTGGATGAGGAAAAAGAGAAAGGTACTGGCCAGGGAGCTGCTTGGATGTTTTTCCCTCTTTTTGAGATTATTTATCATTAAAGCACAATATCTTTCTTCCAGACCTGGAAGATTCAAACGAGGACTAACAAATCACGCAGTAAACCAGCAATAACCTGAACAATTACTCCAAGCTAGAAGATGGATTTCTTATGGGAAATGTGATTTGAACCGCTGAGGTTTTTAAATTCACCTCAAGATGCTCCTGGGCCATGCTGTCAGCAACAGGAAATTTCCAAGCTGTTTGGTATTCTCTCCCGAGTGAGCTGGGCATCCTTATTACATGATCACTGCTGTTATTCAACATTCAACAGACATCCACAGGAGTTAGGCACTGTTCAGTTTCCATTAAAGACAGCTCCTGTCTTCAAGCCCTTTGCATCCTAGAATGGCAACAGAAAGAAACACAAGGAATGAAATGTACCTTAGAGTCATAATGGGATTCTGCCCAGGATCCCTGACATGATTTGCATGCTTGGGTGGGTGCGGTAACTTCCACAGGGAAAGAAATTTCTCTCCCACGAGACAGGCGACTCCAATACTCAAGCCACTTCACAGGTGAGTACCAGAGGCCAAGCAGGGAAGGCATTCTCATCCCCAGAGTGATTAAAGTTAGCAATAATATAGTATCTTGCATCAGTATTTGTAAACGACAACACTTTACTTTTTTTTTTCATTGAGGTAGCATTGATTTATGATATTATGTGTTTCATGTGTACAACCTTATATTTCTACCTCTGTATACACCACAGTATGCTCACCACCAAAAATTTAGTTTCTATCCATCACCATACAGTTGATCCCCTTTATCCATTTCACCCTCAACCCTGCCCCCCTTCCCCTCTGGTAACCACTACTCTGTTCTTTCTATCTACGTGTGTGTTCTTGTTTGCTCATTTATTTTATTTGTTTTTTATATTCCACATATAAGTGAAATCATGTAGTATTTGTCCTTCTCCATCTGACTCAATTCACTTAGCATAATACTCTCAAGGTCCATCCATGTTGTCTTAAATGACAAGATTGTATCTTTTTTATGGCTGAGTACTATTCCATTATATACATATACCACATCTCTCTTTTCCATTCATTCATTGATGGGTGCTTAAGTTGTTTGCATATCTTTTCTTGGCTGTTGAACATTTGATACCTTTTTCTTTTTGTCTTGGCAGATGAAATGACCAGTTAGCCTGAGCATTTTGTCAATAGAAGCAACTAAACAGGGTAATCTAATGAAAAGTAAACAGTGGATTGTAGAAGGCCAAAGCTAGGCAGAGGAAGAAAGACTGGGTGACTTGCCAGGGGTCACATAGGTATTTAGTGACAAAGGCTGTCCAGGTGTAGAATATGTAAACAGCTACTCTCCCAAATTCAAACCTCCACCTCTCCACTGATAATGCCTACCAGCACACACACACACTCAATAAAAAAGAAGTAATATGAAGAATAGAAAAGGAGAGGAGTTGGGCAAAGAAGATGGCAATTTGGAAGATTTCAACCACATGTTTGCATTTCTTCTCTGCGCAGGTTTTCTAAAATGGTAGAGCCATATTTGGTCTCTGAGGAGCTTGGGGGAAATGATTCTAGTCCATCCTCTGTTAGCCTCACCTCATTAAGAGCCAAGATTGGCTCTGGGACAAGTGTCTCTGGGTCTTATCTCATTAAAAGTCCAGAGTGATCCAGAACAGTTATCTAGGCTTTATCTCATTAGAAGCACAGAGTAATCCAGAACAGAGTGGCTCAGGAAGAAAAGGATTTTCAGAAATCTCTGAAAACACAGTTTGTCCCATTTGGATAGAGACAACTATTCTAGGAAAGTAGAAAAATAATGAATAGATATATACAAGGACAAAGCTGGAGAGAGGAAGGCAGTGGGCTTCCATCATAAGGTTAGGCTTATAATCCTCAATTTGCAGAGTAGCTCCAGTTCTAGGATTTGTCTTTCCTTTTGATATTGTGATATTAGCTGAGATCACTTTGATTTGAAAATCAAATAAAATTAGCTTGATCCCAGCTCACACGCTCTAGGAAATTCACGCCCTGGTCGAGAATATACTGAATTCCTCCATGGCTTTTTGTTCTTGTAGTCACTGGAATCCACGTTGGAGGACAGCTTCCCACCGAACTCGCGTGGCCCTCACCCAACTTCCGCTCCCCTCTGCCCGCTGCTGGGCCAGGGGTGGAATGCTCCGACTTCTCCAGAACACCATTCCCACCACACTAAAGACAGGTGAGTATTACACTGCCTCCAAGAACAGACTAGAAGACAACCCTTGTTGCTACCCAGCCCCATACCTACTCAGGACCTGGGCAATGCCTGCTGTGGGCCACACAGCCACCCACTTGTCACAGGACTGAAGCCCACTGGACTCTCACCGTGGTGCCCTTCTTCCAAATTTGTTTCACATCTATCCATTTCAAGGCTGCTTCCAGCTCCCCAAATTCCTTTTCATTTTTAACACAAGGAATTAAGCTACATACGGGTTTTCCCCAGCATACCAGGAGGGCCCATTAGGACACTATCTTCAACAGTTCCTAAAATAATAAATTTTTCTCTCCACCAAATAATCCCCAATTCCCAACCACTACCCTAGTCCTAATTTTCATTACTTCATGCCCAAGCAGGATTCTTCCCCACTTTCAGTCTCTCCTCCTTTTAATTTCATCTGACACTAGCAGATGCATCTTCTGTAAACCTGCTTCCTGTGCAGTCACCTGCTCCTCCCCCCTCAGACACCTTTAGTGGCTCCTCACTGCCACTCATGTTTGCACACACACTTTTGAAACTTGATTTTCTAAGGAAAAATCTCAAAAGGCATGAAAAAGTGTTTCAATATATCACCATCTAAAGAGAATCGAAGCTGATCAAAAAGTAAAGCTACAATGAATGCACCATTAAACAGGGGCTGTTAAGGGCATGGAGGTCAAAAAATCCAGTTATGTTTCCCATGCTCGGAACACTTCACAGACAGAGGCTAATTAATTACACAGATAAAGATACTGCAGGTCTTTCTTTTGATATCAGTGGATTCATTAAATTCTCCATTTGGTTGACCGAGTAATTTCCTGTACTTCTGAATTCCGGAGTAGGGTGGGAGGAAAAGAGAGAGCAGCAGAAATGTCAAATAAGAGTCAGCCTCTGTCCTTCTTGCACTTCCTGGGAATCGATACAAAACAGGCTGTGTGGGGGTCCTCGCTCCCCTCACTTAGGGAAGGGGATATGGGAGGGTGGCCCCAGCTTCAGCCAACCTCTGTCTTAGAGCCCATGGCTGCCACTGACACTAGGACCTTGGATGGACACACCTTGTCCACCAGGGTTACCCCTGCCCAGGACATGCAAGAGTGTGGAGGTTTTCTCATCAGGGTAATATACCCCAAGGTTTTTCTGAGACCCCTCTACATGCCCTGGCTATCAAATAACTCCCAAGAAGATGCTAGGACTTACCTGACAGTGCCAGACCCTGTTCTATTCCTTCGCTCTCCTGGGTCGTCCTCTCTGCCCCTACACAGACCTTTGCTAGATCTTTGATGTTCCTCTGTGAACTCCCTTGGGAACCTTGTCCCTGGACACACAACTTTGGACATCCAGCTCCACTCTGACCCATGAAACTGGGAGCTCTGGACCTCTTTGGGAGCTGGACCCATAACGACCTACTTCATTTATTAGACTAAAACTGAAATACTGCACATTCCTAACGAAAACTGTTGGAAACAGTCCTCCACCAACATTGCCTAATTACTAATCAGTGTAACAAAGTTTATGTAATTTCTGTGCAATGTAACAAAGGCACAAATGTGTCAGAGGTAGGATAATCACATGAACTTGATCAAATTATAGCACTAACTTCTACATAACCTAAAGGACAACACTGTATCAAAGAAAAGACTTGATTCTGCAGCCAATTGGTCCTGGATTCAAATCCTAGGTCTGCCAAGATGAAAGGAACAAACAAGATTGAATATGCCCGGCACATAGTAACTACTAAGTATAGGTATTTGTTTAATGCCACTAAGTCAGTTGTGCTTACTATTATAGTTATCAAGACTATGATCCTGATCCCTGCACTCCTAGAGTAGTACAAACAGAAAACAGAGACTTTGGACTGGAAGAATTAAGATTTTTAAAAAAATTTATTTCCATGGGAGACAGAAGAAAAGATTTTCACAAGGTCTTCTAAGCTCCAAAACTTCAAAATCAATCCTAATTGCTCCCATCAACTCTACTTTTCCCCAATATAGACCCACAGTCATCTGTTTGGTCCTTAGATGGTCTAACAATGACAGAATCAGACATTTGGGCCTCGCCTACCAAACCTCAATTCTGTTCCAGATCGGGAGAAATAAATATTCTCTACCATTACCCATGCACTCTTTTATTTTTACCATCTTTATTGGAGTATAATTGCTTTACAATGGTGTGTTAGTTTCTGCTTTATGACAAAGTGAATCAGCTATACATATACATATATCCTCATATCTCCTCCCTCTTGCATCTCCCTCCAAACCCTCCTATCCCACCCTTCTAGGCAGGCACAAAGCATGGAGCTGATCTCCCTGTGCTATGCGGCTGCTTCCCACTAGCAATGTATTTTACATTTGTTAGTGTACATATGTCAATGCCACTCTCTCACTTCCTCCCAGCTTACACTTCCCTGTCCCCGTGTCCTCAAGTCCATTCTCTACGTCTGCGTCTTTATTGCTGCCCTGCCCATAGGTTCTTCAGAACCTTTTTTTTTTTTTTTTTAGATTCCATATATATGTGTTAGAATACAGTACTCGTTATTCTCTTTCTGACTTACTTCACTCTGTATGACAGACTCTAGGTCCATACACCTCAATACAAATAACTCAATTTCGTTTCTTTTCATGGCTGAGTAATATTCCATTGTATGTATGTGCCACATCTTCTTTATCTATTCATCTGTCGATGGACACTTCGGTTGCTTCCATGTCCTGGCTATTGTAAACAGAGCTGCAATGAACACTGTGGTACATGACTCTTTCAATTATGGTTTTCTCAGGTGAAATGCCCAGTACTGGGATTGCTGGGTCATATGGTATTTCTATTTTTAGTTTTTTTAGTTTTGTTTTTTTTTTTTTGCTGTGCGCAGGCCTCTCACTGCTGTGGCCTCTCCCGTTGCAGAGCACAGGCTCCGGACGCACAGGCTCAGCAGCCATGGCTCATGGGCCCAGCCGCTCCGCGGCATGTGGGATCTTCCTGGACCAGGGCACGAACCCGCATCCCCTGCATCAGCAGGCGGAATCTCAACCACTGCGCCACCAGGCAAGCCCTATTTTTAGTTTTTTAAGGAACCTCCATACTGTTCTCCATAGTGGCTGTATCTATTTACATTCCCACCAACAGTGCAAGAGTGTTCCCTTTTCTCCACACCCTCTCCAGCATTTATTGTTTGTAGATATTTTGATGATGGCCATTCTGACTGTTGTGAGGTGATACCTCATTGTAGTTTTGATTTGCATTTCTCTAATGATTAGTGATATTGAGCATCCTTTCATGTGTTTGTTGGCAATCTGTATATCTTCTTTGGAGAAATGTCTATTTAGGTCTTCTGCCCATTTTTGGATTGGGTCGTGTGTTTTTTTCATATTGAGCTTCATAAGCTGCTTGGAAATTTTGGAGATTAATCCTTTGTCATTGCTTCCTTTGCAAATATTTTCTCCCATTCTGACAGTTGTTCTTTCATCTTGTTTATGGTTTCCTTTGCTGTGGAAAAGCATTTAAGTTTCATTGGCTCCCATTTGTGTTTTTATTTCCACTTCTCTACGAGCTGGGTCAAAAAGAATCTTGCTGTAATTTATGTCATAGAGTGTTCTCCCTATGTTTTCCTCTAAGAGTTTGATAGAGTCTGGCTTTACATTTAGGTCTTTGATCCATTTGGAGTTTATTTTTGTGTATGGTGTTAGGGAGTGTTCTAATTTCATTCTTTTACATGTAGCTGTCCAGTTTTCCCAGTATCACTTACTGAAGAGGCTATCTTTTCTCCATTGCATATTCTTGCCTCCTTTATCAAAGATAAGGTGACCATATCTGCGTGGATTTATCTCTGGGCTTTCTATCCTGTTCCAGTGATCTAAATTTCTGTTTTTGTGACAGTACCATACAGTCTTGATTACTGTAGCTTTGTAGTATAGTCTGAAGTCCAGGAGCCTGATTCCTCCAGCTCCGTTTTTCTTTTGCAAAATTGCTTTGGCTATTTGGGGTCTTTTGTGTTTCTATACAAATTGTGCAATGTTTTGTTCTAGTTCTGTGAAAAATGCCATTAGTACTTTGATAGGGATTGCAATGAATCTGTAGATGGCTTTGGGTAGTATAGTCATTTTCACAGTGTTGATTCTTCCAATGCAAGAACATGGTATATCTCTCCATCTCTTTTTTATCATCTTTAATTTCCTTCATCAGTATCTTATAGTTTTCTGCATACAAGTTTTTTGTCTCCTTAGATAGGTTTATTCCTAGGTATTTTATTCTTTTTGTTGCAATGGTAAACGGGAGTGTTTCCTTAATTTCTTTTTTTTTTAAACTTCTTTATTGGAGTATAAATGCTTTACAATGGTGTGTTAGTTTCTGCTTTGTAACAAAGTGAATCAGCTATACATATACATATATCCCCATATTTCTTCCTTCTTGTCAGATTTTCATCATTAGTGTAGAGGAATGCAAGAGATTCCTGTGCATTAATTTTGTATGCTGCCACTTTACCAAATTAATTGATTAGTTCTAGTAGTTTTCTGGTACCATCTTTAGGATTCTCTGTGTATAGTATCATGTCATCTGCAAACAGTGACAGCTTTACTACTTCTTTTCCAATTTGGATTCCTTTTATTTCTTTTTCTTCTCTAATTGCTGTGGCTAAAACTTCGAAAACTATGTTGAATAATAGTGGTGAGAGTGGACAACCTTGTCTTATTCCTAATCTTAGTGGAAATGGTTTCAGTTGTTCACCATTGAGAACGATGTTCGCTGTGGGTCTGTCATATATGGCCCTTATTATGATAAGGTAAGTTCTCTCTATGCCTACTTACTGGAGGATTTTTAACATAAATGGGTGTTGAATTTTGTCAAAAGCTTCCTCTGCATGTATTGAGATGATCATATGGTTTTTCTCCTTCAATTTGTTAATATGGTTTATCACATCACTTGATTTGCGTATACTGAAGACCCCTTGCGTGCCTGTGATAAACCCCACTTGATCATGGTGTATGATCCTTTTAATGTGCTGTTGGATTCTGTTTGCTAGTATTTTGTTGAGGATTTTTGCATCTATGTTCATCAGTGATATTGGCCTGTAGTTTTCTTTCTTTGTGACATCTTTGTCTGGTTTTGGTATCAGGGTGATGAAGGCCTCGTAGAATGAGTTTGGGAGTGTTCCTCCCTCTGCTATATTTTAGAAGAGTTTGAGAAGGACAGGTGTTAGCTCTTCTGTAAATGTTTGATAGAATTCGCCTGTGAAGCCGTCTGGTCCTGGGCTTTTGTTTGTTGGAAGATTTTTAATCACAGTTTCAATTTCATTGCTTCTGATTGGTCTGTTCATATTTTCTATTTCTTCCTGGTTCAGTCTCGGAAGGTTGTGCTTTTCTAAGATTTTGTCCGTTTCTTCCAGGTTGTCCATTTTATCGGCATAGAGCTGCTTGTAGTAATCTCTCATGATCCTTTGTATTTCCGCAGTGTCAGTTGTTACTTCTCCTTTTTCATTTCTAATTCTATTGATTTGAGTCTTCTCCCTTTTTTTCTTGGTGAGTCTAGCTAATGGTTTATCAATTTTGTTTATCTTCTCAAAGAACGAGCTTTTAGTTTTATTGATCTTAGCTATTGTTTCCTTCATTCCTTTTTCATTTATCTCTGATTTGATCTTTACGATTTCTTTCCTTCTGCTAACTTTAGGGTTTTTTTTGTTCTTCTTTCGCTAATTGCTTTGGTTGTAAGGTTAGGTTGTTTATTTGAGATGTTTCTTGTTTCTTGAGGTAGGATTATATTGCTATAAAGTTCCCTCTTAGAACTGCTTTTGCTGTATCCCATAGCTTTTGGGTCATCGTGTTTTCATTGTAATTTTTTCTAGGTATTTTTTCATCTTGGATTTCTTAAGTGATCTCTTGATTATTTAGGAGTGTATTGTATAGCCTGCATGTGTTTGTATTTTTTAGAAATTTTTTTCCTGTAATTGATATCTAGTCTCATAGCATTGTGGTCCGAAATGATACTTGATACGATTTCAACTTTCTTAAATTTACCAAGGCTTGATTTGTGACCCAAGATATGATCTATCCTGAAGAATGTTCCATGAGCACTTCAGAAGAAAGTGCATTCTATTCGTTTTGGATGGAATGTCCTATAAATATCAATTCAGTCCATCTTGTGTAATGTGTCATTTAGAGCTTGTGTTTCCTTATTTATTTTAATTTTGGATGATCCGTCCATTGGTGAAAGTGGGGTGTTATAGTCCCCTACTATGATTGTGTTACTGTCCATTTCCCCTTTTATGGCTGCTAGCATTTGCCTTACGTATTGAGGTGCTCCTATGTTGGGTGCATAAATATTTACAATTGTTAATCTTCTTCTTGGATTGATCCCTTGATCATTATGTAGTGTCCTTCTTTGTCTCTTGTAATAGTCTTTATTTTAAAGTCTATTTTGTCTGATATGAGAATGCTGCTCCAGCTTTCTTTTGATTTCCATTTGCATGGAATATCTTTTTCCATCCCCTCACTTTCAGTCTGTATGTGTCCCTAGGTCTGAAGTGGGTCTCTTGTAGACAGCATATATATGGATCTTGTTTTTGTATCCATTCAGCCAGTCTATGTCTTTTGGTTGGGGCATTCAATCCATTTACATTTAAGGTAGTTATCGATATGTATGTTCCTATTACCATTTTCTTAATTGTTTTGGGTTTGTTATTGTAGGTCTTTTCCTTCTCTTGTGTTTTCTGACTAGAGAAGTTCCTTTAGCAACTGGTGTAAAGCTGGTTTGGTGATGCTGAATTCTCTTAGCTTTTGCTTGTCTGTAAAGATTTTAATTTCTCCATCGAATCTGAATGATATCATTGCAGGATAGAGTAATCTTGGTTGCAGGTTTTTCCCATTCAGACCTGTAAAAATGTCCTGTCACTCCCTTCTGGCTTTCAGAGTTTCTGGTGAAAGATCACCTGTGAACCTTATGGGGATTCCCTTGTATGTTATTTGTTGTTCTTCCCTTGCTGCTTTTAATATTTTTTCTTTGTATTTAATTTTTGATAGTTTGATTGTTTAATTTTGATAGTTTGATTAATTTGATAGTTTCATAGTTTGATTAATATGTGTCCTGGTGTGTTTCTCCTTGGACTTATCCTGTATGGGACTCTCTATGCTTCCTGGACTTGATTGACTATTTCCTTTCCCATATTAGGGAAGTTTTCAACTACAATCTCTTCAAATATTTTCTCAGTCCCTTTCTTTTTCTCTTCTTCTTCTCAGACCCCTATAATTTGAATTTTGGTGCATTTAATGTTGTCCCAGAAGTCTCTGAGACTGTCCTCAATTCTTTTCATTCTTTTTTCTTTATTCTGCTCTGCAGTGGTTATCTCCACTATTTCAACTTCCAGGTCACTTATCCGTTCTTCTGCTTCAGTTATTCTGCTATTGATTCCTTCTACAGAATTTTTGATTTCATTTATTGTGTTGTTCTTCATTGTTTGTTTGCTCTTTGGTTCTTCTAGGTCCTTTTCAAACGTTTCTTTTATTTTCTCCATTCTATTTCCAAGATTTTGGATCATCTTTACTATCATTACTCTGAATTCTTTTTCAGGAAGGCAGCCTATTTCCTCTTCATTTGTTTGGTCTGGTGGGTTTTTACCTTGCTCCTTCATCTGCTGTGTGTTTCTCTCACTTTTCATTTTGCTTAACTTACTGTGTTTTGGGTCTCTTTTTCGCAGGCTGCAGGTTTGTAGTTCCCATTGTTTTTGGTGTCTGCTCCCAGTGGCTAAGGTTGGTTTAGTGGGTTTTGTGGCTTCCTGGTGGAGGGGACTGGTGCCTGTGTTTTGGTGGATGAGGCTGGATCTTGTCTTTCTGGTGCGCAGGACCACGTCTGGTGTAGTGTTTTTACCCCTGCCCTCTTGATGACAGGAGGCTATATCTAGATTCTTTGTTGGTTAATTAGAAGGAAAGAGACAGCACAAAGGAACTTGTTTTTTCCTTTGTTTTTTTCTGCAGTACACGGGCCTCTCACTGTTGTGGCCTCTCCCATTGTGGAGCACAGGCTCTGGACGCGCAGGCTCAGCAGCCATGTGTCACGGGCCCAGCCGCTCCGCAGCATGTGGGATCTTCCTGGACCTGGGCACAAACCCGCGTCCCCTGCATCGGCAGGCGGACTCTCAACCACTGTGCCACCAGGGAAGCCCCATTGTTTTTTAAAGTAACAACTTCCCAAGAGTTACTGGAGTTGGAATCAAAGTCTGAATATTTTCTTCCCCTTCTGAATCTACTGAGTGTTTTAGATTAATACAATATTAGACCTGTAAACTTTGCCAAACACTACTTTCAACATCATAACAGTCTTATGAGACAAGGTTTTTAATTCTTGTTTTACAGCTGGGAAAACTCAGGCCCAGAAAGTTGAATGACATAGCAAAGATTCAAATCAGATCTGAAGGGCTTAGAATCTGGTCCCTAACCACAAGGCTACAGGGAAATAGTATCCTCTTCCTTTCTTCAGAGAGAATCAGGTACCATCAGAGAGAGTTTCCCTGACCTGGATAAGTTTAGGTCTGGGTGCTGTGGATTGACTGCATTCTGAGAAAGAACGAATGAATGAAGAGCCATGAGTAGCACCGTGAATGAGCTGAGAAAAAGGTTTTGTTTTCTTCCCCCACTGCCCCCATCCCCATTTCAGAGCTCTGAGATAAATCAACTAGCATAGCCAAAAGACCTAGTGGCAGAGACAGTGCTATGTGTTCACCCTGTTTCTTTACTTCTTGGCAATGTGGATAGACTACATTTCCCAGCTTCACCTGCAGCTAGATGGGGTCATGTGACTGAGTTCTCTGTGGGCAGACCCTACCCATAAGACCTCCCTCACAATCCTCCAAGCTCCCTCTCTTTTTCTCTCTCTAAGCCAAATGCAGAGGATCCAGTGGAAGTCTCTGATGCCTCAACAGATGGAAGAATCCTGGGTTCCTCAATGACTGAATGGAACAGTGCATCACTGCCCACTACCTGCATCGGGCTATGGCATGAATGAGGATGAACCTACACTGTGATAAGCCAAGGAGTTCTGGGGATTATGTCACAGGACCCAGCACATCCTAATGCCACCTTCACTCATTGTAATTCCACCACATGGGCAGGGGCTTGGGCCTCTCCAGGCTTTCTTCTCACCCTTCAGTGAATCCTTGTTGTCTTTCCACTGCTCATTAGCACTGTACCTCAGCTTGCACTGAGAAAATGAAAGAAGATGAAATTTAAATCAGTCCATTTTTTTTCTTGTTAGCAGCTCTGGTCTTAAGAGGAAGCAAAAAAAAAAATTTTTTTTAATGGAATCAGAGAGGAGGTTAAAATCATTGCTGAAGGTGAGGTTTGACAATCATTTGTGGATTTCAGTTTTCTGCGCTCTCCCCCCCCATTAATCAACAACTGGCTGTGTTACTAGGCAGAGTCATTTCTGCCTGCACATTTGTCTCTGCTCCTTCTAGGCAGCTGTGCTCCAAGTGGGAGTCCACGTACCCACAAAACCTCTCCAAGCAGAATGTTGATAGCCACCAATCATGTGTAGACGCCATCACATGTCAGCCCTGCCTCAGCTTCAAAGCAAAGTGTCGTAGAATGCCATCAGTGACAGAAGTGCTGGCATCATCTGGTCCTCCTCAGTCATGTTGCATAGGATAAACCAGAGACCCAAAGAGGGCAGTTAATTTTGCCATAGTCACACAGCAAGTCTAAGACCAAGCCTCCTGCCTCCCAAGGAAAATGCTGGAAGTAGGTATTTCAAAACTAAGGGAGAGATGAAAAAATGATGCCCAATGTGTATTTTAAAAGGCAAGCAGGGCTTCCCTGGTGGCGCAGTGGCTGAGAGTCCGCCTGCCGATGCAGGGGACACGGGTTCGTGTCCCGGTCCGGGAAGATCCCACATGCCACGGAGCAGCTAGGCCCGTGAGCCATGGCCGGTGAGCCTGCGCGTCTGGAGCCTGTGCTCTGCAACAGGAGAGGCCACAACAGTGAGAGGCCCGTGTACCGCAAAAAAAAAAAAAAAAGGCAAGCAAATAATATACCAAAATATCAGAGAGGGTCTGGAAAAGGGTCAGGTATCCCTGCAAATAATATTGTTCAGACATCCTTGAAAGGAAGGAAGGAAGGAAGGAAGAAAGAGCAAGGACTCTTGATTCCCAGCACAACTACTCCTGAGAAGTCCTAGCCCCTGTGTCAGGTCTCCTGGTCTTTGGAAGATGCCCCACCAGGTGGTCCTTCTCATGTCCTGAATCTAGAGCATGAGAGCTGGGCTAACTTACGTTTATGGATTTGACTGTCCTCATTATTACTGTCCACAAAAATACTGACATTAAGGGCACCCTGAACCAGAAAGGACACTCCAGAAGCAGTCTCTACATGACACTCCCAGATGTTTACCTCCAAAATAGGGAGTTGGCAGGTAGGGATGGAGATGGAGAGAGAAGCATTGTATATAAAGAGCCTTGGGTCCTGGATACTCATGACTGAGAGATTCACCTGCTTTTGTCCTTGGGTCCTCCTCAAGGATCAGCCCTGGCCATTGGCTTTAACCCAGGAGAAGTCGCTCAAATTAAACTTACTCTAAAGACGTTCCTGATTAACAGTCAGATCTGAGGGTGTAAACAAATCCACTTTAAATGGCCAAATCAGAGTACTTCATAGACTTGTTTAGAGGCATTTCTCTCATAGGGTGCATGATCTAGAGGGAGCCATGTGATAACCAAAGAGACACACAAAGAAATTATGATAACTTCTATGTCCTGGGTAGGCAAAGATCTGGCAGACCTGGTTTGGACTGGGAGGACTCAAGGAAGTGCTAGCTGCCTTTAGATTAGATGAAGCTGAAGACTTATGCCATGAGGGAAGAAGAGAGTGAATAGTTTCAACAATTCGAAAAGGACTTTCAAGTTCCCATCAAGGAAACTGTCATATTGAGAGGGAGGAATTTTCTATATTTCTTGGGCTCTCAAGGGTTGGGAGTTAAGCTACAAGCTAAAGGGAAAGAGAGAATTCTTGGGCTCTCAAGGGTTGGGAGTTAAGCTACAAGCTAAAGGGAAAGAGAGAATTCAGGATACAAAAAGTCCCTGCCACATGGGAAAGCCCAAAGTTTCTGGTTTTGTGCTGAGCATGGAAAAAAGAAAGAGATGGAGAAGGAAACATGTGTTCTGGCTTCCCTCCAGGCTGAAATCCCAGAGAGTTTGCGTACAGTGGTAACCTTCCAGTTAGCAAGGATTCATGAGATGGCTGGGGGCTAGCAAACCACTTTCTAGACCATAGCTTGAGGGAGGCTGCAGTGCGTTCAGAAAAGCCCTCCATTCAGTTAGTCACAAAGTCCAAAATGGCTAAGGAATAATGGTACAACATGGATGGAGGGAATTCTCTAAATATTTGACCTGAGGTGGCAGCTTTGATTCCTTATGGTTGGTGTGTGGCAAGCAGGAGACCCAGAAGATTTTGTGAGTCCTGAAGAGGGGATGTGGAGGTACCAAGAACACTGAATAAATGAGTTTGGGATCCAAACAAAGGTTGTGGAGAACCAGGACACAAGTCATTTTCTTATATTCCTTTTCGTATTTCAGGAAAACTCTTCAAGTAATTATGTTCAAATTGGCTACATGGGTGGTAAATATTTTGAGTGTTTGATTTCTCAGAAATATCTTTAATTGAAAGTTTGAGTGGGGGCATATTCAGAATTTGAGACATGTCATTTTCTTTTAAAAAAAGTATCTTCATTCTTGACGGTGAGAAATGTGATGTCAAGCTGATTGCATCTCAGGTAACCTGCTTCTTATTTACAGAAACGTTCAGAATATTCTTCTTATCCTTGGAGTTTTCTACTTTAATTTGGTTCTTTTAAGTGTGAATTTTTTTTTCTCGGCATCCCACTCAGTGTGGGTTAGGCCAAGACACGCTGGTGACCCTCCTTTCTTCACCTATGAGAAATGTCTCTCTTATTTTCCATTGGTTTCTTTCATTCCACTCCGTTATCTCTGTCCTCTTCCTCCAACTTTAAATGGATGAGTGTTTAACTCCTTATTACCCAGTTGTCTATATTTTATTATTTTCTAGATAGTGAAAATTGGATACAACCTATATTTCTAACAAGAGAGGATTGATTAAATACATCGTGACACATTTGTTGGTGACGAATGGAGTCATTTTTTAAATGTTGATCTATAAAAAGAAATCTAGATGGTCATGCAATTTAAACAACAACCACAACAAAATTAAACTATAAATGTACTGGAAGAAAGCGTCAGGAAAAAGACAACTGTAATCTCACACTAGGGGAGGGTTTTCTGAACATGATACCAAACCCAGAACCATTAAGGATACACTGATAAATTCGAATGCATGACGTTTTATATTTGCTTGGCTCTTTGTTGGTAACATTTATCAAAGACAGTGTACATAGAGAAAAGTGCAAACAAGTGTACAACCTGATGAATTTTCACAAACTTAACAACCTGTGTAACCAGCACCCAGATCAAGAAAGAGAATGTTACCAATACCCAGAATCCCCCTCAGGCCGCCTCCTGTCACTACCTCCCCAAGGGCCACCAGTCTCCTGACTTTCATTGCCTTGGAGCAGTAGTGCCTGTCTTTGAACTTGATACATGTGTAGGGTAATACAGCACATGCTCTTGCTGGCTGGCTTCTTTTGCCCAGTGTTCTTGAGATTCATCCACATTGTGTGCAGCACTGCAGTGTTCTTATCCTCGGTGCTGAGTGCTTATCCACAAGGGAATGTACTCCGATTTACATCTATTCTACTGTGGACAGGATAACCTCTTTGACTTCTATTTACCACTGTGGAAGATTTCCTTGACTTATCTCCTAGCTTTGGTCTTTAGCCCTGGCTTTCCTATTTCTTATTTAGTCAGTCCTTTGATTCTTTTTTATTCATTTTCATAAAATGAAATATATTTTTAGTTTCCAGGGATTTCGTTTTTGCTGTTTGTTCTTTCTTATACATAATATCTTGTTCTTTGTTTCTGAAAGAGGAAAAAATGGACAATATCCACCTGCCTCTTTTATTAAGGATAGTTCAGAACTTTCAAGTTCTATTTCCCAATTATTTCTGTCTCTTCCATAGAAGATTGCTCTTTTTTGTTTATTTTTTTAAAATCTTAATCCTTCCCTTTGTGCTACTGGTTTTCCTTCAATATCTGGTTTTTGGTTGAGAATTCATATTCATGAGTAAGAGCAAAATTTCCTCTGCAGTTGGGTAGGTTTGTTTCCCTAACAAGATTCTCCATAAGTGGGACAGTGGAAGGCAGGCTCCATGAGGAAGCAGGGGCTGGTGACCTGTTGATTCTCCTGTGGGTGCAGGGCTCGGGAGCTATCTGTAGGCGGCACACCCCATAACTGCCATGTAAGAGGGCTTGGGTTTCATATTGGAGTGACTCTTGAGTGGAGCTGCTTTGTTCTTGATGCCCTTATTCCTCTCTTTCTAATGTTGATTTCTGATGAGGTAATTTCTGATCTGCTCAGCTTTTCTCTAGATCCCCAAAACCACAGGAAGATACCTTCCTAGAATGTTCACACATTTTCTTTAGAGACTAGCTCTTGGATTTTGTGCCATTGCCATATGCTCTATGTATGAGTGGAAGTGGGAGAAAGAGGATATTTCCAGGAGACTCACCTTTTAAATTTTCTTTTTCTTTTTTTTTGATTACTAATCCTGGTTATCACCCCATGGCCAGCATTTTGTATTCATCGACCTCGACCTGGAAGCTTTCTCTGCTCCCCCTGCTGTGATGAGGTTGTTCTCATGCTGGGTATTTTAGGCTGCAGTTTCTCCAGTTCTGTTGTCTTTATCAAACTGATCACATCTGTCTCTTCTCATCCAGGATTTCCTTTAACTTTCTCCTTTGCTGTTGGCTTTTGTCCTTGTCTTCCAGCACTACTGTATTTAAATTATTGTTCTTTGAAATCTCCCTTCGTCCTTCCAGGGGACTTCTGGGAGAAATGAAGGCTGGACATATGAGTCTTCCATCTTAAATCTGAAGCCAGATGTGAATGTTTATAGGAGAATGGATTGGAGAGAGGCAAGGATGGCTTCAAAAAGACATGACTGTGATAATGCAGGCACAATATGACATGTCCTTAGGTTCAAATGGGGGCAGTAGCACTGGAGGAGTGGAAAGATTTATTAAGAAGTATGGAAGTAGAGTCAACAGCACCTGGTGAAGGATTAGACACGGGAATTGAGAGTAAAGCTTCAAGATGATCTCTGAAGGCTGGTGTAACCAGTGGACAGAGGTGCCATTCACTGCATCAGCATTCAACAAGGAATGTAGTACTTGTTTCTGCTGTTGTTTTTTTTAATTATGAAGAGAAGACTTTCCAGTGCATCAAAAAATTCCTGATTGTAGCTTAAACATTCATAAGCTTAAAAGCTCAAAATGTTCAGGTCAAACCCAGAACAGTCTATGCATTTCCAGAGTCAACCTTGCTGATAAGATACAACCAGGACTCCCTGGAGACTACACCAGACGGACTCAGGAAATAGGCATCCATAACTTCCAGAAGGCCCTGACCTTGAACTATTCCTTGGGCTAGTAAGCTGCTTAGACTGTGTCTCCTGAACAAGTTTTATGGTAACTTGCATGAATTAGGAGAAATGGAGTATCTTGGGTAGAAGTTTAACCTTTTTGTTTCCTCTAGTGTACTCCAATATAATTAACTTCACGTCAATAAATGCTATATTTTTACAGCATACAAAATCTGAACTGTTATATTTTGATGTTGTTTGCACCCCATATGGAGGCAGTCTTCAGGGAGGATGCTAATATCTGATTTCAAGTGGGAAGGAGAGAAATAAGAGTATATCTCCAGAAGCAAGAAAAAGTAAAAACTGAACTCAGAGAATGTAGTCTCCAAACCTAGAAGTCTTGGCACCATCACCACATGCTCCCCCGTCCCCTTCCTTGCATACCTACCAATTCCTTAGCTGCTGTGTGATCATAGCAGACTGAAGGACAATTTTAAGAAGAGTGATTCTTCAGTTGCAAATGTCCCGCAAAAGAAATGCTAAACACTTCGGGGGTATTTTGTAGAAAATTTGTAGAAAAATACCAGAGCTTGTTCTATATCTTGGTTTCAATAACACAAAATCCTATAGCAGAATAAGCCAAAGTCAAAAGACTGGATACATTGTGTTTTATGTGTTTTAATCCAAATTTGGGGCATCTAGAGTGATGAAAGTACCTGTAAAATTCCAGCCACATCAGAGCATTCTTAGGTCACATCTTCTTGGTCACATTCATGATGGAAGAGAATTCTAAGAGACTTAAGAGTTCCTCCAAAAAGTCATAGACACTTTTTAAAGGCTTTTGCCGGGGAGGGGGCGGGGGCAGAGCATAAAAGGGCATTGAGTGCTTGGTTTCGGATAAAGGTAAGAAGGAGGGTGGAAGTTTAACCAAAGGAGGAAGGGATGAACAAGTTCAGGGCTGAAGCCCTGGAAACTGACACCTATTAGCTTATAAAGCACCTTCACTTAAATAATTTTATCCTTGTTTTCTGGGACAGGGAGGGGAGGTTATAGTAGCTCCATATTACTGGAAAATAAGCCAGAGACTTTAAAGGAACATGCCCAGGGTTTCACAGCTAGCAAGTCAGGGAAGACCCCAGGACTCCTGAATCCTAGTTATGAACTCAGTGGTGCCTCTTAAAAGACTGTAATACTTCCCCATGGCTTTGTGCTGGCCACAGCTATCCAGGAAGGCCAAGAAGCAGCCTTATTGACGTTACACTCTACTGAAGGGAAAACAAATGATCAGTTCAGTCCAATCAGTCTAATTTAAAGTTGACTTTGTGGCTGCTTCCCATAGCACAGGGAGATCAGCTCGGTGCTTTGTGACCACCTAGAGGGGTGGGATAGGGAGGGTGGGAGAGAGGGAGACGCAAGAGGGAAGAGATATGGGAACACATGTATATGTATAACTGATTCACTTTGTTGTAAAGCAGAAGCTAACACACCATTGTAAAGCAATTATACTCCAATAAAGATGTAAAAAAATAAAAAAAAATAAAGTTGACTTTGTGTAAACGGGGAGGCAGGGAGACAGTAATTTGGATTTCCAGCTAAGACGTTATGCTATATATAAAATTGCATTCTGATCACCTTGTATTGATTATCTCAAAGCAATGTCCACAAACTAATGAGACCCAATCTGACATGAAATGCAGAACCATTGATCTGGGCTTCAATTTGTTTGTTTATGCACTCAGTGGAGGGTCCAAAACAGCTACTCAGGATTGCCCCATCACCATCTGCCATGCTGCTCTGGTTAGGGTGTGTGTGAAAGAGAGTTGGGTGGTGATGAGGGTGCACAAGTATGTGTGTGTTTGGGTGTCTGTGTATGTCTGTGGGGGTGTTCCAGTGGACTACAAGGAAATCTTCTTGGAGTCTAGAACAGCCCTTCTCTAAAATGAAAAGAGGAGAAAAGAAACAAAACGAAGATGTGGCTTTGCTCAAGTTCCCCAGAAGCAGAGTCTCACACGGAGCTTCAGAGGCACATGATCTACAGAGGGGATGCTCTCAGGAGAAAGGGGGTAGGTTGGCTCAGGATGGGGCAGGGGAAGGAGCTAAGCAGGAAAGTGCTCTCAGTGGGAGATGAGCTTCAGCCTGATCCTCTGGGAGCTCTGGAGCATGGCTTGTGTGAAGCCCAAGACCTTGCTTTCTTTGCCCCCTTATCAGTCCATCATTGGCTACAGATTTGGAGCTGAAGGAGGAGAAGGCGGGGATCTAACATCCCAGGCCAGGCAGCTCTTGCTTGACCGAGGGTCACCTGTCCAGAGAAGGGTCAACTATAAGCCAGTAGCAGCAGACATTAAAAGCAGGTGGGAGATAGATGCTGGCCCAGTAAAGGTTCATAACACCAACAGTATCTACTAGATATTACATATGTTTTTATTTTGTGAAAGGCAAACTCACCCAGAGTACAGTTTGTGTCTCCTGCATTTTCTGATCAGCACCTATTATTCCAGAGGTCAGAAACCACTTTGGTCGTGAACCAACATCAAGCCTAAAGGAGGTCTATAGATACACCTGTGGCCTTGTGTGTCATAAAATAAGTCCAAGATGAAAATGTGAAATCTGGCGGTCCCACCCCCTGCACCCAGAACGGAGCCTGCGTTTCCGCAGAGCTGGAACTCCCGGCTCGGGGTCTCTTCCCTCCGCCATCACGGAACTGCGCCGGAGTCCAAGGGGTGGGCGGCCTCACTGAGGCTGCCGGCTCTGGAGGGGCCTGGCGGATGAAGCCGTGACAGTCCCAGGGACAGCGGGCCAGCCGCGTGGATGAAAGACTCTTGTTGCTCCAGCCAGGAGTCAGTGCGATGCCTCTGAGGTGGGAGAGGCAACTTCAGGACACTGGTCCACAAGAGACATCCCAGCTCCACGTAATATCAAACGGCGAAAGTCTCCCAGAGATCTCCATCTCAATGCCAAGACCCAGCTTCATTCAATCACCAGCAAGCTACAGTGCTGGACACCCTATGCCAACCAACCAGCAACACAGGAACACAACCCCATCCATTAGCAGTGAGGCTGCCTAAAATCATAATAAGGTTACAGACACCCAAAAACACACCACCAGACGTGGACCTGTCCACCAGAAAGACAAGATCCAGCCTCATCCACCAGAACACAGGCACTAGTCCCCTCCACCAGGAAACCTACACAACCCACTGAACCAACCTTGGCCACTGGGGACAGACACCAAAAACAACGGGAACTACGAACCTGCAGCCTGCAAAAAGGAGACCCCAAACACAGTAAGATAAGCAAAATGAGAAGACAGAAAAATACACAGCAGATGAAGGAGCAAGGTAAAAACCCAGCAGACCTAATAAATGAAGAGGATACAGGCAGTCTACCTGAAAAAGAATTCAGAATAATGATAGTAAAGATTATCCAAAATCTTGGAAAAAGAATAGACAAAATGCAAGAAACATTTAACAAGGACCTAGAAGAACTAAAGATGAAACAAGCAATGATGAACAACACAATAAATGAAATTAAAAATACTCTAGATGGGATCAATAGCAGAATAACTGAGGCAGAAGAACGGATAAGTGACCTGGAAGATAAAATAGTGGAAATAACTACTGCAGAGCAGAATAAAGAAAAAAGAATGGAAAGAACTGACGACACTCTCAGAGGCCTCTGGGACATCATTAAACACACCAACATTTGAATTATAGGGGTCCCTATAATTCGAATGTCCCTATTATAGGGACTGAGAAAATATTTGAAGAGATTATAGTTGAAAACTTCCTGAATATGGGAAAGGAAATAGTTAATCAAGTCCAGGAAGCACACAGAGTATCCCATACTGGATAAATCCAAGGTGAAACACGCCAAGACACATATTAATCAAACTATCAAAAATTAAATACAAAGAAAAGCAGCAAGGGAAAAACAACAAATAATACACAAGGGAATCCCCATAAGGTTAACAGCTGATCTTTCAGCAGAAGCTCTGCAAGCCAGAAGGGAGTGGCAGGACATATTTAAAGGGATGAAGGAGAAAAACCTGCAACCAAGATTACTCTACCCAGCAAGGATCTCATTCAGATTTGATGGAGAAATTAAAACCTTTACAGACAAGCAAAAGCTGAGAGAGTTCAGCACCACCAAACAAGCTTTACAACAAATGCTAAAGGAACTTCTGTAGGCAAGAAACACAAGAGAAAGAAAAGACCTACAATAACAAACCCAAAACAATTAAGTAAAGGGGAACGAGAACATACATATCAATAATTACCTTAAATGCAAAGGCATTAAATGCTCCCACCAAAAGACACAGACTGGCTGAATGGAAACAAAAACAAGGCCTGTATATATGCTGTCTACAAGAGACCCACTTCAGACCTAGGGACACATACAGACTGAAAGTAAGGGGATGGAAAAAGATATCCCATGCAAATGGAAATCAGAAGAAAGCTGGAGTAGCAATTCTCATATCAGACAAAATAGACTTTAAAATAAAGACTATTACAAGAGACAAAGAAGGACACTACATAATGATCATGGGATAGATCCAAAAAGAAGATACAATTGTAAATATTTATGCACCCAACATAACAGCACCTCAATACATAAGGCAAATACTAAGAGCCATAAAAGGGGAAATGGACAGTAACACAATCATAGTAGGGGACTTTAGCACCCCACTTTCACCAATGGACAGATCATCCAAAATTAAAATAAATAAGGAAACACAAGATTTAAATGATTCATTGAACATGATGGACTTAACTGATATTTATAGGACATTCCATCCAAAAACAACAGAATACACATTTTTCTCAAGTGCTCATGGAACATTCTCCAGGAGAGATCATATCTTGCATCACAAATCTAGCCTTGGTAAGTTTAGGAAATTGAAATCATATCAAGTATCTTTTCCAACCACAATGCTATGAGACTAGATATCAATTACAGGAAAAGATCTGTAAAAACTAAAAACACATGGAGGCTAAACAATATACTACTTAATAACGAAATGATCACTAATGAAATCAAAGAGGAAATCAAAACACACCTAGAAACAAAAGACAATGGAGACTCGACGACCCAAAACCTATGGGATGCAGCAAAAGCAGTTCTAAGAGGGAAGTTTATAGCAATACAATCCTACCTTAAGAAACAGGAAACATTTCAAATAAACAACCTAACCTTGCACCTAAAGCAAATAGAGAAAGAAGAACAAAAAAACCCCAAATTTAGCAGAAGGAAAGAAATCAAAGATCAGATCAGAAATAAATGAAAAGAAACGAAGGAAACGATAGCAAAGATCAAAACAACTAAAAGCTGGTTCTTTGAGAAGATAAACAAAATTGATAAACCACTAGCCAGGCTCATCAAGAGAAAAAGGGAGAAGACTCCAATAGTCTAAGAAATGAAAAAGGAGAAGTAACAACTGACACTGCAGAAATACAAAGGATCATGAGAGATTACTACAAGCAACTCTATGCCAATAAAATGGACAACCTGGAAGAAATGGACAAATTCTTAGAAATGCACAACCTGCTGAGACTGAACCAGGAAGAAATAGAAAATATGAATAGACCAATCACAAGCACTGAAATTGAAACTGTGATTAAAAATCTTCCAACAAACAAAAGTCCAGGATCAGATGGCTTCACAGGCGAATTCTATCAAACATTTAGAGAAGAGCTAACAGCTATCCTTCTCAAACTCTTCCAAAATAGAGCAGAGGGAGGAACACTCCCAAACTCACTCTATGCGGCAACCTCACCCTGATACCAAAACCAGACAAAGATGTCATGAAGAAAGCAAACTACAGGCCAATATCACTGATGAACATAGATGCAAAAATCCTCAACAAAATACTAGCAAACAGAATCCAATAGCACATTAAAAGGATCATACACCATGATCAAGTGGGGTTTATTCCAGGAATGCGAGGATTCCTCAATATACGCAAATCAATCAACGTGATACACCATATTAACAAATTGAAGGAGAAAAACCATATGGTCATCTCAATAGATGCAGAGAAAGCTTTCGACAAAATTCAACAGCCTTTTATGATAAAAACCCTGCAGAAAGTAGGCATAGAGGGAACTTTCCTCAACATAATAAAGGCCATATATGACAAGCCAACATCGTCCTTAATGGTGAAAAACTGAAACCATTTCCACTAAGATCAGGAAAATGACAAGGTTGCCCACTCTCACCACTCTTATTCAACATAGTTTTGGAAGTTTTAGCCACAACAATCAGAGAAGAAAAAGAAAAAAAAGGAATTCAAATCAGAAAAGAAGAAGTAAAGCTGTCACTGTTTGCAGATGACATGATACTATACATAGACAATCCTAAAGATGCTACCAGAAAACTACTAGAGCTAATTAATGAATTTGGTAAAGTAGCAGGATACAAAATTAATGCACAGAAACTCTGGCATTCTTATACACTAATGATGAAAAATCTGAAAGTGAAATTAAGAAAACACTCCCATTTACCATTGCAGCAAAAAGAATAAAATATCTAGGAATAAACCTACCTAAGGAGACAAAAGACCTGTATGCGGAAAATTATAAGACACTGAAGAAAGAAATTAAAGATGATACAAATAGATGGAGTGATATACCATGTTCTTGGATTGGAAGAATCAACATTGTGAAAATGACTCTACTACCCAAAGCAGTCTACAGATTCAATGCAATCCCTATCAAACTACCATTGGCAATTTTTACAGAACTAGAACAAAAAATTTCACAATTTGTATGGAAACACAAAAGACCCCGAAGAGCCAAACCAATCTTGAGAACAAAAAATGGAGCTGGAGGAATCAGGCTCCCTGACTTCAGACTATACTACAAAGCTACAGTAATCAAGACAGTATGGTACTGGCACAAAAACAGAAATATAGGTCAATGGAAAAGGATAGAAAGCCCAGAGATAAACCCACGCACATATGGTCACCTTATCTTTGATAAAGGAGGCAATAATATACAGTGGAGAAAAGACAGCCTCTTCAATTAGTGGTGCTGGAAAAACTGGACAGCTACATGTAAAAGAATGAAATTAGAACACTGCCTAACACCATACACAAAAAGAAACTCAAAATGGATTAAAGACCTAAATGTAAGGCCAGACAGTATAAAACTCTTAGAGGAAAACATAGGCAGAACACTCTATGACATAAATCACAGTAAGATCCTTTTTGACCCACCTCCTACAGATATGGAAATAAAAACAAAAATAAACAAATGGGACCTAATGAAACTTAAAAGCTTTTGCACAGCAAAGGAAACCATAAACAAGACCAAAAGACAACCCTCAGAATGGGAGAAAATATTTGCAAATGAAGCAACTGACAAAGGATTAATCTCCAAAATTTACAAGCAGCTCATGCAGCTCAATAACAAAAAAACAACCCAATCCAAAAGTAGGCAGAAGATCTAAATAGACATTTCTCCAAAGAAGATATACAGACTGCCAACAAACACATGCAAGGATGCTCAACATCACTAATCATTAGAGAAAAGCAAATGTAAACTACAATGAGGTATCACCTCACACTGGTCAGAATGGCCATCATCAAAAAATCTAGAAACAATAAATGTTGGAGAGTGTGTGGAGAAAAGGAAACCCTCTTGCACTGTTGGTGGGAATGTAAATTGATACAGCCACTATGGAGAACAGTATGGAGCTTCCTTAAAGGACTAAAAATAGAACTACCATACGACCCAGCAATCCCACTACTGGGCATATACCCTGAGAAAACCATAATTCAAAATGAGTCATGTACCACAATGTTCATTGCAGCTCTATTTACAATAGCCAGGACATGGAAGCAACCTGAGTGTCCATCAACAGATGAATGGATAAAGAAGATGTGGCACATATATACAATGGAATATTACTCAGCCATAAAAAGAAACGAAACTGAGTTATTTGTAGTGAGGTGGATGGACCTGGAGTCTGTCATATAGAGTGAAGTAAGTCAGAAGGAGAAAAACAAATACCATATACTAACACATATATATGGAATCTAAGAGAAAAGAAAAATGTCATGAAGAACCTAGGAGTAGGACGGGAATAAAGACAGAGACCTACTAGAGAATGGACTAGAGGGTATGGGGAGGGGGAAGGGTAAGCTGTGACAAAGTGAGAGAGAGGCATGGACATATATACACTACCAAACTGTAAGGTAGATAGCTAGTGGGAAGCAGCCGCATGGCACAGGGAGATCAGCTAGGTGGTTTGTGACCACCTAGAGGGGTGGGATAGGGAGGGTGGGAGGGAGGGAGACGCAAGAGGGAAGAGATATGGGAACATATGTATGTGTATAACTGATTCACTTTGTTGTAAAGCAGAAACCAACACACCATTTTACAGCAATTATTCTCCAATAAAGATGTTAAAAAAAAAAAGAAAATGTGAAGTCTGAGTAAGCCCTGGAGTCTGGTTAGTTTTATTGTGCCAAATGTCAATTCCCTGGGTTTTATAAAGCACTATAAGTTTTGTAAAATTTACCTTTGGGAGAAGCCGGGTGATGGGTATGCAGGAACTCTGTACTATTTTTACAGCTTCTTGTGAGTCTATAATTCCTTCAAAAAAAAGAGAAACGTTTTCTAAAAACACATGATCTGGAGTCAGAATACGAGATTTGAGCCCTGGTTCTAGCAGCAATGAGCTGTGTGATCCACTTTGTTATAGTCACTTTGAGGAAGCTACTGTGCTGTATTCTTCTATGTATTTTTTAGGGCATGCCCCCCCCAAAAAAACATGATGAAAGAAGAAATCATTCAGTAGTTCAATGAATAAATGACCGAGTAAACAGTTAATCCTGGAGCAAATTACTTAAGCTTCCTGAGCCTCAGCTTCTGCATCTGTCCCTGGGGTGATTACAAGGGTCCAATGCACTCACACAAACAGTGCTCAGTGTGACCTATAACCTTGTTCCTTATTCTGTTAGCAGGACTCAGGCCAGGCTGGTGGGCTCAGAATCACTTGGGGAGAAGCTTAGAAATGAAGGTTCTCTGGCCTGAATTAATTCAGGGTATGCAGTGTGAGGCCCCAGAATCTATAGTTTCATCGGCCCACCCAAGTGACTGGGTCATGGAGCAAAGCTTGGGATCCATTTATGGCCAAGATCCCAGCATGTTATTCACCTGCTAAGTCAGAGGGGAGAAAAGAAAGTGAGGAAAGAGAAAGAGAGAGGAGGAGAGAATAAGGAGGTGATAGGAGATGGAACTGCATATGACAGGGGAGCCGCCAGCATCCTCTCCAGCTTTCTCGGTGCAGGTTGCTGCCCAGGGTCAGGCCAGAGGATCCACAGAGAACTGGTGAAGCAATTTGCAGCCCAATTGCCCACGAACCCACTGATTTGAAAGTGTTTGTGGACCCTTTCTCTCTACCCCCAGAGTATCTTAAGAATTTACCAGATTTAAAATGACTCAGACTTTGATTCCAAAAGAATTTTTTTTAAAAAGCAGGTAGAGTTGTTTCTATATATAAAAAGTCTGTCGTTATGGAAACATGTCTCAAATAAAGCTCCTTTTAACACAATAAAAGTCCTCTCCTCTGCGTTTGCCAGCCTTCTCATTTCATAAGAAGAGAAGGGATACATCAGAAAGACATTCATGTAAAGCTGTGGGGAAAAAATTAAATTTGCAGTACCTTAATACCCAGACAAGCATGCCACGTTCACACTTCTAGAACTAGCCCAGCAAGTCTTTCCCTCATCCTACTAGTCTCCAAATCAGACTGTCCTTTTTCTCAAAAAAAAAAAAAAAAAAAGTGAAGATTAGCGTTTGGAAATGGCATCTTCCTTTTTTAAAGAATTACAGGCAGGCACTTGGCAGATGCTTTTGACTAGCTGTCAGGTTATCTTCAGGGGTGTGTGTGAGTGTGAGTGTGTATGACTGTGCGCACACACACCCCATGCACATGAGCTCTTTGACCCACAGGAATGAGGAGGTGGAGGTTCCCTCCCTCTCTCCATCTGAGGAATGATTCCTTTGTGCCAGGACTAAGATCCACATTGGTTTCCTTCCTTTCGCTCCCTGCTGGTACCTTTGGAGATGCAGCAGAATCGCGCTGGGCTTAGAATCAAAAGATCTGAGTAGGCAAATCACTCAACTTTCCCATTTCTGGTTTTGGGAAAATACTGCTTGCCTTGATCTCACAAGGAGGTTGTGGGGATACCATGAAAGAACAAGAGTGATGGTGCACTGTAACCTCAAAGCTGGATGCAATTTATTGAGCTATTTGAGCTGTTTATGAAATGTGAGCTATCTTTATTGCTCAACGTGGCTCAAATACTCTTACCCTATAGGGTCCTTATCCCCAGCACAACTTGGGGAACCCTCTCTGGGTGTCCCTAGGTATCACGACACCTAGGATAACACTTATGGAAAACATCACCTGCCAGGCATTTACCTCACTTGTCGCTTAAAACAACCCCTGAGGTAGGTATTATTGTCCCATCTTTCAGAGGGGAAACTGAGACTCCCAAGGTTATATAACCAAAAGGCAGTTGGGTGAGTAATGACTCCACATTTGGGTGGTTCCACAGTCTGTGCTGTCCCCACCAGGCATCCAGGTCTGTGCTCTGTGTCACTGCTTTATGGGGTACTTTCCTGAGGCCTTCTCTGCCTTCCCATGTCTCCTGCTTGGTTTTGTTTTGTTTTGTTTTTGTTTTTGACCTTTGAGGACTGAATCAGCATATTCACCCAGTTCAATTCATTCAATTTGAAATCAAGAAAAAGTACATCTTCAGGCTCCACAATGACCCATCTTTTCATCACCATTTTTCCTCACTCCAGTCTGCCCATGATGTGATGCAGAATGTCCTTCCCAATGCAGTCAAAATTCTTATCAGGCCTGCACGTGTGTGTGTGTGTGTGTGTGTGTGTGTGTGTGTGTGTGTGTGTTTGCTATCAGACTGATTGCTGTGTTTGTCGAGGTCATTGACCCTCTCTCATTTATCCAATAATTGATGTAAGATTCCAAAGAAGTGCCCTTTTGTTCCAGAAACACAATATAAGAGGTCTCAAAAAGCCAACATTCACATGGTGTTAAACTTAAAAATCTTTGCAATCAACACTAATTTGACATGATAGTGCACAACACTTTTTATCTCCAAAGCTCTTTGCAAAAATTAATTACCAATTAATCTAAAAATGTAGAGCATTATGTATTTATCATCTGTGCACTCTGAACTTGAAAATGTTTGTCTTAAAAAGTATGACTGGTAAAACTATCTCATACGCTTTCAAGTAAGGACGAGGAGTTCCAAATAATGCACTGAGAAGGACAGATCACAAGTGAGATGAAACTGTCAGATTAATCTGAGAACTATTAGTAATCCCTAGAAAGTGCTACACAAATATTCAGTGGAAGTTTACTGAAGGAATTTCTCCAAACTAATAATGCTATTTGGTCCAGAGCAGTGAGATCTGACATGAGAGGCTGAGCAGCTCTGCCCTTTCATTTGAGTCCATGGAGCCTCTGAAAAGTGCTTTATGACACAGACACGTGAATCCTCAAATCACAATGGGGGAGGGGGAGGGAAGGAGGGAGAGAAGAAGTGGGGGGGAGTAGAAAAGGAAGTTGCCTACAGTTGGTTTGAGGTTGAAGGGACAATGCTTGGCACTGCTAAAAGCATATGACCTTTCTACAGAAGAACCATGAACTGCAAAGACAGCACTAGGTCTTAACTTTCATTTTAAGATATGAAAAGTAAACTCTTTTTCAAGACTAACTGTTTTCTAAGTCAGTCAGTTCGCTACTGCCTCATCCAAAACAAGCCTCTCTCTAGCCCCACCTGGTGGTCCTTCTGCCTTCAAACCACAAGCTAGACTGAAAGCAAAAATTTTGAAAAAAATCCATTTACGGTCCTGGGTTTGGGGCACACAATGAACAGGGAAGATTTTTCCAGAGACTGATCAGAAAACATATCCATCTAGAATTAGGCCGCTCTCTCTTTCTCTCTCTCTCCCTCTCTTCCTCCTTCCCTCACCTCTTCCCTTTTGCCACAAAACATGGTTACAATTTATTTCAAAACTGACAACAGAGCTGAAAGCCCAGATGACACCCCTAGACTCCTCACCATGGGAAAGCGGTGCCAGCTGAGCAGGCATGAATTCACAGCACAGCAGGAAGAGGCTGTGAAAAATCTTCCAAACTTCCACAATGGAGGGAAGCAAACAAGCCCAACAGAAGTATCATTTAGACTTCGAAAGAAGAAGGTACATGCCAGCTATGAGACCCAAGGTACCCAGGCAGCTTCTAGGCAGGGGTGTGTAGTTTGCAGATTATTAGGATTTTTTAGGTAGACATACTGATGGATTAATATTTACATGGTCTGATCTGCAAGTGGGAGAAAGGGTGGAAAAGTTCATGGAGGGTTAAGAGGTGCCCAGCCCTTCCAGAAACATCAGTACCTTAGACTGTCTAACCCTGACCTCCGGAGGGTTCCAGATCTCCAGGGACAACACAAGGGTCTGACCACTGGCTCTAAAAAGCTTTGAGGTTTTGCCTTGAACTTCCACGCCACTGCCCAACCTCTGCTCCCTGGAAAGCTGACTTCTTCTCCGGTTGCACTATAGCTCCGGCAGCAATACAACTGTGGGAAGGGAGTTGGCGCAGCAGTGAGCTGACAAATATCATTTCTAATTAAATAGTATATTTAAAAATGTGTTTCGCACGTTAAAAGCACAGATGGTGAGGCGTCCATGCCTTAGGAGACAGCTGTGCTGAGGAGAGAACAGGTGGGGAGGATGGCTCATCCTCACACCAACTTCCTGGCATGCTTTCCTCTGAGCAGGGCCATCACCTGATCTGCCTCCTGCCCTTGGGCTGGGGATCTTGCTGGCAAACTCTGTTCCACCTAGACCAAGCCAGAGTTCCCTGCTGTCCGGAACTAGGGTCATTTCCAACTAAGGACATTGTGCAAAACCATTTCACAACACTGAGGATACATTTTTTTTTGTCTTTCTTTTGCGTGTGTAGTGGTGGTTATTATTGCTATTGTTTAGGATCATTTTTGTTGTTGTGGATATTTTTTCTTTTGGTTTGGTTATTTTTATAAGAAGAAGACAAGAGAAGGAAAAATGGAAGCAGTGTGGTATATAATGACCCAGATAGCCCTGTAGATCCCCAGCGTTTGGGGACCACTGGAGCCATGTTTCCCTCTCCATGTAATACATTCATATTGACCTAGCACAATGGTTCTCAAAGTTGGGGTCCCTGGACCCACAGCATCAGCATCACCTGGGAACATAATGGAAATGCAAATTCACAGGCTCCACCCCAGATTTACTGAATCAGAAGAACTTCAGGAATAGGGCCCAGCCCTCTGTGTTTTAACAAGCCTTCCCGGTGATTCTGATGCTCTTTCAAGTGTGAGAACCAATGCCTTGGGTATCCAATGCAGATTTGTTCACAGGGAGCTAGGACGCTGGTCTGACCTATTCTATTTCTTATGGCAAAACACACACATTACTTGCTAGCCCAGCTCCCTGGCTTCTTAGGAATTCCTGGAATTCTGGTTCATTGGTAGGTCTGGATTTCTGCATCTGCAGATGAAAGGCAAATCTGGAGTTGTGGTGAGGCTGCCAGGGCAATGCTATTTTCTGACTCTGTCCTCAATGCCTTCTTTCCAGCTTCTCCACCAGAAGATTCTGTGCTCAGAGAGAACAGTGAATCCGGCTTGGCCCCGGGCTCAGTGGGAGTTGACAATGTAGTGGTGAAGACGGCCTTGGAAACAGATCCTTGTACTGGAAACTGATCAGCGCTATAGAGCAGCCCGATCCAAGTGCCTGGGCACATAATACAGCCCAAGGGAATGCAGGAACACAATCATCCCTTAATCTCTCCAGCCCCGGCAGAGACCCAGCAGCGCAGGCAGGAGAAAAGGCACAGAAAATGAAGCATCTTCTCAAAGGATACTGTCCCTCCTCCTCCCTTGTGAGATGACAGCTACGATGCCCCGGTGGTGTCTGCTTGCCTGGGTCCCCGGAAGCAATCAGGGACTGGAGTCAAGGAGGCCTCCCAAGCTGTCCAGTAGTGTGGCCTGGCTCTCTCTGAAGCTCCAGGTGGTGATGTATGTGTGCGCACGTGCGTGCGTGGGTCATCTGCAAAGCAAGGGAAAGCCTGTCCGTTCCTTTCAAACCCTTAATTACTAAGATGAAACAACTGAAACTAAATTTCTAGAGTTCTGTGACCAAAGCCATCTCAGTCTGAAGTTTTGCCCCACTCCCTTTGGGGGCATATTTCCAATTAAATGTTCAGTACTAGCAGGGTAGCGATGACTAGGATCCTTACCTCTTCTAACCTCAGCAGAGGGAGCCTTCTGCCACTATTCTGACCTCTGCCAAAGGCAAGGGGAGCTTTTTTCTGTCCATCCACATTGACTCAGGCTGCGTTTCCCTCACCTACAAGAGTCCTCCATCCAGCATCCCATCCATGGTCCTCCTGGGAGCTTGGGGTCCATGAGTCTGGGGGACTGGCCCCCATCCCAACCTGGCTCCACCATTTGTAAGCAAAGTCTTCACCTCTCTGAGCTTTCTCACATCTGCACTGAAACACAGAACACTGTATTCCTGTTATCCTTGGGGCGGGAGGTGGGGGATGGTGAGGATAGGAGGAGATGTCTGTGCAGTGGAGCCTGGCCCCTGGGTGGGGTTTGGTAAGGTAAAAAACGGTGGTATCAGGAAAGCAACTCACGTGTTGGTCTGGAGCCATTCCTTTGATCAATTTCAACAGATTAAATGGGACCACGCGTTGTGTTTTCTGGCAATGCCAAGTCTCTGGCCTCAGCCTGACATTCACCCAGGGCAGGCAGTCTCATGACTACAAGAATCCCCATGTCAGGGCAGAAGAACTGGAACTGGGGGATGATAATCCAAAGAGCCAAAACGGCAATGAAAAGAGCTGAAGAAAAAAAAACCATCTCTGATTGCAGCCTGGGGAACGCAGTTGTTCCGTTGATTTTATTTCACGGCCAGTGGATAGGACCTCAGGGCTGCACTTCCTCTTGCCCTGGCTGAGCAGAACCTGGTGGACATGGCTCCCCAGCTTCAAACTGACCACCAAGCTCATTAACATGCCCATTACCCAAAACATCTAAGTGTGCAAGGCTTACAGGGGCCCAACGTGGGCTGAACGAGCTGCGGCATTATCTTCTGGGCATGAAACGCTGTCACAACCCTGCCCCCTCACAAGAGCCAAACCCAACTGACTAGGTCTTCATAGTTACCGGAGCGGTGCCTCTATGCCTGGCTGGAGGCTACAACCTAGTGCTTTTCCTTATTTCTGGAACCTTATTCCTGAGAGACCAGGGGGTTAAGCTGTGTCAGGAAGAAACCCCAAACTCCACAGTCACTCGGGGAACTCTACTGGGAAGTGTCATGGGGAAGGGGAGAAAGCAATGCACTAGGGACCCTCCTACACTGGACAGAAACACAGTTCCGTCAGTACCACTGTCATCACCATTTTACATACGACAGAACTGAGGCTCAGAAAGGTCAGGCTTTGCCAAAGCCTGCACAGCTGGCAGGGGACAGAGGCAGAACCCTGTGCCCTAAGTGTCTGTAGATCCCCCTACAGCATCCCCTTTCCTGCTGCACTCAGCAGAGAGTCGGAAAGAAGGTCATGATCCTAAGGCCCCCTCCGTTTAGAGGAAGGCAGCTGCAGGAATACTGGCCAGTGCCTGGGCAGATGGGGGTGTGCTGGGGAGACCAGGGTCCTGGGAAGAGCCAGTGTGCCCTGGGCCTAAAACCCAGCCTGGCCTCATATATCCCTCATTTCCCCCAATCCTGGGCCTGCCAAAATGGTTTTTCAGAGTTTTTCATCAGTTTTGCTCACTCATAACTACCCTTCCTCAATGCAACTGTGCCTCAGCCCGTGACCCTCCTCTTTCAAAATTCTTCGCAACGAGCAAGAATCCTCCACTATTTTTAATTCATCCACATCTCTACCTTTCTCTCTAACTCTCCCTTCTTTTCTCTTCTTCTCCTCACTTTTCTTCTCTCCTGTCCCTTTTCCTTCTCTGTGTGTCTTTGCCTCTCTGTTTCTAATTCTCTCTTTTTAATTCCCTCTCTTTAATCTCTCTCTCCCTCTCTCCCTGTCCCTCAATGGCTTTCTTTACTGTTCTCCCTGTCTCTATCATCTCCTCCCACTATCTCTCCTTCCCCTGCTTCTCCCTCTCTCTCTGACCACTCTCTTCCCCCGCTTCCTCCCTTACTCCCTCCCCTAGGCCATCCATAAGACCAGGAGCTAAAATGACAAGTCACAACAACCCACAGGGTATAAGATGACCTGGAGCATTTTCATCCTTGCACACAAGCCCTCAGCATCAACCTGGACCTGGTAACTTTCAGCCGCCTGATTAAAGCACTAAGGGAGGTTTGGTCTGGATATGGTTTTATAGTGTTTGCAGAAGGGGGTAGTTGCCTTTTGTCCCCACGCCAAAATGAAGCAAAGCTTTTTGGAAGGGGAAGTCAAAAATAAAACTCCCAGCCAGTCCCTCTTAGTATTGTTCTGCGTGCCAGTGACCTGATGCTTGTTCACTGGGAAGAGGGTAACTGCAAGGCCACCCACGGCACTGGCCTGGCCTCCTCCTGGCCAGGCTGCTCCTCAGCATGGTGGGGGCCACTTTGAACAGGAGACAACAAAACAGTGGGGAAACTGGGCTCGGAGCCTTCGACCCAGACGCAGAGGCTAAAAATGACTTCTACCCACATGAGTAGTGTTTTTCAGCATAAAGGGGACAAGAGGGAGCCACAGGCTTTGTAAAGGTGGCTTAGAAAGGAAGGGAGTGTGCCAGGGACACATTTTATCTATTTCTGCAGCCCACAGCCTTCAGGGCCACCCAAAAAAAAAAAAAAAAAAAAAAAAAAAAAAAGGAGATAGATGTTATTGGTATTTGCAATTCCATTCCAAAGCTGAGGCAAGGTCTGGAGAAGTTGCGGTTATTTGGTCCCAACCTTTCTCTTTCCAGATGAGGCGACTGGGGTCCAGCCACCACAGGTTTATTGCCAAGGCTGCTCTACTGAAACAAGAGAACACTTCAGACCCTCACTCTACTTTCCACCACCGGCCACATCTGCTTTGTAGATAGATGAGCATCAGAAGGGGCCTGGAACTCAGCAGCTGTGGCCCAGATCCCTAAGGGCAGCATGTACACACACACTTTGAAGAATTCGGATTCTCGTTCAAAGCTGGGCAAGACGATGAGGGTGTCTGTCCTCAGTTCCACTGCATCATTTGTTCTCAGACTATGTTTTCTAATTCTCATTCCTCAGATGGGTAGCAGTTTGGGGGTTTTATTTTCCAATCATTTATTAACTTCCATCTCCACCATTTCCTGGTATCTCAGACTGGTTTCTCTTGATGCAGAGCCTGAGACAAGGATTCTGCTGCACGTGCCATATTAAGGGAGTGCTGTCAGAAACAAGGGAGGGAGGGAAGCAGGCTAAGGCAGAGAAAGGAACCAAGCAAGGATGGGGGTCTCAGGTAAAGTCTAGCTTTGATTTGACCACAGAGGCTCTGGAGACAAACTACAACACAATGTTGTGCACCCTTTAGGTCCAACTTTTGTGCTCCCATATGCATCCATCACTGGCTGCGGGCTTCCCCAGGATAAGACACGTGCATGCACCAGAGCCAGGCAGCTCCTATCAAAGGAAGACAATTCTCTGGAGAAGGAGTACAACTGTGAGCTTTCAGCAGCCTACACTCCCAGCAGTTAGGGGGTGGGCAACCCAGCATGATAAATGGGCTCTGGACAAGGCACCAATAGCATCTGCTACATCTGGCAAGACCAGAGTTAGAAACATCATGTAGTTCTTGATGGGTCCCACCTTCACCACACCCTCTTTTGTACCCCTAATCTGAGCAACATCAAAAGTACAATGTGCTGTTCCTTTGTCTCTGCTGCAACAATGCCAGACTCACTAGGTCTCGTCTTCATCTCCAGGGGTCACTGTCCTAGTGCAGATCCCACCATTTCTCACCTGGGCCAGTTCATCAGTTTCCCCATCAGTCTCCCCACCAGTCTCCCTGCTTCTAGTCTCGTCATTTCTAACCCAATCCTCCTGCCAGCTATCAAAGAAAACTGAATCATTATTGCCTTATGCTTCCAGCTTAAAACTCTTCAAAGGCACCTTATTATCCTCAAGATAAAACCCAAGCTCCTTAACATGGCAAACAAGACTCCCTGTGACCCGGCCCAGATGACCACTCCAGGCACATCACATGCCCCGCCATCCCCATTCCATGCTCCAATCATACTTTATTTATTTATTTATATGTGTATTCTCCAATCCAAAACATGCCTTACTGTTTTACAACTCTGTGCCTTTAAACAGTATTCTGGAATGCTCTTGCTCCCTTCTCTACCTGGTTAATGCTTATCCGTTCTTCCAGAGTAAGTTTAAATACTTCCTCCTGCCTTTTCTGACCTCACAAGCCACCACTTCACCTTGAGCGTGCTTCTCTATTACAATTCCCGTGTTGTACAGATATTATTATTTTGTTAATCAGTATCCCCCACTAGACCGTGAGTTTTCTGAAGGCTTGAACCATGTCTTACTTATATACACATCCCTTTCTAGTTCAATACCCGGCCTATAGCAGGCATCCACACATCTTCCTTGAAGACATTAACGAATGCCTGGGTACCTCTATTCAAGGACCTGAATATTTCATCTCTTTATATCATTACCAATCCTGTGAAGTTAGGGAATAAGTCTTCTGGGTAGTTAGCCTCTCCCTCAAAGACTCTCACGTCTGAGCAGCTAATTTCATGCTAATGGTACTATTCATAATCATTCCTGTCTCTGAGTCACTGCTTACATGTCCCAAGTCCTTGAAATATTACTTTTTTCTTCTATCCAAATCCTATGCATTAGTGGGTCACAGTCTAACAGCTGTGCTACCATGAGGGTACCCCCACTAAATATTAAATGTGTGACTTTATTTTTTTCTTTAGACAGTGAAGATTCAAGTTGTGCTACAATCTTGGCATAGAAAGTATATATCTTTTTAATGCTGGGGTAATGTCCCTTCAAATAGTAGGTGCAAAGTGAGTAGTCTCAGTCTTTCTGCCTAACGAAGTCATTTTCACTCGGGAGGTGCAGGAAACATGGTTGGTGAATCAGGGCATTCACCAACACCCACTTCGTCTCCCCTTCCTGCGTACATGGCAGATCACACTTTGCAGGCCCTTGCAGGTAGCTGGGCCGTGTGACCAGTTCTAACCAATGAAAGAGAAGCAGAGGGGAAGCGCATCACTTCAGAGCTGAACAGGGGAAGATCTGTGTACAAGTCCAGAGTCTCTCCTCTCCTCCTGCAGTGATCCGGGGGGAGGCCTCATACTGAGAGCAGCCTGATTCGCTGAGTCACCACTTGGACGACAGCTGCCCTAGAGAATCCCACACACATGGCAAGAGCAATAAACTCCTCTTGCATTTAAGTCACTGAGACTTAATCAGGATTGTTTGTTTCTGCAGCACAGCCTATTCTGTCCTGATTAATACGGAAGGACTGAAAAATAAACCACCCCAGAACCACGTGGACAAGCACAGCTTTTAGTCATCAAGTGCTTGACCCCAACAGGGTCTTGATTGAGTGTTCCCAGACTGGCTGCATCCTAATGAATGCGTCTGCATATAAAATAGAGAAGCCCAACGCTGCAAGTTACGGATTTGGGCATCCAAATGTTATGCACCCTTGGCCAAGCCTGGAAAAGAAGAAGTAAGATTTTTCTCGAAGGCTCCCTGTGAACTGTGCCAGGACCTGGACTAGCACAACCTCATGGCAGGAGTGACCAGGCATCCATAGGAGTAGTCAGGATGAGCAGCATGGCCAGTCTGCATCCATCTCCTTGAGTCTGAGTGAGGCCAGCCAAGCCTCCTCAAAATAAACATAAACTTCTCATTTTATTGTCAGTCCTTGGAGGGCTAGAAATACCAAGTCATTTTAGTCTGTGGAGACACCCCATTGCACTGTGCTCCCGCTGAGCACTGCACACTTCTCAGGCCTTAGAAGATGCTGGAATGAAACAGGCTCCGAAGTTCCCCAAAGTGCAGCTCAGGCTCTCAAGAACTGCAGGGTAAGAGCTGGTCTCCAAGGGGTGTGTGAGCCCTAGATCATGCCCTGCCTCTCCACACTACGGGAGAACTACAGCTCTGAGTTTGGTCAGAGTAGACTAGCTCTGGCGCCCACAATCCATTCAACACGTTTTGACCGCATGCTTATGGTGATCTCAGCAGTATTCCAGGTGCTGAGGATTCAGCAGTGACCGAGACACAACCCCTGACACCACGGAGCTTACTTCCGGGGTTGGTGAGACGTGAGATAAACAGAACAAATTCTCACAGCAGGTCGTGCCAGCGTCACGAGGACCATAATGCAGTGGTGTAATAAAGATTAAACTGAGGTGGGGATAGCTGTTTTGGATTAAGGGGTCAGGAAAGGACTCTCAGAACAGGTGGTTTTGGAACTGAACCTGAATGATAATAGTAACAGCCAACAATGATTGAGGGCTTTCTTTGTGTCAAGAGATGTTCAAAGTGTTCAAAGCACTTTCCATGTATGAATTATTTTAATCCTTTCAACAACTCCATAAAGTCAGTACTATTATCTCCATTTTACTGCCTGAAGACACCGGGGTGGCAAAGGGATTGATTACGCACCTAGGGTCACACAGCTAGACAGAGGCAGAGGCAGCGCCCTAACCCAAGCAGTCTGGCTCTGGAGTCTGTGTGCTTAGCTACTGCACTATACTGCCTCTTAGCAAATGCTGTAAAGAAATACGTCCTGGGAAGATCTTGGCAAGCACCCCGGGACAGGGTACAGCAAGCACCGAGTTCCTATGTTTGGAAAGCAGACATCCCTCCCACAGCAATTTCTGTTTGGACCACTGAGTCATTTCCACTTCTGGCCAAACCCAAAACAACTGTTAAAGTCAGGGTAATGTCTGAGGCCTATCACCATCATGCTTGAAAACCCCCAACCAAATACCACACAAAGGAGATACTGCATATTTTCCTTGAACTTGAGATCAAGCCCAACATAACTGCTCTCTCAAATATTAAAGCCTTGCTATGGCTCCTGCAACCATCCAGGACCTTATAAAATCTAATTTCATCTTGGCAGAGCTCCTTGCAAGATAAATACAAGCCTACTCAAGGAAGTCTTAATTCAATAACATTCAAAATATGCCAGCAGTTGATCAAGCCAGACCTGCAGGCTCTGTAGAGGCCAGAAACGCACTGAGCCTGTCCATTCGATGGATATTTGTCAAGTAACCCTCAGCATGCTGAGCCTGTGCTGGGAACGAGGATTTGATGGTAATATTCAGATCCTGACTTCAAAGATTACGGTTATAGCGACTTTGGGTGCCCTGCTTGACATGGTGAGTATTTCCCCCTGATTACTAAAGAGGTGACAGAACTTTGGAAGTGGAAAATGAAGAAAAGGTTGGCATATGCTCTGAACCTCTGATCAGGAAAAACACTCAAGACTATTGAAGTGGTTCCGGTAACATTTGAAGGTTTTATTTTTTCTATCCACTTTGGCAGAACAGAATCATTTCAAGGACGGACAGGATGTAAAATACAAAGTGAAAGAAAAACTACAATAAAGTTTATATCCCATAATCCAGATGCAGGGCTGTAGGAGAGCTAAGAGCAAGGCTTCCTCCCCCACATGCTGAGGCCCTGCCAAGTGCTGAGGACTACAGGTGTGCCCGGGCACCAACAGGTGAGAAGAACCACTGCCACTGAGACAAGATAAAGACTCCACTACTGGGTCTGCCTCTGCTGGAGACACGGGTAGAGATTTCAGCTAATTTCAGAGTCTCAAGGCAGGTGGGCTGTGCCCAGACAGCAGACCAAATGTGAAAGTAGGTAATATTAACGAGAGTTTGGCATCCTTTGACCAATGGTTTCAAACTTGAGTCTACCTCAGAATCACCTGTAAGGCTTGTTCAAACACAGATTGCTGGGCCCCAGCCCTAGAGTTTCTGATTCAGTAGTTCAGGGTAAGGCCTGAGAAGTTGCATCTCTAACTTCCCAGGTGATGCTGATGTTCTTGGTCCAGGGACCACACTTTGAGAACCACTGCTTAATGAAATAGAAGGAGGTGGTAGAGTAAAAGCAGATTCCCAGAGGTACATCAATCACTCAAGCCAGATGGAAGCAGGTGGGAGCAAAGCTCCAGGAACTCTGTCTTGATGGCTTGTCCAGGAAGGTCTCAGATTGGGACCCACCACCGAAGGCACTTCTCTCCTGGCAGGAAAGAAGGGAACTAGCACATAGAACACAAACTGTGGGCAGGCACTGTGCCCGATGCATCAATAAGGGTCATTATAATCTCAGAACAACCTTATAAGCTAAGCATCATGTTCCCACTTCAGATGTGGAAACCCCTGAGAGCCAGACAGATGAATCAGAACTCAAATATCTCAAACACTAAAGAAGAAGCTCTTTCCTACAATATATTTATCTTTGGGGTGCTTTCTTCTGTGACATTTCATGCAGAGGCATCAATAAAATTCTAAGGAAAATTTCCAAGGCAGTTGCAATATTCAGTAAACAGGGTTCCATCAGGGAGGTGGACTTGGTTGGTCCAAAGATTTGTTCAAGGCATCGGTCCTTTAGAAGGTTTCTAGGATCCCCTCAAAGGGTTGCCTTATGGTCCTGAGAGCCTATGGATGGGGATGCCCACAAATCTTCAGCTTATCCATGAGGACCCTGCATGCAACAACCTTCACTGTCACCCCCATAACCACTATAGGGTGTACCATCCCTGAAAACTGATAAGAAAAAACCAGGACCTGTTATTTCTGGAACAGTAAACCAACACACACACACACACACACACACACACACACACACACACACACACACCTCACATAATAAAGCCATGGATTGGGCTTCAGTGTGTTTGAGACACAGCTCCCTTTTCTATCCATTTATGGACCCTGGGGGATTTCTAGTCAAGTGACCCCTTGCCTGACCGCTGTGGAATGGTAAAGGATACGGTCCCTCATTTGGGAATGAGGACTCATTTTTCCCCTTCAAGCTTGTTCAAGCCTGTTTTGTCTTATAAGTTTGCTTAAAGCAAAATACCACACGTGAAAGGAGATACATTGTTAAGTAAAATGACAGATACATCATAAATGCCTTATGGGTCAAGGAGAGATGGCTCCAGAGACAGTCAGGTCCCACTGAGCACCCCTCTCTCCATGTCCCTGATACACCATTTTCATGGGTCTGGTCCCACCTGTGGAGTTCGGGAAAGACAGGGGACCCTGAGGGAGGGGCTCCAATGGTGACAAGGCTCAGGGATTACCACCAACCTCCTGTTTGGAACATTTCAGAGTTTTGCTAAACTGCGAGCTGCCACTCAGAATTATCCCTAACTGTGTGTTTTTGGGTAATCCAAGCACATGGTAAGTGTTTCTTGAATCATGATTGGCAGGACCCCACATAGCAGGTAAAGTCTGGGATTGGCTATTATCATAATGACCAAATGAGCTGGCATCATAAGTGGACAAAGGAGGAAATGCAAAGATTTTGTGCTGTTTATATGTGTGTGCTTCACTACTGAGATGAGCTGTGTGGACTACCTCATCCCACTCTTTCCCAAGGGTGTACCAAACATATTTTGACCCCTTGTTCCCCTCTGTTGAGCAAATATGCCGTAACTTTTGGAAGGAAATTTGACAGTGAGAATCTAAAGCCTTAAAAATGTTTATAGCTTGGAATCTAGTAATTCCACTACTGGGAATCCAGCCTGAAGAAATAATTCTAATGCATGAAAAACTTTATGCACAAAGATATTCATCATAACAGTGAAATGACTGAAACAAGATAAATATCCAACACTAAGTAAAAGCCTGATACTCTGGGTTTTCAGTTTGATCTTCGGAAACCTGTATATCTAAAACTTCCCTGCTCAAGTGTGGAAATTAAAGTACATCTATGTTCTAAAGTATATAGCCAATAAAAATGTTTTCAAAAGTATAATAACATGAATCATGCTTATAATGTTATAATTAATAAACATTGAGTAGCAGGTCATTTCTACTAGTTATGAATATTGGATAAACAGTAAAAACTGGATATAAAGAAATATGTGGGAGGAGTCAAGACGGCAGTGTGGGAAGATGCCGAGTTAGTGTCTCCCCACAACTAGGGCACCTGATGGCCACTGGTGGAAAACTCTGACCCCCAAGGAGATGGGAGGAACCCCAGAGTGAACCAGTAGGACGTAGCAGGACCGAGGGGGGAAGAGAAGTGGAGGCCAGACAAGATTGGAGCCCCTGAGGCCGGTAAGATCAGGAGAGGCAGGTGGGAGGGACTCTCTGGGAAGAGCAGGAGAGGAGCAGAGGGTGATCGCCTGGCCCACTCGGGCCAAGGAGCTTGCTGACCTCCCAAGCCGGTTCCCCCTGCCTCCAAAGCCCCATCCAGGCCGCATGGGTCCTGGGGGCATAGGAAGAAGGGCAAGGGGAGAACAGGAGAGGCAAGTGGGAGGGGCCATCTGGGAGGAGCGGCAAAGGAGTGGGGGGCTATTGCCCCGCCCACTCAGGCCCAGGGAACCTGCTGAGCTCCCAGGCAGATCTCCTGCCCTCCAAGGCCCCCCCACCATCCACACTGGTCCTGGGGGCATAGGAGGGAGGCTGAGGAGATCAGGAGAGGCAGGCGGGAGGGGCCCTCCCCGACCCCAGACCAGAGGAGCAGGAGAGGAGAGGAGGGCGTTTGCCCCACCCACTCGAGGCCAGGAAGCCTGCTGGGCTCCCAGGTGAGGTCCCCTGCCCTCTGAGACCAGGAGTGGGGGGCACACCTGGGGCCCCTCTGTTCCTTGAGCTTAAGCCCCACCCCCCACAGCCCCCAGGGCCTTTTCCAGCCCTGTGGGTCCTAAGCATAGGCCCTGCCCACCACCCAAACCTCACCCTGCTTAGGCCCCGCCCTCCACAGCCAAGGCCTTCCCCCCCCACCCCCACACTTTTTTTTTCTTTTCCCTCCTCCTCTTTTTTACTAGTGTTGTACTGATGCACCTTCCACTTGTTGATTCATCTATATTTTTATTTTTACATTCTTTCTAACATATCTGTTAGTTTCCTAGTCCAAGTTTTACTTTGTATTTTCTTTTCTTTTTTTTTTTCTTCTTGCTGCCCCACACAGCTTGCAGGATCTTGATTCAAGAGCCCAGGGTCAGGCGAAAGCTCCTGCAGTGAGAGCTCTGAGTCCAAACCACTGGACTAACAGAGAACCTCAGACCCCAGGGAATATTCATCAGAGTGAAGTCTCACAGATTTCCTCACCTCAGCACCAAGACCCAGCTCTACCCAAGAGCCTACAAACTCCAGTGTTGAAAGCTTCAGGCCAAACAACTAGTAAAACAGGAACACAATCCCACTCATAAAAAAAAAAAAAAGAGACAGCAAAAAAATATGTCACAGATGAGGGACCAAGGTAAAAACCTACAAGACCAAATAAATGAAGAGGAAATAGGCAATCTACTTGAAAAAGAATTCAGAGTAATTATAGTAAAGATGATCCAGAGTCTCAGAAATAGAATGGAAGCACCAATTGAGAAAATACAAGAAATGTTTAACAAAGATCTAAAAGAACAGACAAACAGAGATGAACAACACAATAGCTGAACCAAAAAATACACTAGAAGGAATCAGTAACAGAATAACGGAGGTGGAAGAATGAGTAAGTGAGCTGAAAGACAAAACGGTGGAAATAACTGCCAAGGAGCAGAATACAGCAAAAAGAATGAAAAGAATTGAAGACAATCTCAGAGACCTCTGGGACAATAATAAATGCACCAACATTTGAAATATACGGGCCCCAGAAGAAGAAGAGAAAAAGAAAGGGTCTAAGAAAATACTTGAAGAGATTATAGTGGAAAACTTCCTTAACATGGGGAAAAAAAGAGTGACCCAACTTCAGGAAGCAGAGAGAGTCCCATACAGGATAAACCCTAGGAGAAACACACCAAGACACATATTAACCAAACTAACAAAAATTAAATTCAAAGAAAAAAATATTAAAAGCAGCAAGGGAAAAACAAAAAATAACATACAAAGGAAGCCCCATAAGGTTGTCAGCTGATTTTTAAGTGGAAACTCTGCAGGCCAGAAGGGAGTGGCAGGATATACTTAAAGTGATGAAAGAGAAAAACCTACAACCAAGATTACTCTCAGCAAGGATCTCATTCCGATTGAATGGAGAAGTCAAAAGCTTTTCAGACAAACAAAAGGTAAGTCAATTCAGCACCACCAAACCAGCTTTACAACTAATGCTAAAGAAACTTCTCTAAGCAGGAAACACAGGACAAAAAAAAGACCCACAAAAACAAACCCAAACAATTAAGAAAATGGTAATGGGAACATGCATATCAATAATAACCTTGAATGTAAATGGATCAGATGCCCCAACCAAAAGACACAGACTGGCTGAATGGATACAAAAACAAGACCCATATATATGCTGTCTACAAGAGACCCACTTCAGACCCAGGGACACATACAGACTGAAAGTGAAGGGATGGAAAAAGATATTCCATGCAAATGGAAATCAAAAGAAAGCTGCAGTAGCAATACTTGTATCAGATAAAATACACTTTTTTTTTTTTTCCTCTGTACGCGGGCCTCTCACTGCTGTGGCCTCTCCCATTGCAGAGCACAGGCTCCGGACGTGCAGGCTCAGCAGCCATGGCTCACCGGCCCAGCCGCTTCGTGGCATGTGGGATCTTCCCAGACCGGGGCACGAACCCGTGTCCCCTGCATCGGCAGGCGGACTCTCAACCACTGCGCCACCAGGGAAGCCCCTAAAATACACTTTAAAATAAAGACTGTTACAAGAGATAAGGAAGGACACTACATAATGATCAAGGGATCAATCCAAGAAGAAGATATAACAATTATAAATGTTTATGCACCCAACATAGGAGCACCTCAATACATAAGGCAAATGGTAACAACCAGGAAAGGGGAAACTGACAGTAACACAATAATAGTAGGGGACTTTATCACCCCACTTACACTTGGATGAACAGATCATCCAAACAGAAAATAAATATGGAAATACAGCTTTAAATGACACAATAGACCAGACAGATTCAATTGATATTTATAGAACATTCCAACCAAAAGTGGCAGAATACACTTTCTTCTCAAGTGCACACGGAACATTCTACAGGATAGATCATATCTTGGGTCACAAATCAAGCCTTGGAAAATTTAAGAAAACTGAAATCGTATCAAGCATCTTTTCTGACCAAAACGCTATGAGGATGGAAATCAATGACAGGGAAAAGAACTGTAAAACCCACAAATATATGGAGGCTAAACAGGGTGCTACTAAATAACCAAGAGATCACTGAAGAAATCAAAGAAGAAATTAAAAAATACATAGAAACAAATGACAATGAAAACACAACGACACAAAACCTATGGGACGCAGCAAAAGCAGTTCTAAGAGAGAAGTTTATATCAATTCAATCTCAAGAAACAAGAAAAATCTCAAATAAACAATCTAACCCTACATCTAAAGCAACTAGAGAAAGAAGAACAAAGAAAGCCTAAAGTCACTAGACAGAAAGAAATCATAAAGATCAAAGCAGAAATAAATGAAACAGAAATGAAGAAAACAATAGCAAAGATCAATAAAACTAAAAGCTAGTTCTGTGAGAGGTAAACAAAATTAACAAACCCTTAGCCAGACTCATCAAGAAAAAAAGAGAGAGGATGCAAATCAATAAAATTAGAAATGAAAATGAAGAAAGCACAACTGACACTGAAGAAATACAAAGAATTATAAGAGACGACTACAAACAGCTATATGCCAATAAAATGGACAACCACCACGAAATGGACTAATTCTTGGAAAGTTACAATTTTCCAAGACTGAACCAGGAAGATTTAGAAAATATAAACAGACCTATCACAAGTAACGAAATTGAAACTGTAATTAAAAATCTTCCAACAAACAAAAGTCCAGGACCAGATGGCTTCACAGGTGAATTCTATTAAACATTCACAGAAGAGCTAACACTGATCCTTCTCAAATTCTTCCAAAAATTGCAGAGGGAGGAACACTCCCAAATTCATTCTACGAAGCCATCATCACCATGATGCCAAAACCAGAAAAAGGTATCACCAAAAAAGAAAAGTATAGCCCAATACCACTGATGAACATAGATGCAAAAATCCTGAACATAATACTAGCAAACAGAATCCAACAACATACTAAAGGATCATACACCATGATCAAGTGGGATTTATCCCAGGGATGCGAGGATTCTTCAATACACACAAATCAATCAGTGTGATACACCATATCAACAAACTGAAGGATAAAAACCATATGATCATCTCAACAGCTGCAGAAAAAGCTTTCGACAAAATTCAACACTTATTTATAATAAAAACTCTGCAGAATATGGGCACAGAGGGAACCTACCTCAACATAATAAAGGCCATATACAACAAACCCACAGCAAGCATCATACTCAATGGTGAAAAACTGAAAGCACTTCCATGAGGATCAAGAACAAGACAAGGATGTCTGCTCTCACTGCTCTTATTCAACATAGTTTTGGAAGTCCTAGCCACAGCAATCAGAGAAGAAAAAGAAATAAAAGGAATACAAATGGGAAAAGAAGAGGTAAAACTGTTACTATTTGCCAATGAAATGATACTATACATAGAAAATCTTAAAGATGCCGCCAGCAAACTCTTAGAACTAATCAATGAATTTGGTAAGATTGCAGGATACAAAATTAATGCACAGAAATCTCTGGCATTCCTATACACCAACAATGAAAAATCAGAAAGAGAAATTCAGGAAACACTCCCATTTACCACTGCAACAAAAAGAATAAAATACCTAGGAATAAACCTACCTAAGGAGGTGAAAGACTTGTATTCAGAAAACTGTAAAACACTGATGAAAGAAATCAAAAATGACATAAACAGATGGAGAAATATACCATGTTCTTGGATAGGAAGAATCAATATTGTGAAAATGACTATACTACCCAAAGCAGTCTACAGATTCATGCAATCCCTATCAAACTACCAATGGCATTCTTCACAGAATTAGAATAAAAAATCTTACAATTCATATGGAAACACAAAAGACCCCAAATAGCCAAAGCAATCTTGAGAAAGAAAAATGGAGTTTTTCGGAGGAATCAGGCTCCCCAACTTCAAACTATACCACAAAGCTACAGTAATCAAGACAGTATGGTACTGGCACAAAAACAGAAATATAGATCAGTGGTACAGGATAGAATGCCCAGAGATAAACCCACGCACATATGGGCACTTAATTTATGACAAAGGAGGCAAGAACATACAATGGAGAAAAGACAGCCTCTTCAATAAGTGGTGCTGGGAAAAATGGACAGCTACACGTAAAAGAATGAAATTAGAACACTACCTAACACCATACACAAAAACAAATCCAAATGGATTAAAGACTTAAACGTAAGACCAGACACTATAAAACTTTTAAAGGAAAACATAGGAAAGACTCTCTTTGACATAAACCACAGTAAGATCTTTTTAGACCCACCTCCTAGAGTAACATAAATAAAAACAAAAATAAACAAATGGGACTTAATTAAACTTAAAAGCTTTTGCACAGCAAAGGAAACCATAAACAAGACAAAAAGACAACCCTCAGAATGGGAGAATATATTTGCAAATGAAACAACAGACAAAGGTTAATCTCCAAAATATACAAACAGCTCATGGAGCTCAATATCAAGAAAACAAACAGTTCAATTAAAAAATGGGCAGAAGACCTAAACAGACATTTCACCAAGGAAGACATACAGATGGCCAAGAGACACATGAAAAGATGCTCAACATCACTAATTGTTAGACAAATGCAAATCAAAACTACAATGAGGTATCACCACACGTTGGTCAGAATGGCCACTATCAAAAAAGCTAGAAACAATAAAGGCTGGAAAGGGTGTGGTGAAAAGGGAACCCTCTTGCGCTGTTGGTGGGAATGTAAAATGATACAGCCACTGTGGAGAACAGTATGGAGGTTCCTTAAAAAACTAAAAATAGAACTACCATATGACCCAGCAATCCCACTACTGGGCATATACCCTGAGAAAACCGTAATTCAAAAAGACACATGCACCCCAATGTTCATTGCAGCACTATTTACAATAGTCAGGGCATGAAACCAACCTAAATATCCATCAATAGATGAATGGATAAAGAAGATGTGGCAATATATACAATGGAATATTACTCAGCTATAAAAAGAAACGAAATTGAGTTATTTGTAGTGAGGTGGATGGACCTAGAGTCTGTCATACAGAGTGAAGTAAGTCAGAAAGAGAAAAAAAAATACCGTATGCTAACGCCTACAATTATGGAATCTAAAAAAAAAAAAAAGGTACTGATGAACCTAGCTGCAGGGCAGGAATAAAGAGGCAGACATGGAGAATGGACTTGATCACCTGGGGTGGGAGGACGAAGCTGGGGCGAAGTGAGTAGCATCGACGTATATACACTACCGAATGTAAAATAGTTGGCTGGTGGGAAGCAGCAGCACAGCACAGGGAGATCAGCTGGGTGCTTTGCGATGACCTAGAGGGGTGGGATAGGGAGGATGGGAGGGAGGCTCAAGAGGGAGGGGATATGGGGACATGTGTATGCATATGGCTGATTTGCTTTGCTGTGCAACAGAAACTAACACGGTATTGTGAAGCAATTATACTCCAATAAAAATGTATTGAAAAAAATGAAATATGTGAACAGCTGTACATAAAGATGGCAGATTGAAAATATCTGATTTTCCTCCTTTCCCAAAGCGTCACTAAAGCTATAGTAAAGGGGGTTTTCTTAAAGGCGTAATTTCAAAAAGATGGAAAGAACAGGGGAGGAGATAGCAAGAAAATGTTGAAAATTGCAAAGTGAATGGAAGATGGACAAGGGGTAACTGATTTAGCAAACTGTTGAAATTTGAATTTTAAAATGGCAGCAGGGAATCTAAGGCCAATCTGAATAACACAGCAGAATCATCAAAAAGCTCAGGTACCATGATCATTAAGTATTTCAGGAAGTGAGGTGAAATAGAAACCAAATCGAAAAGGATGGGTGAAGAGTCAGGTAGTGCTCCAGGCCCCATGCTCACCCCACACTGCAGGATGATTTCCCGCCTGGGAAAATCTGGAAGTCTCCTTCTGAGAAGGTTAGGTTCGGCAGAAAGCTCCCAGAAAGCTGGCACAGGTGACTGTGGGCAACTCTACCCAAAGCAGTCGAGTTAGGTAAAGTTATGTGTACTGAATGCAGAGGCCAGCCCTCTTCCCTCTCTCAGCTCCAAGAACACTGACAGCCATGCCTTCACCCTCTGCCCAGCCCCAGAGGAAGGACCAGAAGATACTGACACCACAGGTTCCCCAATCAGACCACCCTACAGCGATGATCACAGTCTCCAAGACAACTCATTTGCTCAGGGTTTCCAAGTATTTAGTCCCCACCTCTTATATATGAACACACAACCAAGAATCACCAGCCTTCTTGGAAAACCTCTAACATAAAATATAAAGACCAAAACAAAAAACAAACAAACAAGAAGGCAACTCAGAGAAAGTAAAATTTCTACAGAAAGAACAAATTTCCATAAAATACAGATTGTCAGTGACCTAGAGAAATAAGAGAAGAGATTGCATCTATGAAACAGGAACACGAGGCTAAGGAAAGAATACACTGCCATAGTGTTTTCCAGAAGATTGTATCTGTCTCTGCATGACTGGTACCTCACATTGGTCTCATCTGCCCCCAAGCTTATTGCAGGTACACCTGCCTGATAATCTAGGTCACATGAAAACCTTAGCTTCAAGGGAGTCTGGGAAATGTAGTTCTTAGCATTTCACTCTCTACAGCAAGCTAAAAGGAGGGTGGAAAGGGTGCTGAGTAAGCCAGTCTACATTATCAGCTACAAATAGTGCATTCACTACAATGATAAAATCACATCTTTAGAACTAAAATCCACTTTTAATCATGATTTTCTATCCCCATTACCTGTATATAATCAGATCAAATAAAGTCCAAATTCCATTTCTTCCGCAGGAAATAGAATTGGCCTTCAACAAAGTCATGAGTGACCTCTGAGTAAAGTTAAAATTCCCAAGCATTGTTCCCTGATTTCTACCTTCTAGAAAAAAAAATCACCCATTTGTAAACCAGGGATATGATTTTCTGACTTTTTTCCACTGCCTCTTCCTTCACACTGAAGAGTCCCCAAAGTGCAAACACATTCCTAGCTGAAGTTATTAATTCCTGATTAACTGATAGGACTGTGAAATATAAGTGCCATATGGATGGAGTATCAGATGTTTGTTTCAACAGGTGACAAATGATCCTTGTGGCATCAGCAAAATCCAGAGGAAGTGAAGAGTTTGGGTGCTGGCAAAGAACAACCAGTGACAGGGGCTTCATGGTGGGCTTCAGCTCCATTCTTCTCCAGCCCTGCTCAGTCCCAGACCTCCTCACCCTGTCCTGCCTAAATCCTGAGTCCATCTGTATAAGGCTACAAGGTGCAAGACAGCCTCAGCCATACTATTCAGTGGAGATCTGGGTTTAATTGTGCTGCCAAAGACCTAGGATCTGATGAGCCAGGAATGAGCCACGGACATCCAAGTCAACACAGAGCTGTATTTTCCCCTGCGTATGCCACCTTTTCCCTGAAGACAGGCATAGATGTCTTATTCCACTTGGTCGTTCCTGCTACAGCCCCAGCTCTTTTGGTTTGGCTACAGCCCCAGTCCCTGCCCACCTCCAGCTGCTGTCTGGGGTCACCCATAACTGGAGGGTTAGCAGTGCCTACTGTAGTCCCTTGCCACATATTGAATAACACATCCTGTACTCACTGGCAAAATGAACCACCCAGACCAAAGCTACTGCTTTGAAAACACACTGAGATCCACTCCTTCAGCCAGATCAGATACTAAACCTTGCTTTCTCCTTCTTCCTCTTCTCCATGAAACCATGAAACAGAAGTCTCAGAAAAGGACCCCATTTTGAAGGCCCCCACTTGACTATGACAGTGGAGGCCACTCAGCCTCTGGTCACATTGGCCCTGCAGGAGCCACATCTGGCTGGAATGGAGAAGTGGGGTCAGCACGTAACAGACCTTCACTAGTTCCTTTTCCTCATGCCAAGTAGTAGTAATAATCTCTCATATTTATAAACAGGTAGCTATGAGTCAGAAACTTCGCTGCATACTTCACAAAAATCAATTCACTTGATCCCCATAGCCACCCTTCATGGTTGATATAATTACCCTCATTTTACAAATGAAGAAATAGGATTGGATGGGGTCAAATGAGGCACTACAAGTCACACGGGAAGTCTGAAGCATCTTTGTGAAATAAAACACCACCTTGAATCCTACGCACGCATCCCTTGGATGACCAATACATAGATATTCCATAGTTTATTGACAGGATCTTCACCCTGAGGCCTGCAAAGCCACTGGATTAGAGGAGGATTAGGGCTTATGAAGAGGGGTCATTACTCCCCATGTTCATTTCCTGAGAAATACATGGTCCTCACACAGGAAATGGAAACCCAGGAGGCAAGCTGCAGGCAGACAGATGCTTTCATGTCTCTGCCTGTTTTCTCTTGGACCTAGACCTGATCGTTTGGTAGAGTTTGGATTAAGTAAGTCGGCCTCTTCACCACTGCTCTGCATGGGAACACTGCCTACCTCCCCATCCCATTGTGTTTTTCTGCAAACAACCATCTGCATTTCCTCTACCTGTGGAAAATTACTTCTTTTGAGAAGCCTGATCCTCCATCTCCCTTGGGCTGGAAAGAATTAATCTTTTTTTTCTTTTCTTTGTGCTCTTTTAACAGAGTGCTGTATTATAACCAAGTGTTTACAAAGAGGCAGTGTCATACTGTAGGAAAAGCTTTGAATCGGGAGCTGGATGACCTGGATTCTGGGACTGCCATTTGCTAGCTCTGCGATCTTCAACAAGGCCCTTGGTCTCACCTGTAAAACGCAGATAACACTTGCCTCACCTGCCTTGCACATGGGGCTAAATGAGATGTTTGTGCAAGTGCTTGGAAATTCTCAAGTTGATGCCTGGGTTGGTGGTTTTGTTTTTGTCTGGCTTCTGTTTTGTTTGGTTTTTTTGCTTCTCCCTACTTGTGTTAGGGGGGTTTTGTATCCCACTCGGAGCCTGCAGAGTGCTGCTACAGGGCTCCACGGGACTGGGTTCTCTGTGAATGTTTATTGAAATTAAAAGAATGCAGCTGTGAGTGGTGAGATCTCTCATCCTTGACACACAAGATGTAATCACCATACCTCTCTCCCTCCTTTCCTGCATGCCTGTGCTGTGTGATTGTGTGTGTGTACATGCGTGTATATGCGTGTGTGTGTGTGTGTGTGTGTGTTCCATTGTCAGCAGCATCCTTTTTTCTAAGCTGTGGCATCCCAGCCGTGCAGAGGAGTCCTGGGGCTGACTGACTAAAATTGACAATGACTGTGAAAGGGAGTCTTTTCTCCAGGTTCACAATGTCAGTGGGTTTCAGTTTTTGTTTTTTGTTTGTTTTGGTTTTTGGTTTTTTTTTTGCATCTGGGCCTGCTGTGCTCAGTCTTGAGCTTTCAAATGAGAGCAGATCTAGCTTGGTAGGCAGGCTCTGGAGGGCAGCACAAGCAAGAACCAAGGGAGACGAACACCCCAGCTAGGTGGGCAGCTCAAAGACAGGCTCCATGAGCTTCAGCACAGCCTGCACACAAGGCTTCTGTGCCCGAGAGGGCACAGGGCTCACAGACTAACCTAAGCCACTAATTTCTGACACTTCTCTGTTTGGAGGGATATGGAGAAATAGTTGGTACTGTGAAAAGCAGAAAGGTTTCCGATTCAGGACAGATAAACACAGCATAAAGAACAATAGCTCCATGATGGGCAGATGTATAGGTGTGAATCTATAGAATACAGTATGTGATTTTCTGTGTGGATGACTTCAGCACATCTAGGATGATCCTTCTTCATCCCACTAATACAAATGCATGGTGAGGCCGAAAAAAAAATGGAAGTGACCGAGACACATCTAGATGATGTGAAAGTTCGTGTGTTCTTAGGGGAGTTAAGTTCTCTCATCTTCCATCCCATTTCATAAATGTTTAAGAAGCACCTTCCACACAGAAAGTAACTGCTGCACTCAACACTAGGGAAAGACTGGGATAAACCACAGCCCCAACACAAAGCTACCCACAGCCTAGTGAATGGCTATGTGTAAAAGTGTCCAGCCAGACCCTGAGCAGGTGCTCATTCCATGGTAGTTTCTTTTTTCTCTACATCCTTCTCTCCCTTATCACAGTCCCAAGCTGTGTTGGAAACACTGCTACTAAATCTTTATTTCAGAAGTCCAAACTTTTCACCATTCAAACTGATTCTTAATCTCGTCCGTGAATCACATCTCTGATGGATTTCTGAATAACAAATATTTGGTATTTATATTCTTCAAGCACATGTTAACCCAAATTACCACACTGAGTTGATAAAATTAAAGTTCAAAGAAGGAAACTTGATTTATCTGCTAGATGACTGTCTCATGGGTAAGTGTCTTTTAAATGTTGAAAACAGCTTTAAGCTCTTTCCTTTCCTATCTACACAGAATCTTGGGGTCCAGGTACCCCAGGTTGGAAGCCACGACCATCTTGGTAATATTCATTTATTCCTGTAAAAAGCATCCTTTTCTCCTAAGAGTTGCCTACATCTTGCTGTGATTCAGTTTATGATTCTTGCCTAAGAGCAAACGCTGATGGGGCAAGTGAGATCATCTGAGGTTAGGAGCAGGTGATAACTTCAGAGGTCTCATGCTGGAGAAAAAAACAAAGAGCTGGTAGTATAATCCCAGTACAGATGAATTTTTCAGATTTTAGTTTTGCCCATGGCTGGTTCTGAGAAGAACTTAGTGAAGAGTTTCAGATATTTTTACTGAGATGAGTTGCTTATGCTTAGCTTAGAAGTAACCATAACCAAATATACCACTCTGAAGCATCGACCATTACAAAAAATTCTCCAAGAGAAAAGTTTACATGTACACAACAGAAAATGTATTAATTCATGGATCTGTGTTCTGAGGTTCAGCAGGAAGCATGTAATGTTAAGACTGAGGGTCTTCCCTCCTAAGACTTCATCACCCCATCATGTTACCAAAGGCATGGCAAACATGGATAGACCCTAGATGAAGTTTCCTTGAAGGTTCATGGACTGGGGAACACAATTTGAAGTGAGGTGAAAAAAGAGGGATAGAGACCCCATGATGGTTTCACCTTCTTTCAAGATGATTTTATTTAGAAACTTATTTCCTTCAGGTCATAATCCAGTAAAGATTACCCTTCCCAATGGAAGGTCTAGAGTTGCATCCCCCAGGCAGGAAAGAAAGTTAGGGGCTTGTTGCTAATCACGGAGTTGACTTCCCAACTTTTAACGCTTTTGCAGTGTCTTCTGCTTGGAACAGCAAGAAAGTCTCAGTTAGGCGCCCATATGTGCAAACTAGCCCCTGCTTTTTTCTGTTTATAGCCAGTAAGAAAAAATGGCAAAGCTGATCTTTTTACAAGGACAAGGTGACCAACTCTAGGTATCAGTATGGCCCAGTTATAACTAATGGGAAGCTAAGTGAGATTGAGAAAAGACAAGAGGAGACAGATTAACCCATAATGTACCATTAGGGTTGATATTTGAGTCCCAACTCTGAAGCCCATCCCTTTGCAGGGATGCTTATAATATTTTATGCTATTGAAAAACATGAATTAATTTGTAGTGTTTATTTTAGTTACATCATTTTAAAAGATACTTCTATTTTAGTTTCTATTACAAAAATAAGTAATCTAGATCTATCAGGCTTCTTTTCCTTTGCTCTCCTTCATGGAAACAAGAAGAAACCTGAGAAAGAGGTATAGGGAGTGGGCTGGGGGCATAGTCTTAATATTTTTTAAGTGTGTTTTCATTGGAGGCATTTTCAATGAAACTATTTTCAATAACATTCTACTAACCTTTTTTCTAATTTATTTTCCTATATAAAAAGTTTTCCGTTATATTTAAGCCAAAATGTTTGTGAACGTCCTTTTAAATTCAAAGAAAATGAAGTCAGGCATTTTTGGTGCAGAGAGTAATTCTAGGCCCAGTAGGGGAGCACTTTTGACTGAACAAAAATTCTTTTCTCATACGAAATGTGAGCTCCCAGCCTGGGATTCACACATTAATGACTGTGTGAGTCATTATTATATATGCCTCCAAAGCTGAGATTCTGTGCTAACCCGCTCTGTACAGCAGATGTCGAAATGTTAACTGTGGGACAGCAGGTATGGCTGGAGTTGTTCTTCGCAAGGTCTTCTCTACATCACTCTTCCAAGCCCTGTAATCCAGCCAACACCAAGTGACAAGGTTAACCAGAGGCACTGTTACCTGGCATCAATTCCCGGTCCTTTAACTAAGTCATGATTCTTCCCAAGAGTGCATCTTTCACCTCCTCCTATATTAGGGAGTCGTTGGTGGTAGCTTCTCAAATGTCAGATGGTTTATAACGTCTGGTTCTGTGTCTGATTTTTTTCAATGAGCACTATGAGTCTAAGCAATTGCGGGGTTTGGGAAAGAAATTTTATTTGGAGGAGTAGAGTCAGAAAAGCATAAACTTCCTGGATAGAGACCTAGTCTGAAATCCCAATTAAATCCTAGAAAAGGTGTTTGATGCTAAGTCCCTGAAAATTCCTCAACCTCAGTTTCCTCATTATGAAATAGAAGGAAATCTATTTTGATTTGACGTGTTGGGGGAAAATGAAAGCTATGACCAATCTGTGGGAAGGACTTGGCATAGTACCTGCATACAGTAAATACTTTGGGCTCCCTCCCTGATTCCATGCTTTTGCTGATGCGGTTTTGCTGTCCTTTCCACTGGATGTGAAATAGATTTCTTTGTTCCTTGAGTTTGGACTCTGTCATCTGACTTGCTTTGGCCAATGAAATTGGGTCCCAGTGACAACGTGCCAGTTCCAAACCGAGGCATTAAAAGGAAATATATGTTTCTATTACCTCTCTTGCACTTCTTTCCTCACCATGAGGTGAGCCTTTCCAGACACCTCAGCCTGTGCTGTATAATGAACAGATACAGAGTAGACCTGAGCCCAATCCTCAATGAGAAACTAAGCCCAGTAAGCCTGACAAGTAAAGCAGAGTTTCCCAGCCAAACTCAGACTAAACTACTTGATGCTCTGCCAAACCACAAATGAGCAAGACTATATTATTATTATTATTATTAGCCAGAATTTGGAGGTGGTTTGCTACACACCAAGAGCTGACATACAGTACGGGAAAAAAAATGTTTTCTGGTTTAAAACGACTTTTGACTAGCAGTTCCCATTCATGCTTTCCTATCTATCATCTCACTGAATTACCAATGAAAATATAGCAAAAGGTGAAAAACTGTACTATCCCCAAAACTTAGGCTGAAAGGCAATCCATGAATCTGGAAAGAACAGATATAATCCAGACATAACTGCATCTAAAACTTAATAACAACAGAACTGAAAATTAAAGAGCAACCCCTCTCTACTGCCTGTGTATGCTCCCAACTCTTCGGTAATAAAAACAGAATATTAACACCCTCCCCTACCCACTCCCCAAATGGTCCATAACTAAGCACCATTTTTTTCTACATCTGGGATAAGATTACAACACCAAAAAATGACCTGAATAGTAGTTAAGGCAATATGTGTTTCAGTATATCTGGGGCAGTGGGAATTCCACAAGAAAAGTGCCACAGGCAGGAGCAGAGGCAAAGAGACCCCTGGTAGCAGTGCATTCTGGGAACTGTAGATTTTCACATACAACATTCAGAGTCCAGTAGTATGGGTGCAAGAAAAAGACACCACCCCAATAAAGAAAGTGAAAGGCTGCCAGAAATAAGAACTGGAACCACCAACTGCACAGATTTATTTGCCCGTTCACTGAATGTCTGTGATAAATTCAACCACAGCACAAATGGACAGAGAATATAACCAAAGCCTGGCTGTTGAAAAGTGCTGAAATCTGGTCTGAAAGAAAATACAGCATAAAAATAGATCTTACGTCAGGACAGCAATATCTAACAAAATTACATAAGCATTTTCCCTTTGACCCACCGATTCCACACCTCAGAATCTGAAGACACGTTTGCACAAATACCAGACAATATGGGCTCAAGATTATTCAGAGGACTGGTTAGACAAACCAGCGTATCTCCACCCAGTGGGCTACTCGGCTACCACACAAAAAGCATGAGGAAAGGCTGCATGAACCAATGTAGGGTGATCTCCAAGATACACTAAGTGACAAACACAAGGTTCAGAACAGTGTATAGAATATGATACCTTCTGTGTAAGAAACAACAGGAAATACATACACACACACGATTATTTTTGTCAAAAGAAATAACGGAAGGATAACCTACAACTAGTACAGATGGTTACCTGTAGAAGTTACGGGTAACAGGAAGAGTAACAGAATGAAGGGGAGGGGAATGGAAGCAAGGATTTTCTGAGTATTCACTCTTACATCCTTTAGACTCTTGAACCACAGAAATGTTTTGCACATTCCAAAAATAAGTAAAGTTTGATCCAAAAGGAAAAAAAGCAAACTCTAAAGTTGGAAATACAGAAAATAAACATTTCAACTGATATTTGAAATCAGTATTTGGATTACAAATCCTGAAGAATAATATAATAACAAAATGGAATGTGTGGGCCTTTTTTAAATCCTGATTCAGGCAACCCAACTTCAAAAGAAGAGGTGAGACAATCAGGTAAACATGATTATGGAGTGGAAATGAGATAAGACTAAGAACTTGTTATTTTCCTCAAACGTTGTAATAGTGTGGTGGTTATGTGGGGAAAGTTCTTATCAGTTAGAGATGCATAATGAATTATTTAAGGATGCATTGATATGATATCTGGGAATTGCTCTGAAAGCTGTCAGCAAGGAGAAAAACAGTGTTGGGTGTGAACAGGGTTGAACAGAGCAAACGAGACTGGCAAAATACTGATAATTGTCAGAACTAGGTAGTGGGTACATGCAGGTTCATTTATTAATCCAGGTACTTTCATGTATGTGTGAAAACATCTGTAATAAAAAGTCAGATCAATTTGAGCTGTTAAAAACAAATGCAATAATTCTATATGTACTGACATAGGAATACCTTCAAAATATATTATTAAGTGAAAAACTAAAAAGGTGCTGAACAATGTGAAAACATTATCTTATTTGAGTGAAATATGTGTGTGTGCCATAAGTATACAAAAAAATATTTCTGGTGGATGCCATGAAACTGTTGATCGTGGTTACCACCAGCAAGGGGTTAGGTTGTGGAGGAAGAGACTTACTTTTTATTTTACACCATTCTTTGCTGCTTGATGTTTTAACCTGTGAATATACCACTTTAATAATATAGTTTTAACATTTATCTTTTAAAAAACAAAAAAAAAGAGAAAAAGCTGATTCTAGATAAATCTTGGTTTTCTGATTATAAATGAGAAAAATAAATATGAAATTATTTACAAATCTGTAAAACAAAGAAAAAAGAACACACAGAGGTTATACAATGTCCCTGGAAATAACCTAACAGATAGTCCAGAATAAAATTTCCTGACCAGGAAAGAGGATGTGTGTGTGTGTGTATGCATGTGTGTCTGTGTGTGTGTGTATATATATATATATATATATGTGTGTGTGTGTGTGTGTGTGTGTATATATATATACTTTTTATAAAAATATTTTTTGGGGATGGTAAGTGGTCATTGGAGATTTTTATTTTCATGAGTACATTTTTAACCCTGCAAATAAGATAATGTTCACGCAATTCAAAGGAATAAAGACCAAAACAAGGTATTCAGCTCAAACTTTGGTCAGTAACGATTTACCCAGGAGCCTTTCCAGACAATAAAATAGTAATTTGTAAAATAATGTCTTTCAGCATTGGGTTCCCATATACAAAACAAAAGGCATTTTCACAAACCTCCTGGGCAGTCCCTTTTTCTCGTGTTAAACTTACTGTCAACCTGCTTTGAGCTGCACGCTGTTGGAACAAAATTATTCACTACAACTCCAAAGGGCTCCCCACTCTACATAGTGATACCATTTTACAACTGGCTTTTACTAGGATAAAACTACCTGGGAACAGCTGACTTGTCAGTCAGTACTGAGGGAAGGTCAGCCCTGCAATCAAAGAGAAGGCTCCTTGCAGTATAAGATGTGAAGTCTTTTATGAGGCTTTTTAATTAATATCATAACATGTATTGAAAGAGGCTTAAGCTAAAGCAAAATAGGTTGTTTTTCAGTATGTTTTCATTTGTCATTCTGTTGGTAAAGGGTAGAGCAGAACTTCTTGATGTTCCTGAGCATGTTAGAGTGAAATTAGTAAGAGCAATGCAATGACACAGGCACAGAACAGATGAGTTTTACAGTCTAAAGCTGATAAACTCACAATTAACTTAGGACACTGTAATGCCATTTTTTTTCTATGTGTATTAGTGATGATGTTTGGCCATCAGGTCAACTATATAAAAATATTTTTTAATTGGTGAGGTGAGAATGATTTTTTTTAAAGAATTGTCAGAAGTTTTACATACTATAGTAGACTGATTTGCTAAAATGGCAACCAATATCCCTTTTGTTGATGAGTTCCTCTTTGTGATGTGACTGCAGCACCTCCCATCAAGACGTGGAGTCTATTTCCCCACCCCTTCAACAGAAGCTGGTGGTCTCGGTCACTTGCTTTGGACAATAGAATATGTTAGAAGTCATGATATACCAGTACAAAACCTAAGTTTTAAGGGGCTCTGCATGCATGCTTCTGTGCTCTCTTTTGGAATCCTACCCAGCTGCCATGCCTATAGCCTACTATAGGATGAGGGTCCACATTAGGACCAAGTCACTCCAAATGAGGCCACCCCCTAGCCAACCTAGCAGCTGACCATGGACGCATGAGTGAGACCATTCTAGACCAGGAGAACTTCCCAGCAGAACTCAGCCCAAATTGGCAAACTGCAGAACTGTGAGCTAAATAAGTGATTATTATTTCAAGTCACTAATTACTGATGTGGTTTTTTTGGCAAAAATTGCTAAATGATGCATTCATATTCACTGTCATATATGTGGGAAGGCAAAGAAAGACAATCTCGGGGATAAGAGGGATCTGAAAATATATTCTCTTTAAAAAATTATGTTTTAAAATAAAAATAATATTTAAAACATGAAACAATTTAAACGGTAAAGCAATATTAAGAGGCCAAGAAAGATGTCACAATATGAAATGATTAGACTACTGACAGCAACTAATATAATTTGGCTAAATTCTTATTTGACTAAAAATAATGCAAAAAATAACAATATACTCATGAAGATTTAGAATATAAAAATAATTATGGAATTGCAAAAACTGAATTTAAAAGTAAGTTTGTATAAATAAATGGAAGAGGCAAACAGAATAAGTTCAAATTCTTATTTTAAAATATAAAGGGGAGGGCTTCCCTGGTGGCGCAGTGGTTGAGAGTCCGCCTGCCGATGCAGGGGACACGGGTTCGTGCCCCGGTCTGGGAAGATCCCACATGCCGTGGAGCAGCTGGGCCCGTGAGCCATGGCCGCTGAGCCTGCGCGTCCGGAGCCTGTGCTCCACAACGGGAGGCGCCACAGCAGTGAGAGGCCCATGTACAGAAAAAAAAAAAAAAAAATATATATATATATATATATATATATATATATATATAAAGGGGAGTTAAAAGATACCAATTATAATATCAAATAGACATCTGTTAGAATATATTTGGAAAAACTTTTAAAGGATTAAAAATGTGATTTTAAGGACTTTCCTGGTGACTCAGTGGTCAAGAATCTACCTGCCAATGCAGGGGACATGGGTTCGAGGCCTGGTCTGGGAAGATCCCACATGCTGCAGAGCAACTAGGCCCATGCGTCACAACTACTGAGCCTGTGCTCTGAAGCCCGCGAGCCACAACTACTGAGCCCATGTGCCACAACTACTGAAGCCCACGCACCCTAGAGCCCATGCTCCACAACAAAGAGAAGCCACTGCAGTGAGAAGCCCGCACACCGTAATGAAGAGTAGCCCCCGCTCGCCACAACTAAAGAGAAAGCCCATGCGCAGCAACGAAGACCCAAACACATCCAATAATAAATAAATAAATTTTTAAAAATAGTTTTAAAATAAACTGCAATCAAAATACACAAACCATTGAAGAAGAGCAAAGCAAGGAATGCAAATCCATATAGCAAAAGATAGAAACAACAACAAAGAAAACCATGAATACCAACAACCAAATAAAAACAAAATGACAGGAGTAGGAGAAAACATATCAGTTACTGCAATGAGCATAAAAGGGATAAAATTCCATATTAAACATGCTTGATACAAAAAGAATCCAGTTAAGCAAGAAGCCTGAAGTTGAAAAAATTAGTCAGCAAATACAAATAAACAGAAAACTACAATTGTGATAATAAACTCAGATAAAGCAGAATTCAAGGCAAACATACTAAAAGGGATGTTTAATGATTCTATAATTATTTTATATTGATAAAGAATAAAATCCACAGCAATGTCATAAATTTCCATGAATCTTTATGCATCAATCAACATTGTTTCAATGTATAAAATGAAAAGTAGCAGAAAAACAAGACTAAATTGTAAAAACACAGTTACACTGCTATTGACAGATCAAATAGATACAAACAACCATAAAACAGAACTCAAGATCTTGTGGTTGCTTATCTTTTTTGACTCTCGAATCCCTACGAGAGTTTCATGAAAGGCTTTCTCCTTGCTCAGAGGCATGTGCATATTGCCTATATGTCAGGGGATTTATGAATCTCCTGAAGCCCTTTCATAAACTTCTTTGTGGCCCCCTATGGGTTAACAATACTAGATTAAAGTATTTGAATTAAATAATTCATAAAGATTGGTTTAATAATTAGCAAACTTTAACTCTATGGAGAATAGTTTTCTAGTGCCCATGGCCTGTTCACATAAATCCATCGTACATTAGACCACAAAGACAACCCAGAGCTCTAAAAAAGTATTTTGCAGCCACATCCTCTAATCAAAATGCAATAAAGCTAGAAATTAATAAGAACATGTTAACCGTAAAATAAAACCACTTGAAATTGTTAAAAAATCACCTTCCAAAAAGCTCTTTGGCTGAAGAGGAAAAGAAAGTGACCACTAAAAAAATGAACAAAAATAAGAATACCATGTACCATTTCTTAGAAGTGTGGCTGTATTATTAAGTTCACTTATGAATTAGTTATTAAAAGCTAGCTCTTTCAATAAATTGTGTTGGGACAATAGGCTAATAAATCGTCATTGGGGATAAAAAGGAAGAACAAAGGCCATGAAGATCTAAGTCAGTTTTGAAATAGAAGAGGAAATACGGGAGCAGGGAGAGGGTTACTACACATGATATTGAGATATAGGAAAAGGCCATTGTAATACAAACAATATGGACTGGAATACAAAGGGATAAATAGAACAAATGTGGAACAGAATAGAGAACTCAGGAATAGATCCCACTTTGTATGTGACTTTGACACATAGTAAAGGTAGGTGACTCTTCAAAGCAATGGGAAAAGGATGGTTTGGTTAGTATACAGTAGTGAGAAAACTGATTCTCTAAGACATGAAGAAATAATGCAGGGAAGGAATTCCTGAAAGGCCAACATACAGATAAAGATACTCTCCCACTCACAAGAAAACAGAGAAATAGAAATTAAAATGACAATAAGATAGCTGATATCTGTTAAAATGCAAAAATTAGAAAGATGGTTAAGATGTCAAAAAACAGGTTCCTCGTGCAGTACTGGCGGGTATATATATTGGCGCTGCTCTTCTGGAAAGTCACTTAGCTGTCCTCAGTAAAATCTAGGGTGCACACACCCTGTTCCTGTCAGTCCTCTCCTGGGGAGAAATTTTCCATCAGTTCAGTAAAGTGGCAATTTAGAAGATGCTTTTAATGCATGTTTTTGGTATTGTAAACAACCTGAGTATCCAACAATTGAGAATGGGTATAGAAAATACTTACAACATAATGCTATTTATCCTTAAAGTAATATGAGTGAGATCACTTTCAGCACCATGGACAGTCATTTAAAACATGGCACTGGACAAAAGGTTTTAAAAAAAAGAAATTTGAACACAATACTATTTGCATAAACTTTACACACACAAATACACACAAAACATTATATTTTCCAAATATAAATGAATTTAAGAATATGCATAAAGTACATGAGAATGGATATCTATTAAAAAAAGATGACTGAAACCGTGGAACAAGAATAAAGAGGAAATTAAGTAATTGGGTACATACCAGATAAGGGCCTTACACGGACTTATGATTACAATGTGCTATGATAAACTCAACTTTCTGTCCTGTATCTACTTTTTAAATTATGATTTAAAACAACAGCCTGCTCACACTTTAGATTCGGTTTGTACTTGCAGGGCATCTACTAGTACGAAGCAATTTCACACTCTTTCTTTCATGTAATGCTCACAAGAAACATGGATGTTTGCTATGAGTGTCTACATTTCGCAAAAAGGAAACACTGCCTGCATTTAAGGACTCTTCCCAAGGTCACACAGTTAGTGAGTTGGAAAGAAGAGGTTGAGACCTGGGTCCATCTGCTATATTGCAATCCCTCCAGCACACTCCATGGTTTCTGGTGGTGTTAGGGCTCTTGAAGCATCATTCAAACTCATGGATCATAAATCATGTTACTACACCTTATACACACTAGACTGGATATGACATCCTGAGAGCAATGAACAAAGATACTGATCACAACACAACAACATAAGAATGCATAAATCCTGCCATGAAGTCTCCTCTCTATGGGGTCCCAAAGGAATTATACATAAGAAGGTATAGGTGCTTTAAAAATGCAATTGAATATTATGGCTCAGCCTGCATGCTTTCTCCTTTCTCTCCCTCAAGTAAATATGACCAGGCCCTGAGTCTATTAAACCAGAATCTTATCCTCTTTGGAGGCAGATGGGAGCAAGGAGAGTCACTGGAGCCTCAGGTAGTGACGGTCTATCACAAGGCATAGCAGGATTTTACATAGTACTTCCGTCGTTGAGCAGGAGTTTCAGCTGAGGCTCCAAAGCAGAGAGAAATAAGTGCTTACGACAGAGACCTATGAATATCTATGCCCCCCTCTCCTGGACATACTACTAGACTACATTTTATAGGATCTCTTGTATGTAGGTGGGGCCCTATAACTAGATTTCAACAACAGAATGTAGTGGAAGGAACCATCTCGCCACCTAGCCGAGTCACTTAAAAGTAGGGCCATCTTCCTTGCATCAGTAGTTATTTCTATTGAAACAAACCACCTCAAACTTAGTGGTTTAAAACAACAACCATCTATTTAAAGCACAATCCGGCAGGTTGGTAACTTAGGCTTGACCATGTGGGGTGGTACTTCCGCTCCCACCGTGGCTCCCTTCTGCGTTTGCAGTGAGATGCAGGTCAGCTGGCCTCTCTGCTTCTGGTATGTGGCTGGCAGTCGGTGGAAGTGACAGGGCAGCTGACTGCATATCTCCCATTATCCAGCAGACAGATCAGGACTGTTCATATGGGAGTGGCAGGATTCCAAGAAAAGAAGCAGAAGTGTGCAAAGTTTCCTGAAGCCCAGGATCACAACTGGGACAATGTCATTTCTACCACACGCTATTGGCCAGAGAAAGTCACAAAGGCAGCCGAGGCTGAGGGGGCAAGAAATCTAGACTCCACGTTTTGATGGGAGAAGTTATAAAGCCAAATTGCCAACAGTATGGATACAGGGAAGGGTAGAGAACTACAGCCAGTTTTGCCATCTACCAACTTCCCAGGCATTTTCTTATAATGCTGGTCAAACCTTGTAGAGAACTCCATAAAACTTCTTGTAGAGGATCTACAAAGATTCTTAAACCACGGTCCACAGATCTTCAAGGGATTCATTTCACGAAATCCATGAAATGTTATGAGAAAAAAACTGCAGTTATGCAAATTAACTTTTAACTGATGTTACCATTTCCTTCAATTTATTAATGAGACAAAAACTACATAGTATTAGCAGTACAAGTGACACTGTCACCAACCGAAGCCACCAGTATTTCCTAGTGCAGTATATTATAGTTGTTAGAGATATCTCAAAACGTTGTTGTGTTCAAGACTACTTTAAAATTATGTAAGTTGTGAGACCTGCCACCTCAGTCTCAGTATTTAGTATGTAATAAAGAAGCACATTTTATTAATATTTTGATTATTATATTCTATTCACTTAAAAACATTACTCTGAAAAAGTCTTCCTAAACTTCACCAGACTACCAAAGGAAGCCATCGCACAAAATAAGACTCTCCACAAAGGAGACATCAAAGATACTAGGAGAAGAAGCCTGGCTAGTGAACAACAGCACAGAGCAGAGCTCCCCTCACACACACCAACCCACTTTGGTCAATAACATGAACAATAAATAAAACTCCTCTGTTTGAAGCCACTGAGATTCCAGTTTGTCACTGTAGCACTTAGCCTATGCTGGCTGAGGCAGTGCTTGACACACACATCTATGTAGTTTGGACCACTAGTGACCAAAATCGTTCAGCCCATCTTTGACACCCAGCTTACATAAAATAAGGTGGGTTAATTAAAAGTAGAATCATTAGGATTCATACCCCTTCTTCTACCCCAAAACAAGCGGGGGTGTCCCCAAAACTCACTTTTAAAGATTGTCTGGTAGGAGGGACAAGTAGAAACTTCTTTCCTGGCTGATGGTGTATATAGAGCCCAAGAAACTTGTGATGAGATTAGAATATGAGAGTTGTTGGCAGAAACTGACATGGGTTCCCTAACACCTGGGGAGGCATGAAGGCAAGGGACTAGCTGGAGCATCACCTCAGAGCAGAAGAGAAATGACCTCACTTTGAGAACTGGCGGATCAAAGAAGCCAAATTCCCGTGTGTGCCCTGTGAAGTTTAGCCTATGCTTAAGCTAGCTTGAGAGGACTGGCCACTGGGGCAAAGCGTTCCCAGCGATGTGCCTTGGCTGGATGGACGGGGAGGAGCTGTAAGAAGTCAGCAGAGAGTGGGTCCATTGCCCAGGATATAGTGAGGCACAGAGGTCCCCACTGGAGGTCTCTGAGAATACACCAAAGAACCACCAACTGGATGCCTGCCTTGACAGAGGGCTTCTGACAGCCATGTCAGGTTAAAAGGCAACAACAAACAAAAAACATTGCCTCTGTCTTCTGTAAATCCCCCACTCCATATTCTCTGACTCTGAAGAAGTCAAATTCAGCAGAGTTCGTTGGGAAGGAGGCGGGACAAGGAGACAGAAAGAATGGACCACAACCTCCTCTCTCTCCTGCCTAGCCTCTAGCCACAAGTTAAGTCTGACTTTGGAGGAAAGAAGTTTTGAATTGGAGAGTCTGAATTCTTCACATTAGATTGGATTGCACTTTTTAGTCTTGCAAATGAAACAGTTCTAATATCTCAAAATGACTGGAAAATCAATGGAATATCCCTGTGACATCATCTAAGAAGTAGGGAAGGAAATTTTTACAAAAAAAAAAACTGTTTGGGGGAAAAGAATGATTCCTATTTATACTCCATTAAGCTCAGTGGCAAGAGCAACCCAAACCAACTCACAAAATCCACTGGAAGATGGATTCCACATCCTTCAGCCCAAAGTTTCCTCCACACAGTTGATCCGGCTGGAAGGAACTACAAAGCAGCAGGGCTTCCTACAGACTTGGCAGCTATGCCCTGGCTGCGACCACACCAGTGGGAAGAAGGCAGTGCTTGTGCTATTCCCAGGAGGTTCTGAAGCTCAGAAGATCAATGCACCCTTTTTCATCCCAATTCAACCCTTCTCAATAGAATCTCAGATATTTTCTCTACTGAAACCTATTGCATAATTACAAGAATTACAAAAAATCTCTTCCCCTGAAACATGTCTATGACTCCAAATGTCTTGTTTCCCAAGACATGTTTTACTTCTCAATTTGTCCACTATGTTCTATTTCTACCAACAAAACATATCATACAAAATCATCCCAGATGTATGATCAAACACAAAAGATGTATTTTCCATAAATATCACTTAACCTAACAATTTTCCTGTTTTAATGTGATTAACTACTCTTTTAATCAGCATTACCCACGTCAGCCACATTGATCTGCTGAGATCTGCCATGGGAAAAAGGACCAGAGGAAGACATGAGTTTGCGTGTTCATCTTTAAGCTACACGTAACAGACACTGTAAGTGTCCCATCCATAATCCTCAGACCTTGCCATTTTTGTGAGTGAGGCAGACTCCCAACTGCCAGTATCTGAATCTCTTTGCTTGTGGGCTTTTTCCAAAGCTCCTGGCAGGCCTCTGAGTCTTGGAAATGCCAGGGAATTAACATTTCCCTGAGCAGCCTTCAACTGATGATTGATGGAGTTGGAGTATAAACATCCCAACTCCCTTACCACAGAGTACGATATAGCTGAGTCCTGTGCTCTATTCTTTTCCCAGAGTGTTCCTACAGGATAAAGCTCCAGTTGTCCCTGGTGGTAAATGGTTTAACACACCGTTTATTAGCTGACTTCCCTTCCCCATCCCACTTCTTCACCCACTTCCTGAGTTCTTTTCACACCTTGCAAATAAGTTATCTATACTCAAAATCTTGTCTTGGGGTCTGCTTCCCCAAAACTAAGACAGCACCGTAGCCCTGCCTGTTGGTTAAATGTGGCCCCAAAGAATATCCTAGCCTCCAAACAGCCTGATTAGCTTCTCCTCTCCAGAAAGAAGGTAAATGGAGAGGCAAAAGTGTGAGGTCAGAGAGCAGAAAGCCTGCCACAGCTCACTCAATGCAGTGAGAGACCAGCCTGGGCTTCACTTTGCTTATTCTGCATGGAGATGTCTCTGAAACCAACTGCAATAGAGTTTTCTGCCTCTATTCCCAGGCATGTGAACCTTCACGGTTTGCTTTAATCAAAGTAGACACATCTGAGAAGAGGGGAGCTTCTGAAACCAGATGGGTTTGGTCAAGCATTCTGCTGCTCTTTACATCTTTCTGAAAGCATTCCTTTGAAAATGGTTGGTGTTGGTTAACAAGGTGATCATTATTCTAGAGGAAAATTTTCAGAGAGGGAGAACAGATGCAAGCATGTGACTCTCATCTGGACCGCAATGCCGTATGAAGCCAAAGGTAAGCAGGACATCCTGACTCAGAATTAACTGTGACAGATGGCTCCTGAGCATCCCCTCTGGTGGGACCCAGACTTCTGTCCCAACTGCTCATGGAGAGCTTGAGGTCACCTCTCCTCCCCACAGAGGGAGGTCTTCTCTTCCAACAAACTCCTCACCACATGCTTTCTTCACTGGTTTTTCCTTTTCTGAAATCATGATTCCATAATCACATGCTTCCTCTTGGGCTCCCATTCCTCTCTAGAGCCAACTAACCTTCCATTTCTGTGCCTCATCTCATCTCTGGAAAATGTGGCTTCATATATCAGCTTCATCTCACAGGGCTCCAAGAGTAGACACTCTTTATTGTATAGTTCTTGAAGTCTTGAATCCAATCATGAAATCAACTAGAGTTGACAGGCTTCCAGATTTACAGGATTATGTTAGGTCTTTAGTCATTTTAAGATGAGGTTTCATTTGGCAGTCTGCAATTAACATCTTAAAATGTTCATACCCATTGACAATAATAATATTATCATAATAAATAATAGTAATAAATATACATAGCAATTGCTACATTCCAGGTCTGTTCTAAGGGTTTTAGACATATTAATATTAACTCATTTAATTCTCACAATAACCCTAGGAGGTAAGTATTATTTTCTCTACTTTATAGGTGCAGAAACTGAGGCAACAGACCTGCAAAAAAAAAACTTGCACAAGTTCACACAGTAAGTATGTGGCAGAACCAGGATTCAGGGCTGTCACGTACGGATGTGCAGGTTGTGCACTGCACTCCACCAGGAGGAAGCATTTGCATCAGCTCATATATTGGGTTGGCCAGACTCAGGGTTGCATACCAGCCCTGACTCTGTTGAAACTACAGCATCTTACATAGATTTGCAATCATTATACTTTTCAGATAGTTTATTTTTAAGTAGTCCACCTCTCAACTATTCTTCTCCTTACAGAAACAGGTTTTAAGGAGACATATTTTGTAAGATCGAATGAACTAGGCTGCAGAGGTAGACTGGGGAAAGAGAGAAGAACCTGGCTAAATATACAAGTCAAGAGGGTAAACTTGTAAAACAGTTTTGTATCAAATTTTATTTCTAGTTTTGCAAAGTAGCATCATAACTAGGAAATTTTCCTCTGTGTTGCTGTAAAAAGTACAAGTCGACCCAGAAGGTCACCAGGGAACTGTCGGGGCTCGGGTCCCTGAAAAAGCACTCTACCCTTCCCAGAGAATGAGCCAGCACCCCACACTTTTCCTGGATTTGTGATCCCTCTGCCCTAATCAGTGCCTTCCCCAGAATAAGGAGCTTTCGGTGGGTGGCAAAAGAGAAGTGATGGACAAACTCCACTTCCAAACTGTCATTATGATACATTTCCTTGTATCACATCCCAGAGCATCAAAATAAAATAATTGCACTAACACTAGAAAGAATTTACAGGAATGTTGTAGAAAGCTTTCCAGAGCACTCGTTCACTTGTTTATTTAACGAATAATTATTGAGCAACTTCTACATGACAGATATTGTTCTAGGCACTGGAGACACAGCATGAAAAAAACCAAAACCAAAACAAAAAGCCTTCCTTGGGAAGCTTACATAGCGGTGAGAGGAAACAGACAAATAAATAAGCATAAATAAGCATATAACGTCAGACGGTGACGAGTATCATGAAGAAAAATAAAATAGGTTATAAGGGAGACAGAGTAAGGAAGATAGGGAATGGGGCACTGTTTTATTTTAAATGCTTAAAGATAATCTCTGAGGAGGTGGCGTTTGAGTAGAGATAAAATGGAGTGGGAGATGAGTGTGCACAATTGTGAAAGAAAAGCATCCTGGTAGAGCCAACTGAAGGTGAATGGAAGCTGCTGTTAGAAAACGAGACAACAGACCCAAAATGGAGTCGCTTAGGCTAAGCTCCACATCACCGAACCTAGATTTAACTAACTTACAGCATCAACTCTCTCAGAAATGGGATCTTAATGAGTCAATCATGAGTCACCTGACCAGCACGAGTTGGATAATCTGCCTGAGGGACCCATGCCATTCTCCCCAGGAAGGTAATCTTGCAATAACTGACCCACTTTTTGCCTAGTTTCACTTCCTTGTTCCTGCTCCTGTACAAAATGTCTTTCATCTTATACAGCTCCTTGGACTCCTTTCTATCTGCTAGACTGGATGTTGCCCAACTCAAATCGATTTTTACTCAAATAAACACTTAAAAATTTTAATATGCCTCAGTATCTCTGAACAGTTCTGGTGTCACAAGAGGGAATTAAAGGAGAGCACCAGCGGCCCCAGGAACCACGAGCAACTAGGTGCAGGTACTGTTGAGTTCCTGAGCTTGCTGCCTTCTTGCTGCCCCTAGAGGTGGGGGGTCAGTTCCTCTCGGACCCTTGCTCCATGGTCTTTGCATTATGAGCTTTCAGACTTTATATGAGCTTTTTTTTGTGGGTCTGGAAAGCAGCTGAGTTGGACTGGATCCAACTTAGAAACCAGACCAGTTCCAGGGTCAGAAATGGTCCTACTTGGAAACCGGACCAGTTCTGGGGTTGGACTGGGGCCAACCTAAGCTGAACTGGGTCCAGTGTGAGGCCCCAGGTGAGTAAAATTTATTTCAAGCCTGAAAAAACAGGTTAAACTTCCAAAGATAATCTTGAATTACAGTGGCTGCAGTGGAAAATTTTAACCTAGGTAAGCTTATCCACTTATGAAGTATCCTAGAGAAAAAGGGGTCTCAGCCAAGCACTCCCCATAAAGGGTAGAGGAGAAATCATTTTTTCTCCTCTACAGTTTCTGATGACCAGAATGGGACCCGCTGGGACACCCTACTCACTCCAGAGCCTGCAGATGGGATCCTGAAAAAACTGGCTTGGAAGCCAGCAAAGGGTAAGAATGCTTACCAAAGTCAGCTCTCCAGATCTCTATCTGTGGTGCCTCTTCAAGAAAGGAAGGTAAAATCATATTGTCCCTTCTTTTCCAAATTCATACTGGCAGGCAAAAAACATCTGTAAGAATTGAATCTTTGACTTGTGACTCATGAATTTGCTTTCAAGTAGCCACTGGTTGGTGATCCTTTCTCTCCCAGGGATGGCTACTGCCTTCTTGTTTGTCTCATTTTGTATCCTGAGACTTGGCTTGGCAACCATCAGGTTCAGGGGCCCTGAAAATTTGGCTGGACAGAAATGTGGGTTGCACTCCACTTGTGTCCAGGGTCCTACCAACTGCTGATAGCTCTCAGGGTATTTGTCTAAGTCTGTCTTTCTTTGGGTAACCTTGGGAGTGCCTCTGGATCTTGGGAGATTGGCAACCCCTAAAGGAAAATAACTTTGCAGTAACCAACCCACTCTTCTGTCTAGTGAAACTTTCTCATTCCCATTCCCTCTGGCTATAAGTCTTTCACAACTTTTTTTTTTAGATTCCATATATATGTGCTAGCATACGGTATTTGTTTTTCTCTTTCTGACTTACTTCACTCTGTATGACAGACTCTAGGTCCATCCACCTCACTACAAATAACTCAATTTCATTTCTTTTTATAGCTGAGTAATATTCCATTGTATATATGTGCCACATCTTCTTTATCCATTCATCTGTCGATGGACTACCCAATGTAAAATAGATAGCTAATGGGAAGCAGCTGTATAGCACAGGGAGATCAGCTCGGTGCTTTGTGACCACCTAGAGGGGTGGAATAGGGAGGGTGGGAGGGAGACGCAAGAGGGAGGGGATATGGGGATATACGTATGCATATAGCTGATTCACTTTGTTATACAGCATAAACTAACACACCATTGTAAAGCAATTATACTCCAATAAAGATGTTAAAGGAAAAAAGAAAAGAAAAAAACTTTCATATATCACATAAAAAAAAAATAAAAAAGTCTTTCACTTTCTACAGCTCCTTGGAGCTGCTTTCTATCTGTTAGACTGAATGCTGCCCAATTCAAATGGATTTTGCTCAGGTAAGCTCTTAACGTTTTTAATATGGCCCAGTTTATCTTTGAACAGTGCACATCCATGGGAAGCAGGTAGACAGATGAGCGTGCTGAGGGGCGAGCAGGAGGTGGTGGGAACAGGAGGGGTGCACTTGACCTTGCAGCCAATGTAAGGGTCTGGCTTTCACTTTACTTTTTGCTTTCACTCAAAAGTCACTGGAGGGTTCTGAATTTAAGAGTGACACGATCTGGCCAAGGTTTATAAAGGATCATGTTGTTGACTGTTGTTGGAAAATAGGCTGTAAAGGGGTCAAAACTAATTAGGAGGCTATTGGAATAATAAAGCCAAAAGATGGTGACTTGATCAGGGTGGGAGTAGCGGAGATGGCAAATGGTCAGTCAGACTCTGAATATATATTGAAAGTAGACCTGACAGAACTGTTGATGGACTGGGTACATGGGCCGGGAGAATAAAACTGGAATCGAGGCTGACTTCATGACTTCTGACCCAAGAAACTGACAGAATTTACTGAAAAGCTGCAACAGAATTAAATCAAGAATGGGCATGAACTGAATCAAGAGTTTGATTTGGGATATATTAAGCTTTGAGATACATGTTACATATCCAGGTAGATCTGGCAAGTAGGCATTTGGACTTAAAAAGTTTGGAACTGATGGGAACGGTTAATACTGGAGATACACATTTGGAAGTTATCACCCATATAGCTGGAATTTGAAGCGATGAGCATCTTCTTATTTAAGCGTCCTGAATTTTACTAATTGATTGGTCTTATGCAATAGTAAACAGGATAAAAACAGAACAATAGAAATCTCTGTCTCTGGAGCTTATATAGTCTAAGTAGAAAAGCCTTTGTACCTTTAAGATTGCAACCAGTTTACTAGCTCTAAAGGAATTTCATGGGCACAAATGTGAGCATAAAATATAAGGATGACCAAAGAAGAAAATTTAGACCAAGATCATAATTCATAGAATATATCAAAAAGGACATGTGAAACACACACACACACACACACATATGGGAGACGCAAGTTATATACATACATATATGTATATAAAGTCATACACACAGACATGCACACAGAGTTGCAGTGGGCATTTGTGCTTAATTATTCATAAAGAATAAAATCAAGTTCCATCTTATTTTTAATTCTCTATCTCCAGTCCTCCTTCTCTAATTCAAGACTTTCAAATCTCCTTTCTCTTCTTCTGTCCCTCCCTGCTCATCTCAAATCAAAATTCCAATTTATGACTCTTGCCACACCAAACACTTAGAATTGGGGGAGAGCAGTATTTTTTACAAGCTAACTTGGGATCTGTTATCATTTTTTAAAGATGACACTTGATTTCTCAACTGACATGCTAAAGAATGGCAGAGAGGAGGCCTCTGGGGAGAGAATGAGGTTTTCATAGTTTAAACGCTAAAAATAACAGCCCCATAACACTGAATCTCATTACCAAGCAGTGAGCATTCTCGCCTCTCCCTGCCACTGTGGCTTTTGCAAGATGCCTTTCAGAAGCCCACACGTTCACTCCACCCTCATCACACGTAAACACAAACACACACCCATACACATACACCACCAGCTATGCTGTTACCTCTGGTAAACTTGGCAAATACGTGTCAAAGCTAGAACCTTCTCTTGTCACGTTATCATAATTTACTGCCTGGGAAATGAGTCTGTGGTGGCAGACCGTTCTGATCCTTATGTGGTGATATGGGCAGAGCCAGTGAGCATAATGAATGCAGCTGCACATCCAGAGTGCTGGGAGGATGGAAATTCAGACCCAGAGTGAATCAGAGAAAGAGAAAACCTGAGCTAGAGACACGACCCACCTCACTCAAGCTTTGTCAGTCACTGTTTACATCATGCTCGCCCATAAAATAGATAATGACAATATTTCCAGAAATATTTCCATATTTCTAAGCTGCTCTTCTCTGGGGGAGTCTAAAAGTTCATAGGGGCCTTGTAAATAAGTTCCAAATCTTCAGCAGACAGTGAAAGAAACGTGAAATAGACATTTCATCAATCTCTGGATTAGACCTCCCTGTGCCTGGCAAGGAACTACTGGCAAGGCTTCCCAAAGGCGATAAGACAGAGGGAGAGCTACACAGTCCACACAGGCATGCTCTTGTCTGGCTCTGCTCTTTGCCCTTAAATCTGGTATCCCCAGAATCTTGTTCTAGAGTGTTCCAGGGGGAAACACACCACACCATAAGACTTGCCTCTCTCCTCTTCCTACCTCCCCAAGCCCCTTCTTCAGTGCCTTCAGGAGAACAGCATTTCCTATCCTGCCAAGGCCTCGAATTAGCAGAATACGAGATTAACGTATTCAATTCCACTGACACTTCATGTACTAGGGTTTATAAAACAATTTCAACATCTGTGGGGCACTTTAGAGTTTTCAAATGTCTTCACACCCTTTGCCACAGTGAATGCTTTCAACAGGTTCTGCGAGAAGCAAAGTGGGTGTTACTCTCCCATTGTACAATTGAGTAGGGAGGGCTCAGAGTTAAGGCAACACAGAGGCCAAGGTCAACAGGAAAGACTGGCCCACAGCACACTAACTGGAAGCCCCCAAGTTGAGGTTCACCCTAATAAATTATATTAACTTGTCTTTTTTTATAGGAAAAAATTCCTGGAGTCATACAGAACTGATTTTGCCACTCAGGCAAACATTAATTCCTCCAAGCCAATTCACTAATCTCTAAAATTGATTTACTGTCCCTGCAAAGGCTACAATGATTAAGGGAGTTGGAGAATTACAAGCACCAGGCACAGAGCCTGGCCTCTGTTCTAGGAGTGTTAGCTTCCTTCATGCCTCTTCCCCACTCTTTGTGCACCAGCTTCAATACCCACAACTCTATTATCATTGCCACAATTGTTGCTCTGATGGTGATTACACTCACCTGTTCCTGGAGCTTACTCTGCACTGAGCCAAGTGCATTCCAGGCGCCCATATTTAATCCTCACCACAACCCTATTGAGTAGCACTGTATTATCTGCCTTATTTGAAAGCCTAAAAAAAAAAAAAAAGACAAACTGATGTTCAGAGTAGTCATGAAGAGTTGAGACCTCCTCTCTGGTCTGCTGACTCCACTGTCCCAATCTCAGCCACTCTGGTACACTGCCTGCAAACTCGGCTAGCCTCAAAGACCTGCCCTCTCCCTCTCCATTCACATGCCCTGGTCCTCATACGTCCTGAACCACCTTGTAACTAGACCAATAAACAGCTACTAGGTACTGTTCACAGGGCTCTCACCCAGAGTTGCCACATCTAGCAAATAAAAATTCAGAATGCTCAATGAAGTTTGAATTTCAGGAAAGAAAAACAAGCTATTTTAGGATAAGTATGTCCCAAATATTGCATGCTGTGCTGACTTGCACTGGACATATTTATCCTAAAAAATTATTTCTTGTTCACCTGAGATTCATATTTAACTGGGTAGCCTGTATTTTATCTGGCAACCCTAGGCACTTCTCAAACCTCAGCAGCCTCTGTCTATTCTGTGTGTCCCATGTCTGTACACTCTCTTCCTCAAACCATGCTGCAGTAGTCTGTTATATCAGTGGATTTGGGGGAAACCACATCACCAGTACTTACATCCTTAAGAAGTTCCCCTTTCTTGAATCTGAGCCAACCTATGACATTAGCAAGAACACAGTGCAAGTGATTCTGTGCCTGTTCTGAGCCTACGGTTTCAGAAGCCCTGGAGTTGCTGCTTTTGCTCTAAGCACTCATGTCAGAATTCTCACTACTCTGCTGGAGAGACTACAGGGAGAGGCCTTGTGGGGAGAGAGAGAGAGAGAGACCCTGAAACTACATGAAGGGAAACCAAGGAAAGCAGCCAACAGCAAGAACCAAGGCCAAACGTATATTCTAGTCAAGCCATTCCAGCCAGGCCCCAGCCATTCAAATCGTCCTTGACCAAGTGTCGGGCATGTGAGTGAAGAAGCTATCCTGCACATTCCAGCCCAGCAGACACAAGTGAAACAGAGACATTCAATCCCCACTGTGCCCTGTCCAAATTCTAGACCCTCCTAATCATGAGAAAGTGATGATGCTTTCTACTACTAAGTTTTTGAGGTGGTTTGTTATGCAGTGATAGGTAACTGAAACACATGCCAAACATTATTTTCCATAAATTTTAGGGGTTAACATAAGCATCCAGTTCAACCCACTTTAGTAACTGGATTAAACATGGATTCCTCCCAATCCAACCTTACAAATTCTGATTCTAGATCCAAGCTTCTTCTGTAGTGGTGGCTTTAAAGGCTGCTGGAATCCAAGAGTCAGTTCCCGTATTTCTCAGTTACCGTTGGGAAAGAAAACATGGCAGGGCACAGTAGGCAGGGATGTCGGTGTTGCTATGTAGCAGTAGCAGCCCAGCACCAGCCCACGCCCAGGGACAGCAAGGCCGAGAGAAGACTGTCCAGCACCTGCCTGTTCTCAGCGGGGGCTCCCGCCAATCCTATTAGCTTTGTGCTTACATAATCAAAAAATCCACCTACACACCTTTCAAAAGAAAAGTTCCAGGAACCGTGGGCCATAATATACATCTGAATTATTATCTGGATTGGTACACTGAGGGGAAGATTGATAAAAACACGGTGAGGAACAGACTTGTGGTTGCCAAGGAGGAGGGAGAGGGGAGAGGGATGGATTGGGAATTTGGGATTAGGAGATGCAAAACTACTATATATAGAATGGATAAACCACAAGGTCCTACTGTATAGCACAGGGAACTATATTCAGTATCCTGTAATAAAACATAATGGAGGGCTTCCCTGGTGGTGCAATTGTTGAGAATCCGCCTGCCAAGGCAGGGGACACGGGTTTGAGCCCTGGTCTGGGGAGATCCCACATGCCACAGAGCAACTAACCCCGTGTGCCACAACTACTGAGCCTGCGCTCTAGAGCCTGCAAGCGACAACTACTGAGCCCATGTGCCACAACTACTGAAGCCCGTGCAACTAGAGCCCATGCCCCACAACAAGAGAAGCCACTGCGATAAGAAGCCTGCGCACCGCAACGAAGAGTAGCCCCCACTCGCCACAAATAGGGAAAGCCCGTGTGCAGCAACGAAGACCCAACACAGCCATAAATAAATAAATAAATATTAGAAAACATAATGGAAAAGAATTTTATAAATAAATAAATAAAGGCGGGGGGTGGGTAGTTTTAAAGTTAAAAAAAAAAAACACGGTGAAGAAAAACATGCTAGCAGCATCAGCAGAAAAACACGGGGCTCCTAATACTGATTCACAATTTAAAAGATAATAATGCCATCATCTGACCACCCAAAATTGGTTAAATAGTACTCTCTGCATTACTCATGTTTGATGTCCAATATAATGATTAGGCTTGATTTTCGCGGAAAATCTCTGCATAGAAAATTAAGAAGAGGAATTCATAATTCCCCAGAATTAATGTTAAAGTCACTGAACCCTTAAAATATGTATATCATCTGAAAATGTATCAAGGGTAAAAACCTTTTGACAGAATTAGTTAATGTTACTGGAACAGAAACCTCAGAGGAGAGACATTCAGCAGAGAAAGCACTGGCATGAGGTCTTTGCGCTAAACCATGATGCAGGCACTAGAGGGTAAGAAATTAGCTCAAGGAATGGCAGTTCTTTTTAAGGACTCAGAGAAACCCCTTCATCTGGACTTAATTGATTTCTCCAGAGTGGACCTTTCATGGAGGAAACTGCCCTGTGGCTGGATCCTTTCACTGAAAGTATATTCAGTTAAGTACCTCTTATGTGCCAAGCACCGACGTAGGCTCTGCGGATTTCACGCAATAAGTAGCACAGGGTTCTGGTCCTCAACCAGCTTACTGGCTTATGTAAGAGCCATAGGGGAAAGCAGATTCTTGAAGCAGAGTATTTATAAATGCAGTAGATGGGTAAGTATAGCACAGGCTAAAGGAGGAAGGCAGACAGTCAGCAAAAGCATCCACATAGGCCTGAGACCTCAGACTTACTCAACTCCTGATTCAATTTAGGTGACTAACCTTCTCTGTGACCTTGAGAAAGCAACTGCGTTTGTGAGACCACTGGCTTGGCTTCATCGAAATGCTGATTGCTTTCCACGGCATTGAGTTCATGGTGTTGGACAGAGCTGGATTTGAATCACTCGCTTTGGACATCTTACCACCTTTTGAGACTCAGGTTCCTCATCTGTAAAATGGGGATAATAACATTTCCTTCACAAGGTTTTGGTCAAGTACAAATGAGAGTGGGATAACGTAGATCAGGTTCCTTGGAAGCAGAACTCAAGACTAGGATTCTTGTACAAGTGATTTATTAAGAAAATGCCCCCGTGGAGACCAGCAAGGGAGTGGAGGAAGCAGGAGAGGGGAGAGGAGGATGCCTGGTGAGGACGCCGTCTCAGGCAGGACCTGCGGAGGGTGGCCTGAGCCTGACTCCACAGGGGAGCTCTGGAGGGTGGGCTACGTCTGTGGGTTGTCCCCACTGGAGGCAAGAGGGCAGGACTTTCATATCCCTGCATCCACCTGTCACCAGCTAAGAGCCTCCACGGGGGTGGGGGGGTCGAGGGGAAACCTACGCTCACAGGCACAGTGAACTCTGCACACGTGAGCAAAGCAACTCTCACTGCAGAGCACCAGCTGCCAAAGAACAGACGCCAAGGCTGGCTGTCTGCAAGCAAATGTCCATTGAAACTGGGAGGGCAGGCACAGACAGGGCAAAAGAGACCCAGGGGAGTCTGGATGGAATACCAGTAGCATCCACTTCAGTCCACACTTCCAGGAACATAACTGTTACTCAATAAACGGCCTTTGCCCTTTTCCTCATATGCAAAAATGTATTCTCTTTGCCCTTTTCCTCAGAATGGGGAGGGAGGACATCTTTGCCTTTCACACATTGCAGTCAAGACAAGTCTTTAGGCTTTCTCTTATTTGCAGCTCAGAACCATGTTTTATGGCAATAAACTGAGATTCCCAAGTGTGCAGGGAAATCCACCCAGGCCCAAGGAAGAAGAGGGGGTGTGAGTCACTAACACACCAATTAACCCTTCTGCTGCAGCAGCCCCTCATTAATCCAGGAGACTCTCTTTCACCCCCATTTCACCTGCAGGACAGGAAGTAGCTGATGTGGGGACAGGGTAGGCTGGGTACTCACTCTTCCCATCATTTCAGCTTTGGTATCCAGGCTTCCTTCTTACTACCCGAACGCCCCCTCCCCCATAACCCATGTGTCTAACTAATAGCTCATGTAAATGACAGCTCTGTTCCCTCTGGTCCCGTTAAATTCACTGGTCACTGTCCCTGAACAGCACTCTTAGTCTGCACTAGAGATGTCAGTCTTGCCCTCCCCGTAACCTCAGCCTACCTTCTGACAGAGCCACCTCCCACCGCCCTGCTAAGTGAACGGTGGGCCACAAGACCCTCACCCCTGGTTACATCTGATGGCACGGAAGAGGACCCCAGATACCAGCTGAGGCACTCAGGTTCTTTCTTCCAGGGGTCTGGAATGAACACACAGGCTACAGGCAGTCTCCTTCAAGTGCTCCTGGACGGTGCTATCCAGCCAGGTCTGAAATGGTCTTTTATGGCCTGATAAACTCCATCCAGATCCAAGGAAAGAGAGAAAACTGAAGTAGATGCCCAGAGAGCATAGCACCCTGTAGAGAAACATGCCGTGAGCTACCATGTTGCCACCTCCTGCCTTTAGATTCTGGAAGACTGCTCCCCTGCTCTCCTCTGTTTTAAAGGAGCTTGTTTGAATGAGTTTCTCCTTCCTGCAGATAATACTCTTTGATTACAACAATCTACAAGAGAAAGCTTCCTGAAGTCCTTGGGGGATTCCACAAACTTACTGGAGAGAACCTCTGGTTGGACCAAGACTGGTCATGCTCTGAGCCTTATACCAGGCAGAGTCTCAATAAATAATTGTCAGCCGAATGAATGAAAAGTTGCCCCCGAAGGGTTTCTCTGGCTGCCTGAGAGCCCTCATTCACCTGTCTGACATCCACAAGCACTACAAGGAAAGGCATCACATGGGCCCAAGCACAGCTTGGATTCTCTGCCTCAAACTTGTTCCAGCAATCACTGAACACCTGTTTTCTTTGGCAGCCCAGGTTGCCCTGAGCCATTCCAGTGGATATTAGAGTTCTTCCCTATTCCCCATCTCCAGTGAGTGATGGCTTTTGCAACAAGGAAAATGTTCAGTGTTCCCTTGAGTCCCATCAGTAGTCAGAGTTGTAGGGATTGGAGCACAGAATCAAGCACAGACAGCCCACGGTGGTGGTTACCAGGAATAGGCTTCACGAGTAGTTTTGGAAATGAGGTCAAACCCATTTATCTCCAGATGGTCCCAGACCAAAAAAAATTAAAAATACAAAGGGTAATGGAAAATTTTCAGGCATCATATGGTCATTTATCACAGCTAAACAGCACCTTGATTCCTGAAATGCTGGGTATATATATCTTGGAATTTAGCCATGTAGTTGTCCCACATTTGTAGACTTTACTATGCAAAGTAAAAACTTTTTATTCAAGGATTCATAAGCCAATCAATATTCATACCTCCAATCCAAAATAATCACTCCTTCCCCATTGCTGTCAAACAATTAATTTGTGTATTTTAGCATTATTTTTTCTTCCTTGTATTATTCATTTAACAATATTTATTAAACATCTACTATTGTCAAGCTCTTTTCTGGACACGAGGGTAGTGTAGAAAGCAAAGTTCCCTATTTTCATGGAACACATATTCTAATGGACATAAGGGGAGACAGACAAACAAACACACAAAACAAGTAAATATAGATGAGTAAGGAGAAAAATAATTCAGAACTATGGAGATACAGAGTTCCCTGAGTGAAAGAGAATTGCTATCCTGTATGGGATACTCAAGGAAGACCTCACTGAGATGGTGACATGTGAGCAGAGGTCTGAAGGAAGTGTGGACTCAACACTGCACATGTGTGGGGAAAGAACATTCTGGGCAGAGGAAACTGTAAGGGCAAAGGCCCTGAGGAAAGAGATGCTTGTTATGTTTTACAAAAAAGGAAGGAGGAAAGTGTCTCTACAGTGGAGTGAATGAAGGTAAGAGGATGGGACATGAGGTCAGAGAGTTGTGTGTGATTACTTTCTGCTAGACCATGAATTCTAAAATCTAAAAAGCAAGCCTCTACCTTACTCATCTTTATTCTCTCCCTAGCTCTTACTACAGCTCCTGGCCTATAAGAGTATTTTAATAAATATTTGTTGTAGTTACAAATTAATGCAAGTTTACTAATACTTTATGCCATTTCTAGTGTGTTCCTTTAATTATTATAAAGAAACCTAATCTAGCTTTCATTTCCATTAATATTGAACTAGTTTTAATTCCTGAGTCAATAGATGTAATTCTATTAAATAAATGAGGGCTGGAGGGGTGGATGGATGGATGAACACTTAGATATATATATGTCAGATCTGAGCAAAACCCTAGAACCTAGCTATGATCGTATACCTGTACTTATGTCCATGATCCCATGAGCTTCTCAATTCATCTTTAACTTATTTGCAATTTTATCCATCAAGTGATGCAGCCTGAGGAGTTCTAATCCCCAGCCCACATAGGTGAGACTGTGGTTCACTAAAGAACGGCTGTCTCAAGCTCAAGAATGCTGTGCTGTAGTCACTTGAATATAAACCCAGTTCTGAGCATCTTTATCTCCCTAGCCTTGACAGGTTACCATGTACCATGTGACTCTGACTTGTCTCCTGATTGTATCCCTGCCTTTTTCTCACCTTCCTGTATGGTTAGCTCCAGCATTAACACTAGCAGGTAGGGATCAACTGCCTCAGTTGTGCGTAGAACCAATGAATGCACCACAGGCCATTGAGATCCACCAGGTTCTTAGCCAAGGTTTCTTCCCTTGTTTCTTTTGCCTGGGTGTTAGCCAAGCCTGAGGTCTTCCTTAACTAATAGCGGACCAAATGAAATGCAGAATGAACAAATGAATGAGGAAGCCTCAGGTCTCCACCAGACCTTAAAAGGAGAAAATAGAGACCACCCACTAAGTTGAAGTTAAACAAGTTTTAAGTTAGTTTTAAAATTTTTCCTCCAGAATTTCAAGAACAATTGGCTTTTAGCACATAAATAAAGTTGTTTCCTTCTATGAAGCTGGTAAACACATTTACCCATGGAGTTGGTATGACAGATCTAAGAACATTAGTTGATACGTTACACTAGAACGTACAACTACAATTCATTCTCCTTTAAAGACACTCTGCAAATTTGATCTATCTCACATACAATATAAATTCTAATCTTTATCTTTCACCAAGTATTCATTCACACCGTGCTGTGTTTCATGAAGGTCCCTATAAACTACGGCTGTTGTCCAAATACAAGACTTATGATAAATTGCTCTTGACTTTGAATGCTAAGGAAAGTTTGTGTCTTATGCAAAACTGGTCTACCTCTTTTTATCTGACAATAAGAACTAGATAAACTGGATTTCCTATTTTTTTTTTTTTTGGTCTTAACTTCTAAGAAGTTCAAAATTGGAGCATTAAACTCTGTTTCATTGCCCCTCAATCCAGTTTCCTGGTATAATTACTACATGATTTCTGATTTTCATTTAGCTTTATTTCAGCTTTGTGCCATGGTTATAAGCTTTACATTAATGTTCAAGGAAGTTTGAGGGATGCCTCCATGAAAACTAGGAAAAATATGTATTTTTGGTAAATGAAGAGGTATGTGACTTACTACATTAAAACATGGGATTTTGAATTGTATAGGCCTAAATTCAAATACCAGCTTCAACAGTTATTAAAAGTGTGAGCCTGATTGTGCAAATTGCTTAAATGCTCTGAACTTTAGTTTCTTCATCTGATAAATAAGAACAATGATTTTTAAATATTGTGAGGATTAAATAAGATAATGCATAGAGAATGCTTAGAACCCAATCTAGTACATTTTAAGAGTTCAATGAACAATACCTCTATGTCAACAAATAAAAGCCACTGAGAGGCAACTTTGATTTACACAATATATGTAAAAGTGTTTCTTGAATACACTTCTTGAGTAGCTAAAAGTTTAGACTGTGGAACTAATTTATGTGGGTTTAAATCCCAGCTCCATAATTTACCGTCTGTAACATCAGGCAAGTTTCTTTACCTTTTTATGCCCCAGTTGGCTAATATTAAGTGAGAATGAAAACAATATTTACCTCAAAAGGTTATTTTTAAGAAGGCAATATAGTATAGGTGCTCTTAAAAAGTGTCCAACATACACTAAGCACTCAATAAATGCTACTACTGCTAGAAGACGGAGAAGGGGGGCGGGCAGGAGAGGAAGAAATTATAATAGTAGCAGTTGACTCCTAGATTCAAACTAAATTTTCAGAAACTTCTACTCCATTTTGGCCCCAAGAAAAACTGAAAATAATGGAGAAAACTGAATTGGTCTAGAAACACAGAGATATTTGTCCTGGGTTTGTTTTCACTTACACATTGGGTGCTTTGTTGATAGTAACATTAAAGACAAACATTTTATGAGGAGAAAAATGTGCAACATAAACCCAGAAATGTCTACACTGTAACTTCTCTATAATAGAAAGGAATTTGGGGGGGAAGGTGTATCTCTCTTTGTATCCTTACAGAGTCAAGAACCATATGAATTGATATAGCTCAAACCCAAACATTGTTGATTCCTTGTGTATTTCTTTCATTTTACTCTTTGCAGCATGTTTTCATATTGAGCCACCATCTCTTTTGATCCTCTGAGTGAGCCAAAAAAGAGAGGACAGGTACAGTTATTAGCAATAATAAAGCAATAAAGTGAATTGACTCTCTTGGGACCTCGTAAGGGCTCTGTCAGACTTCCACACTGCAGAAGTTTTTCATGTGTAAGAAAATCATCCTACGGTGACCGTTGGAACATCTAAGGAGAAGATTCAAGGATGTTTCAGCTCCTCCAGAAAGATGCCTCACCCTGCACGTCTCAGAAGAGGAGGTCTGGGAGAACAGGGTGCTTTTCTTTTTGCTCCTCGTGTGTCTTGTTTTAGCACACAGCCCTGTCATCTGCAAGCTGTCCACTAAGCACCCACCACCAGCAATAAAGGAGGTACCTCTAAATCCCTGGGACTTAAAATGGAAAATTGAAGCACATAACCACAGGATTAGGAACAGATGAATCTAGGGATGCTGAAAAACACTTTAGAAGAAGTTGCCAAATAGTTTTGCTCTTTGCCAAAATCTCTTTTCTCTTTATTTAAACCCTTCTGGATTATAAGAGAAATGTAAGTAAAACCATAATTTTCTCTACTCAAATGAACAGCTTCTGTGGGCTAAGAAAAAAAAAAGAAAAGCCTCAGAAAGGTACCTGTGACTGTTCCAGCCCTTGGGAGGAGGAGGAGACCTCTTGAGTCATTCAGACTCAGGCTGCTTGGAAACTGACCATACGTGTAGGTTGGGATCTGGGCTGATTATTAAGCTATTGTCTCTCAGCACCACCCACCCTTCTGTTCTCTGTTTTATGATTCTGAGGCTGTACTCCACAGATAAAAATTTCTCCTTTGCCATCTGGCTTCCTGTTAGAACCTGCCAATAAAGGGTGTTAAAGGGAAACTGCAAGACTAGAGGAAGGAGAAGGGATTTGCTCCTTGCTGTCTGCTTCCTCTTAACTGTCAATGTCACCTCAGCAATGGTGCTCCACCCTAGCAGCAGCAGCAGTTGGTTCCAGGTCTTTTTTTTCCATACACCCAAGCCAGACTCACTGGGTTTCCTTCAGGGATACCAGCACCAGCCAGGTGGCACCTCTTGCTTCAGGGTCTGGGTCTCAGCTTTCTGGAGGCCTTCAATCTAAGTTTCTAGGTTCTAATAACCCCAACATCTTCCCTTTGTTCTTCTTGCTCTAAGGGTGGTAGATGTTTCCGGCAGTTACTACATCTTTTTGCAGTTACAATCCTCCAAGTGCCTGTTCAGCAGTTCAATCCCCTATATTAAATTATCACTGTTAAAATACTGATATGGTTCCTGTTTTCCTGTTGAGAGAGATATTGCATTGGGCAATGAATGCACCTATAGATCAAGTCAGTGAAACCTACGAAAGTACATTCCATGATACATTACTTCATAGGGGGCATTAGTTAGTAGGTAGTCCATGAATAAAGGATAAATAACTTTGAGAAATGATGGACTGAACAAAGCCAGTTTTACTTACTGCAGGATTTTGCAGAGCTTCTAATGACCTAATGTTTGTAAATCTCAAAGACAAAGTAACAAATTGCAGCCAGCCCTCTGGATCACATTTGATTCATCTTTTCATTTATCAGCTATATATACATCTAATTGGATATTCACATTCCCTCTGACCTGTTCCTCCCTCTTCCTTCCTCCCCACTGTCATCATCCTAGTCTTAGCCCTCCCTCATCACCCTTATCTGCCAGCCTCCAACCTGACCATCTTGCCTTTCTCCTCATTCCCCAAGTGAGTCCTCCATAGTGGAGGTCAGAAAACTGCAGCCCACAGGCCAAGCCAACCAGTCTCCTGTTTCTTCATGGCTAAGAAGCCAAGAATTTTTTTTTAAATTTTTATATGGTTACATTTTAAATGGTTGTATAAGTACTACATAATAGCCTCAAGATTGCCTCTTGGCCTTTAAAGCTTCAAATATTATCTGGCCCTTTAAGAGAAAGTTTCCAGGCCCCTGCTTGACCCTCCTGTTGGATGCATTTGTCCTAAATCCCCTATATTTTTTTGTGACATCTTCTCACCAGTTGCTCCTACTTGTTTAACCTAGATGTTTAGAAAACTATGAACAAGGAAAATCATCTCATGAAACACTCCTCACTCACCAAGTAGGGAAGTGAGGCCCCTCTTTCAGGTTTTGAGAAAGAGGAAAACTGCTGTCACCTGCTGACTCTGGAGCAGAATCAGGAAACAGTGAAAGTATATAAAGTCCCTTTCTGGGGATACAACAATGTGCACTAGATAGTGATCAAACAGGAAGAATAACTAATTTTGTCAGAGCAGAATCACCAGGCGGGAACAGGAAGGTACAGATAGAGATGAGCTGGTCTGTGTTTAATCACTGGCTTTGGAGGGAGACGTGGAGTGGGAGGTGAAATGCTGATTTCTACAATGTAAATACTCCCACCGTCCTGGTTTCACATTATCAATGTGACATCACTGGATGCAGAGCTGAGAGAGACACAATCGGCTTTCACTTTAGCATGCTGGGAACAGGACAGGAGCCAAAGCAGGAAAAGCGGGGCTCCATTTCTCAGGGCTTCTGTAACCTGACCACGGAGGAGAAAAAGGTGATTCAGAATCAAGTCCACAGCTGATCCTTGGTGCAAGTCTGAAGTTTAAGAAAGTGGGTCATCTGCTCCCTTTGTGATGCCATTTCTTCACGGGAGCTGGGGAGGTCCACCTTGTGTCTATGCGGAAATTCCTTCGATTTCTTCCACAGTAAGAAATGCTCTTGAGAAATAAATCAAGGAAATATTTGGGTTGTTTCCAGTTTGGGGCTATGATGAATCAAGTTGCTATGAACATTCCTGTACAAGTCTTTTTTGTAGATATATGTTCTTATTTCTAAATACTTAAGTACCATTACTTGGTCATAGGATAGATGGATTTTTACCTTTAAAAGGAACTGCCAAAACTTTTCCAAAGTGGTTGCACCAGTTTTCTACTCCAATCAGCAATATATGAGAGTTCCAGTATTTCCACATCTTCAACAACACTTGGCATTGCAAGTCTTTAATTCTAGCCATTCTAGTGGATGTGAGCTGGTATCTTCTTGTCATCTTAATTTGCATTCCTCAAATGACTAATAATGTGAGCAGTTTTTCACATGCTCATTAGCTATATATTTTCTGATCAAGTCTTTTGCCCACTTTATTGGGATCTTTGTCTTTTCCTTATTGATTTGTATTTTTTTTAGATTTTTTTTTGATATGGACCATTTTTAAAGTCTTTATTGAATTTGTTATAATACTGCCTATGTTTTATGTTTTGGTTTTTTGGCCGTGAGACCTGTGGGATCTTAGCTCCCCGACCAGGGATCAAACTTTCACCCCCTGCGCTGGAAGGCAAAGTCTCAACCACTGGACCACCAGGGAAGTCCCGATTTTATATATTTTTTAAATGTAACTACCTAAACATTCAAAAATAGAAACTATATATACAGCAAACATTCCCTTTTCATTTTTTTATCTTCATCTTTTTCAGCTTAAGATATTATTGACATATATATAACATTGTATAAGTTTAAGGTATCCAGTGTAATCATTTGATATATGTATATATTGTGAAATTATTACCAAAATAAGGTTAATTAACACATTCATCATCTCACAGTTACAATTTGTGTGTGGTGAGAACTTTTAAGATCTACACTGTTAGCAACTGTCAAATACACAATATAGTAAACTATAGTCACCATGCTATACATTACATCCCCAGAACTTTTAACTGGAAGTTTGTACCCTTTGACCACCTTCATACATTTCCCCCACCCCCACCACTGACAACCATCAATCTGATCTCTGTTTCAGGGGGTTTTTAGCTTCCACATACAGGTTAGATCAGAGAGTATCTGTTATGTCTGTGTCTGACTTATTTCATTTAGATGTTGTCACAAATAGCAGGATTTCCTTCTTTTTTATGTCTGAATAATGTTTCATTGTGTGTGTGTATATATATATATATATTTTTTTTCTTTATCCATTTACCCAACAATGGACATTTAGGTTGTTTCTATATTGTGGCTATTGTGAATAATGCTGCAATGAACATGGAAGTACAGATATCTCTTTAAAATACTGATTTTGGGCTTCCCTCGTGGCGCAGTAGTTGAGAGTCCGCCTGCCGATGCAGGGGACACGGGTTCGTGTCCCAGTCCGGGAAGATCCCACATGCCGTGGAGCAGCTGGGCCCGTGAGCCATGGCCACTGAGACTGCGCGTCCAGAGCCTGTGCTCCACGACGGGAGAGGCCACGACAGTGAGAGGCCCGCATACTGCAAAAAAAAAAAAAAAAATACTGATTTTATTTTTTTCAGATATATACCCAGAAGTGGAATTGCTGTATCATATGGTAATTCTATTTTTAATTTTTTGAGCAATCTCCATACTGTTTTCTATAATGGCTATACCAATTTACATTCTGAATTCTGATTATTCTGAATTCTTTGTCAGGCATTTCACAGAAATCTATTTCTTTAGGGTCAGTTATTGGAGCCATCTTAGTTTCCTTTGGTGGTGGTGTGCTTATCTGATTCTTCATGATCCCTGATTCCTTGCATTGATACCTGAGCATCTGAGCGAGTACTCTCTTCTTCCAGTCTTTTCATCAGGGACAATCATTCACCAGTAGCTCAGCTTGGGGTACTGGTCAGGTGAGTTGGTATCATCCATGAGTAGGCAGGGCTCGCTATCAGTCTTCCTAGTTAGGTGAAGCCAATGCCCACGCTCTGGGGTTAGGTGGGGGTGCTGCTGGCTGGGCTCCACAGTTGGGTGAGGCCACTAGCTGGGCTCTGCAATCAGCTCTGCAAGGTCGCAGCTGGGTTTCCTAGCAGGATGGTGCCACTGGTTGGACTATGCAATTGGGCAGGGCAAGGGGCTGAGCTCCACAACTGCTTCTGATCAGATGAGGGTCTCAGGCTGTGCTCCCCAACTGGATGGTACTGCTGTCTGGACTCCATGTTCAGGCAGAGCTGCAGGCAGGGCTTCACAGTCAGATGGGGCCACAGGCTGTGCCTCGAAGATGGTTGAGGGCCACAGGCTGGGTGTCGTGATCAGACAGGTCAATATCTGTGCTCTGCTTTTGGGCAAGGCCTGGCTGGGCCCACTGGCTGGCAGGGGCCTCTAGCTGTAGCCTGCAGTTAGGTGGGGCTAGAGACTGTAGTACATGGTCGGGCAGTCCCTGTCTAGGTTCCTTGTCCGGGAGAGGCCTCAGACAGCATTCAGCAATTGGCAGGGCCATAGGCTGGGATATGCTGCAGGGCGGGGCTGTAAGCTGGGCTCCATGGCTCCGATGCAGGGTGGTACCATAGGCTGCATTCAGAGGCTGCATTCTTCAGGCTCTCTGGTTATGTGGGGCCAGAGACTATGCTCAACAGTTGGGCAGGGATGCAGGCTTGGCTCCATGCCCAAGTCGGGTTATAGGATGGGCTCTGAGGAGTCCCAAACCAAAGCCAGGATTCTGGAAGGCTGCCTGGCCTGACTCAGCATCCTCACAGCCCCCAGGTTCATCGTCCAGCAATACACCCTCAGTGGTCCAGGAAAGAAATCACACCCCCTCCCCCATTCTCAGCATCTCCAAGATCCTTCCTAAATCTGACGTTAAAATGTAGGACAGTGCTTCTGGCCAGTTCTCATTTGTCTTTACCTCATGTCCACACTTTCTCTTACCTGCTTCCTTGGACTCTATTTCTCAGGCCATCCCTCCTTCCCTGGTCACCTTCACCCAGAACAGGAGTGCCGGTTATCTTTTGTCCCATGACCCACTGCCTTGGGCCAGCTATGGGGTCCCTCTACAAGAAAAATGAAGTCCTAAATAGACCAACGATTAAATTAAATTAAAGCTATTTTTCAAGCAATGAGAATTGTAGTAAGATGCCCATCCAAAGAAACCAACAAGTGATGTACTCAGTACATTAACATTATCATTAAAGGTTAAAACTCAGTCATCAGTGAGGACTGAAACAATTATGTGGAACTAAATCTCTAGCAGCCAATAAGGACCAGGAAAACGTGGCTGGCATGCCATCAGGGAGTCATTTGGCCTCAAGAGCTCACTGCCCTGGCAAATGAGAGTTAGACTCTAATTATCCCATTGGCAGATTTCAGAAATTTTTAAAATATACTCTCTATAACTGTCACAGTGTCAAAACAATTATTTGCTTACTTGAGCAGGTGTCAGGCATTGTAAAGTATATATGTCCTTGTAAAATTAAATGGGAAACTTTCAGAAATTGGAGGTGTAAGCTGAGGTGCTAATAATAGCATATACAGTTACCTAAAGTCAGGGGGGGAAGAGAAAAGAATGATGATATTTCCTTTTCCTCTTTTGTTTCCCAGATGCAGTGAATTCTAAGGACACAGGAGGTAGAGGTAGAATGTGTCACCTGAACTTCAGAGGTAGCTTCCAAGCCCTCTGCCTGTCACCCTTGCCCTTGAACCATCATTGGTCCTTAAACATGCAGCAATTTTCTCTGCACAGTCTGTGGACTTCACCTGTATTGTCTCCTATGATCTTCCACAACAGCCCTGCAAGTTCAACGAGGCAGCATCTTTGACCCATTTTACAGATGCAAAAACCAACTAATGAGTGGTGCTCCAAGTCTCCTGACTCCAAGAGACCCACTCTTTCTTACATGACCTCCTATCGAACTGCCTTTCTTCCTGGTCCAGTAACCTAGAATAACCCGCCTGTTGCTGTTTCGTGGACTCTGAGACCCTTGAACAGATAGTGAGGAAATAAAACAGGCAGCCAACAACACAATGCCTTTTGAGCTAGTCACAACTAATAAACATTGAATGAACGTTGAGTGGTTGACTGGCTGAAATAATAGCACCAGGAAGCCTCCCCCTGCAAACAAGGAGTACCCAATGCAATCAGTGTTGATTAGCCTACTATGGACAAGACATATGTACAAGCAGGTGTGTTACCCATGAAATAAGGCAAGATTTCTTCCCTTGAGAAGTTCCCACTTGAGTCAAAGATAGATATGTTTTTACTTTCTGAATATAACGGCAGCTCTCATGAAGGTACAATATGTTCAGAAATCAAAGGGGAGGAAGAAATATTCACAACTTAGGGTCAAAGGACTCTTCCTCTTTTCAATGATTATTGGGCATCTCCCATGCTTTGCATGTTTCATGCACATTTTCGACAATCTTCACACTCGACAAGAATGAGAGCCACCCACCTGTGTCACCCCACTCCCAAAGTCATCTCTAGGTTCTGAAGGGAAGCAGCATGGATTCGTTGTGGATAAGTGGGTGCTGGTGGTGCCCTGCCAGAGCCCCTTTACAGGCTGGCATCAACCCCCAGATATTATGAGTATTGACCGTCATGAGCTCCAACTGGCCCCTTCCTTCAGCGAATTGCCCTCAGCTGACGTGAGCCTCCTGGCCTCAGGAGCCATGTCCCCACCACCAGGGATGACTCACAGCAATGATGGATAGGGGTCAGTCAACCTCCTGGCCTCGGGGTGGGGACCACTCCATGGTGAAGTTTACACTCCAGGGTTCCCTGTAGTTCTGGCCAAGGCTGAGTGTCCTGAGACTATATCCTTGCTTCCCCTTTCCCTCTTCTCCCCTGCCCCCCTGCCTCCATCCAGGTTTCTCCTAGTAGCAGCCCCTTCATAAAACCCAGGTACCCAAATCCCTGTCTCAGGCTCTGCTTCTTAGAGCTACAACAATCACCTACCCTTTCAGAGCCCTGTTTCCTCACCTGTGAAATTCTGATCATGTGTCACAAGTGATCATGAAAACTAACTGAGACGATGTCATTCAAGTTCCTTGTACAATTCCTGGGCTCAATTAATCATAGCATTTTTTTCCCTTTTATTTGCATTTCAAGAGGATTTTTGGTCTCTGAGATATCGAACACAGAGACCCCAGGCAGTAGCATCAGGTGGCCACAGGGCCTGAAGTACCACAAGTAGCCACACATTTGTCAACCAGGAGCCAGTCAACCTGCATGGACTGAGGGGCAAGTCAGGACTTGTGCCAACCAAGTGCATTTTGTACCCCATTTACCACAACAGGTGGGGGTAGGAGCTGGTCAAGGACCTGAGGGGAGGTCAAGTGACAGGGGCAGCAGTGCCATTGGAAAAGTTTTCAATTCAGGGCATTTGTAGGTTAGCATTGCTATTCAGCTTTTAAGCAGAGGGGCAAAGAGATCGCCCACGGGATAAAACAGCTTCCTCTGAAATATTGCCTCCTGACTCAACTGTTTCATCTCCGATGGCTCCTGTCTCCCTCTGCCCTCTCCTTTCAGGCTGCCATCCTACAATCACCGCAGGGCGAGCCCGAGCTGATGAGGGCACCTGGCTTTTGTGGCAGCTCTTCAAAGCTGGAGGTCAGGTGTGTTTCTAGGATTTAATTAAGCTGGAAATGAAATCCAGCCCTGGAGTGGCTCATCGTCTTTATTATCACATTTCTCACTGCTTGTCAGGCCACAGTGGCTCCAGGTCTTGAAAAGGAAGACGCGGGATGCTTCCCAGGCAGGGCTCAGTTAATCTGTTTCACACAGCATTTCAGGTACCTTCCTCCATTTCAGCAGAATGGGAAAAAAGACTGTATTCAGGGGCCTTTCTGGAGAAAAGACTCACCTTACAACAAACAAAGGAAAATGTATTTTGAAATAAAACACCATTTCAAACATATTTTCTTATTACAATATGTGTCCATGATAAAAAATGTATAACATACAAAAACACAAAGAATAAAAAAAAAATCATTTGTAACCTTACCAATGAGAAATACCACTGTTAAATATATGGTCTCCTTCCTGTTAAGTACAGGTGTGTGTTCCAAGGCTTAAAGTGTGGGCAGGGAAAGACAGAGAAAGAAAGAGCCCCCTCTTCTGGACAGAAGAGTCCTGATGCTATAAGGGTTGTGATTCACTCTATAATCCTTTCTTTTTTTTTTTTTAAGTTTATGTATGTATTCACTAACATTATTTCACATAGGACACTAATTCACTAAGATCAACGAGGTTCCCCACCCCCACTTTCAAGCAACCTGGAACCAGGAAAAATCATCAGGACTTCAAAGAATTTCCATGCTTGGTAATACTGCAGACTATCATATTGCAGTCATGTTTTCTGTGCCTAATAACATATTCTATAGTCTCTCAGACTAATCAAATGAGATGAGGAGATTTAGACACTGCTGTGCTCTGAGCAGGGGGCTTAACAGGCTCCCAAAGTAATATCATTTGACATTCGGAGCTAGCAGACTGCAACTGCAGAGGGCATTCATTTTTTAGCCTGATCTGTGTTTGGCAGGGGGCAGTCCCCTTCATGTCCCCTTAGTGTGGCGAGGCTTGGAAGCAACAGGGCACTGACCTTCCTCGCTCTGGAGATGTGATTGCTTTCATGCTGATGGCACAGAAACACTTAGCAAACCTCACACTGTTAACTCCATCCCACACAGGCAACGCTGGCATTTTATGACTGTCATGCGTTAGCCAGCTGAAAACTCACTAAGATGGGGAAGCTGTGCCGAATTAATAACTTCAAAGGTAGTCATTTAATCAGTTTTCATGCAGCTTGGCCAAAGGCAAAAGTTACAAAATCATAGACTGTGGAAGACAGAAGGGGCTATTGAGAACTTCTCATCCAGCACCTTCATTTTACAAGTAAAGGAAATGGAGGACCAGAGAGGAAGAAGGGATTTTTTTTTTTTTCCTGGTCACAGAGCTAGGAGGGAGTAGCGGTTTTCAACCTGCTTGTTAGCAGCGCCGGATCTTAAACGGAATCCCGCATGATCACTACAACATGCATGAAACATTTAAGAAACAGCACCGTGATTGAAGCAGGGCTGGCCTCCAAAGCTTCACTGCTCCTGGTCCAGCTCAGTTATGAGACATCTCGGGGAAGCCCTGAGTCTCCAGAAAGCACAAATCCAAACCATCTGCCTATGGCATGCTGGCTCCAGTAACATTTCTTGCACCTCCAAATATTCTTTATACAAACAATCCATATTAGACTGATAAATAATTCAAATTAGAAACTGAAATCTCACAGTCCTTTCATTTGCAAAAGGAAGACAGTCATGGGCCCTGTGACAGCTAGTAAAATATCCATTATAACTTGAGCAGACAATGCAAATGAGTAGGCACTGTGATAGCCTCTCCCAGCATCAGTTTTAGCCCTGACTCACTCACTGTAGAAGGCTTTGTGCTTTAGATGGGACTAACCCCAGCCCCAGCTCCAGGAGTGGTTCAGAATTGGCCCAAGACAGTTAGCTCTGCCACCAAAGTGGCAAACGTCAAGAGTAGACTCAGACCCACTAAGAACAAACATTGACCTTGGCTTGGGCAAATCAAATAAGGTTTACTAATTGAAGGATACAGAAGGAAGGCAGGGTAGTAAAAACATATACAGCAGAGAGGTTGACAATATTCTCCAAAGGAATTACAAACTTCTAAACCATAGACCCACAGTTACAGATGGTAAATTGGAGAGAGTAAAGTCACATCAATAAGGTCACATAAAGGCTGGGACTGCTCTGCAGTTTAGCTAGTCTGAGTAAGTCTTGGGGCTCCCCTGTTTGGGTCAGTTGTACAGCATCACTTTTGAGTTTATATAATATACAATATAACTAAAGGATACAGTCCAGTGCAATATACTTGGACAGAAATATAACCCTATTTATCATTCTTAGCCTTCCTGGGCTAACACAGCCTGGTCCAAACAAAAGGGGAGCTCAGTTACCCTTTCCTTTCAAGTCAGGCCAAGACACCCTTAAACCAGCTATGAGGTTCTTCTTGTAGTGTAATTATAACTCATAGCTACAGAGATTGGTTCAAAGATAGACATGTGCCCTAATTGGTCCCATCAGAAGAATGTTCAGGATTTTTGTTCAACAGCTTAGGTAGAGATATTCTTCCCCAGGGACATTAACAAGCAGGCAAGTAGTTGTCTTTCATAGCATCTGCTTCCTAGAGCTGAAAGGGGACCCCACCTTAGGATAAAGTTGACACCATGGACAGGATAACAGGAAAACAGGAAGAAACTGGTTCCTTCTGGGCATCATTGAGCTGCTGGATCACCTAAAGTCAACACTTCTGGGATTTCTGTTCCAAAAGCCAATACACTCCCTTTGTTGAAACCAGAATGACTTGTGTTCTTTGATACTTGCAATGGAGGGCACTCTTACTGATATGCAAACGTATCGTGGTTTCCTAAGTTCATGAAAGCCTGAGGACACATTTAAATGCTTCCAGTCTCATGAGGAAAATTCACTGTAAGAATTATGCAGTATTAGGCCAGCAAATCCAATCCTTCAGCCAACAGTTTAGGTCAACAAACATACTTGGAAACCCACTCTGTTCCATAACCTGTGTTAGGCCGTGCATCCAACAGAACACCGGCTCTCCAGGCAGTAACATCTAACAAAATACTGACAGGAGCAATTAGGTTAGAAGAGCCTGCAAGTTATTTTTCAACACTCCACAAGGCCCAAGAGGAAAATAATCACATCTTTAACCAGAATAAGACTGGACTGGCTAACTGTGTACAGGACTCTGGTTATTTCTGAATGTGGAAACACTGGTTATTTCAAGGTCATAAGTTCTGACTGGAAGTTAGAAATGGAAAAATGAATTTGAAGCTAATGAATTGTGTTTTCTTTTTATGGCAGGAAATCTAATGTAGAGAGATTCTGTAGATTCTGTAAAAAAGAAGAAAGAAGAGAAGGAAGAAGAACAGAGGGAGGGAGGGAGGAAGGAAGGAAAAAAGGAAGGAAATATTTAAAGCAGTGCAATGGGGGGAGGGGGTGGATCAATCTGTAAGTCAATCACTTTCACACTTGCTAAGGCGTCTGAAACTTCATTCTTCTGAACGACTTCATTTCCACCTCTGCTGACTTGCAAGAAAAGCCACCTTTGAAAACACCCAGAAACAAGATGCTAATAAAGATGAATAAAGAACTTCATTTTCTCTCTACTTCACAACACAAGAACAGCATGATATACTGAGCTCTCAAAGAGGTATGTATTAGTTTCCTAGAGCTGCCATAACAAATTACACACACTGATGGCTTAAAACAACAGAAGTTTATTCTCTCACACTTTAGGAGGCCAGAAGTCTGACTCACAGCGTCAGCAGGGCCTCACTCCCACTCCATGCTCCAGTGGAGAGTCCTTCTCCCCCCCCCACCTCCAGCCAGTGTCTGGTGGCTCCCAGAGTTCCCTGGCCTGTGGCAGCATAACTCCAATCTCTGCCTGTCTCCACCAAGCCTTCCCTGTGTATCTGTGTGTGTCAATCTCCCTCTCTTTCCTCTTACAAAGATACTTATCAGGATTTGTCACTAAATCCAGGATGATTTCATCTGGAAACTTTAACTTCATTCCATCTTCAAAGAACCTGTTTCCAAAGAAGGTCGCATTTAGATAGGACTTGAATGCATCTTTTTGAAGGACGGTATTCAAGGTACCGAGTCGGTGAATGCATCCTCTGGACTTTTTCTGGACACTCATATTTCTGACTGTCTGAGGAAACCGCCGTCTAAACCATCACCAGTCCCTGGAAAGCAGTATAACTGAAACTGAACTCATTCTTATTCCTCCCAAATGTGTTTCTCTTCCTGGATCTCTTATTATTAATGTCCTGCATCGAATCGGTTGCTGTCCTGTTTTCCACCTGAAATCTCTCTTGTGTCCGTTTCCTTCCCATTCCACAACACTGTTTCAAGGATTTGTAATCCTTCCCAGGCACCAGCCTCATGGTTGCCTTCTTGACCTTGGCTTCATCACCCCGTACCTCTAATCCATCCTCCCCACCACTAAATGACTGACTTTCCTAAAATAACAATCTGTACAAAAGCCAACAATGACTTTCCCCTTTTATCTCTAGTCAGACCTCACACTTTCTTCAAGGATGATTTCAGTCGCTCAGATGCCACCCACTCCAAGAAACTTTCTGTCATCTCCCCAAGGAGACGTTTTCTCTTCTCTGAATTCCCATAGTTCCTCTTCCCCACCTCGTAGCATTTTAATAATTGGTAGTTTTGGACAGTGATCTACAGTTATTTCCACCAATGGCTCGTCTTTGCCTCCCTAGAACTGGTCACATATTGAGTCATTTATTGGTCACTTTCTGAGCTTTTCTCTTCATCCCTGCCGCTCCTGAAAACTAATGCTCACTTATAAGTTGGGCCGCAGCATGATCCTACCTTCCACCCTGCCGTAGTTGACTGGACAGGACAAGGTGTGGGACAATCAGATTCTCTTCCATGGACCTGAAAGTTGTAGTCACAGTTCCTTCAGGAACTACTTATTTGAACAGAAGAGGAATTTATTTCCATTAACATTCACACTCATGTGGTCGATGGACCTCTCTGTTATTGGTCCACCACAAAACAAATGTAGAAATCGAGAGCGTGCATTTAGAAACTTTTATAGAAATTTGACAGAGTAATTTTACATCTGTTTGACTCCAGTGATTAAAATATAAGAATTGCATTTTGTATTTATTTTTATTTTCTAATAACTTATTCTCAATAACTTTTGTGATGTAAGCTGACTCACAAAAGTTACAAAAATAGTACAGAGAGTTCCCATGTACCCTTTGCCCAGCTTCCCCCAATGGCATTATCTTACCCCTCATACATTGTCCAAACCAGGAAATTGACTCTAATATCTCATTTTCACTGTATTTTGCAAAAATATCCATGTGTGGCACGTCAGAATTTTTAAAAACTGGTTATTCGCCACAGATAATTTGGGAAAAGCTCGTTTACATAATCTTACTACAAAAGTAGTTGAAGGTAGCAAAAGAAATTGAAAAAAGAGTAGAAATGCTATAGGTTTGGGACCAGCTGACTTGATCAAGCCCCTGCCCAGCCCCCAGAGTAGCTGTGGGCAAATTCCATACCTAGAAATGGGGTTAAAAATGATTAACTGAAAAAAGGAAATGATAATTATTCTGTATCACTGAACTATAAGGATCAGATGGTATAATGTTTTCAAAGGCACTTTGAAAAATACTTATAAACATAAGCCAGTGTTCTTTCCATACCAATAGAGTATTTATGTCCAACTTACAAATGCACCATATATTGATACACAGACTGTGTCCCAATATAGCACAATTATAAGAACTCCTTATAAGTGCTTGACAATTTTCAAGACCCTTCCACATGCATATAAACCTGTAGTTCTAAATATAAACCTGTTTAATCTTCATAAGGGTAGTTTTCCCAATTTTATCCATGAAGCTTAGGAATGTCAAGTTGCCTGCACTGAGTCAATTGGCCAGAAGGACAGTCAAGATAGGAACCCAGGTTGCCTTTCTCTGAACACAGCTCCCTTTCACTTCCCTACATCAATGTGCATTTTGCAAAAATGTAACATTATCTCAACTCTACAGTAATCCAACAACCCAAGGGAAGAAAAAGATAATTTGTGCAGATTTTACAACTGACATTGCTAACTTAAAAGACCCACTTAAAAAAAAATACTCAGTGTTTTATGATAGTTGGCCTTTGTCACATATGTTTTCCTCTTAGTTATATGTAATTCTGCCCTTTTCCTCCCCTTTTCCCCAAAGTGGCACCATAGAGGTTGCTAAGCAATTGTCCCTGACAAGGTCTCAGCGCCTGTCAATAAAATGAAATATTCTCCCATTCTCTGTTCCGTTTTAGTATTGAGGAGGGTGTCAATCAAAGAACATCAGTAAATGCTGGCTTTTGAGAGAAGGCAGAGAGGCCCTGACAGGCAGGGAATAAAAGATGACTATTTTTAAACTAACAAGTCCTTTCTTAAAGTAAGGCAAGTTGAGTAAGAGACAAGCTTCACTGCTCTGCTTTTCTGGGAGGTGAAGAGGCTCCTTCAGGTCAAGCCACCATCCTGATTTGAGAAGGATGTCTTGTTTGTCCAAAGAGTAATTTTCAATGGCATGCTACTGCTCTTCGTAAATCTAAGAGAAAAACACCTCAACAAATAGGTAACTGAAAATAATGTTTTTCCCCAAAGGCTCATGTCTTTAGAAGATTCTCAAAAGCTTGGCCATCATATTTAACTAAATAAGACCTTCAGAGAATGGAGAATTGATATTCAGGGTGAGCGTGATTAAATGGTATCAAATTTATCAACCTATGTTTATACTCAGTAAGTACAATTTAAGTCACTGTGTATATACCCTATCAATGGCTGTCACCTTTATGCAGAGCATGAGCTACACAAAGACAAATACACAGAGATTAAGATAAAGGGACATTTGCACCCCTACAAATGTACAATTTGGCACAGAATTAATATCTGTCCACAGACCTGTAAGACTGAGCATCTAGTCAAGCTAGAGAACATTTGTCTTACATGTAAGATTGAAATCATCAATCAAACCACTATTCTACCCACCACCTCCTTGAAAGGAACTTTCAAATTATCTCACCCCAAAGTGACCTAGTTCTCAGAACACACAGCTTGGTTAACTTAGAATGTACCAAGTCACTCCTGAGGCCACACCTGAATCCTTTTTCTGAAATAGACTCATTAACCTTTGCTCAAACATAAGTATATGTTCCTAGCAGGTGGCAGCATCCTTCAGTCCCTAGTAATATCGAGATAATTCTAGCACAAACACAGAAATGTCAGTGTTGCTAAACTTTTTAATTACACAGCCATGTCATCTTCACGTGACATGGGAAATGGCACACGGCAAAGTTCTACTTCAAATTCCTGCACGGAGAGCCAATGCATGTGAGGAAGGGAGTAGAGTGGACTCAACACAAAGATCCATGATGTTCAAGTGGGAAGATAACTTTGACTTGGTGAGGTCATGAGAATGGAGGTGGTTGGGAAGAGCCAACTCAGGAACAAGTGTTGAATTCTCCACTAGAGTGGCATCAGGGAGCATCGGATTTCCCACACCAATGCCAAGCCAAGAAGTGTGAGACCAACCCCTGAGGAGTGAGAAGCATGAGACACACTTTTATAGTCTTCCTCTTAAAGAAAAAGTAAGAGACTTGCTGGCTTACATATTTTTCTGAGTGAGAAACAATGCATTCTGGATAATATTTATGTTTTGTTATTAGTTTTTAATCTTCCTGGCATTAAGTGCCCCCCAAAGGGTTTAATCCCTCAACCCGTACTTCCCTTCTAGCCAATCTCCAGCCGCAGACACAGACAGAATTTCAAACAGTATCTTAGGACCCAGGTTTCCAGGGCACCTTAACGCAGGTACTTAAATCGGGAACCCTCAAGCTGCCTGGTTTCATTTCCAGTCTCAGCACGTCACTTGCATATCAGGGAATGGTACCCATGCCTGTTCCCTCTATGGAAATGGAATCACTGTGGTGCAGCAGAAGGAGGGTGAGCTTTGAGGTCACTGATCCGAGTCTGGGCTCTAACCCTTCTCTCTGAGCTCCAGATGTCTCCTCTTTAAGATACGGCAGGTGGTGCCCACACATTAGAGTTGTTAAAAGAACTAAGTAAAATGCCTAGCCCAATATTTGCCACATAATAGGTGTTTAATAAATGCTAGCCTGCAGCCTTCCATTTGCATATGAGGCAGAAGATTGATTCATCTCTGTAACACCAACAGCACAGAACTTAATATATTGGCTCTTTATTTTTATTTTTTTTAACATCTTTATTGGAGTATAATTGCTTTACAATGGTGTGTTAGTTTCTGCTTCATAACAAAGTGAATCAGCTATACATATACATATATCCCCATATCTCCTCCCTCTTGCATCTCCCTCCCACCCTCCCTATCCCACCCCGCTAGGTGGTCACAAAGCACCGAGCTGATCTCCCTGTGCTATGAAGCTGCTTCCCACGTTTGGTAGTATATACAAGTCTATGCCACTCTCTCACTTCGTCCCAGCTTACCCTTCCCACTCCCTATGTCCTCAAGTCCATTCTCTACATCTGCATCTTTATTCCTGTCCTGCCCCTACATTCTTTGTAACTTTTTTTTTTTTTTTTGGATTCCATATATATGTGTTAGCATACGGTATTTGTTTTTCTCTTTCTGACTTACTTCACTGTATGACAGACTCTAGGTCCATCCACCTCACTACAAATAACTGAATTTTGTTCCTTTTTATGGCTGAGTAATATTCCATTGTATATATGTGCCACATCTTCTTTATCCATTCATCTGTCAATGGACACTTAGGTTGCTTCCATGTCCTGACTATTGTAAATAGAGCTGCAATGAACATTGTGGTACATGACTCTTTTTGAATTATGGTTTTCTCAAGATACATGCCCAGTGGTGGGATTGCTGGGTCGTATGGTAGTTCTATGTTTACTTCTTTAAGGAACCTCCATACTGTTCTCCACAGTGGCTGTAACCAATTTACGTTCCCACCAACAGTGCAACAGGGTTTCCTTTTCTCCACACCCTCTCCAGCATTTACTGTTTGTAGATTTTTTGATGATGGCCATTCTGACTGGTGTGAGTTGATACCTCACTGTAGTTTTGTTTTTTTTTTTTTGAGGTATGTGGGCCTCTCTCTTGTGGCCTCTCCCGTTGTGGAGCACAGGTTCCGGACGCGCAGGCTCAACGGCCATGGCTCACGGGCCTAGCTGCTCCACGGCATGTGGGATCTTCCCGGACCAGGGCAAGAACCCGTGTCCCCTGCATCGGCAGGCGGACTCTCAACCACTGCGCCACCAGGGACGCCCTCACTGTAGTTTTGATTTGCATTTCTCTAATGATTAGTGATGTTGAGCATTCTTTCATGTGTTTGTTGGCAATCTGTATATCTTCTTTGGAGAAATGTCTATTTAGGTCTTCTGCCTATTTTGGGATTGGGTTGTTTGTTTTTTTGATATTGAGCTGCATGAGCTGCTTGTAAATTTTGGAGATTAATCCTTGGTCAGTTGCTTCATTTGCAAATATTTTCTCCCATTCTGAGGGTTGTCTTTTCGTCTTGTTTATGGTTTCCTTTGCTGTGCAAAATCTTTTTCATATTTATTGCTATCACTACTCAACCCATCCCCCAACCATTTCTGCCTTCAACGTGACTGACCATAACCCACAAAATGTACTACAGTGTTGCTAAGCAGCTAAGTGACTCTGAAAGTTAATAATAAAAGGAATACATAGATAACCTTGTCCTTGACCTTCAAAGGTGGTGATAAGAATGGTATGATGTCATGTGAGTAAACATATCAAATCTCATGGAATGCTTACACCTTCCAGGTTACCCAGAAACAAAGACTACTCTCCATATAGTGACCTAGCCATTCTCTGCAATGCTCATTGATTCTATATTACAACTGGTGGTTTTTAAAAGGCCAGTCTATTATCCACAGTTATTCTCTTACCCATCCTCTATAGCTGTGTCTGTGTATAAGCAGGTGGGAGCATGGAGATGGTTTGAAAACCGTGGCGGACAGAACTACGCACAAACACCAGGCCACATAGGATGTCACAGCACTGCCTCACTGTCTCTCACGTGACTGCATAATCTGAGAGACGTCACTGTCTTAAAGAAACTCAGAAACACATCCCTAGCTGTCTGACAGATACCCAGACTCTGAGGATGAGAGAAAGGAGCCAGAATTAAAAACATAAAACTAAAGGTGACGATTACAGAAGGTTTCCCATTCCTCCCCCCAGGTTTACCATGGCTGAGAAGTGTGTGGGTGAAGTTGTATATCTAACAAATTCCAGAAGCACTTCAGTTTGCCCCTGACCTATGCTTCTGAAAGAGCAGTGTACCCACCATATTTTAAAATTGGATCAGAATTCCAAGATAACTACTTCTCCTACTGAAAATCTTACAAAAGCAAAAATGAGAATTAAGTTAAAAGTTCCATTTCTGGTAAAACCAGGACACCTATAGTCTAGAGACTCCAAAATTTGTGTAAGAGCCCTCAAAAGCAGCTGAAATGACGCAGAGGCTGCACAAGAAGAAGTAGCAAGAAGAAAAATGGGGTGAAAAAGCCCAGCAGAGGTAGATTTCAGTGAATTCCAGTAAAAAAAATATGCTTCCTGAAGACGAGGACTCCTCCTGAAGTAAACTGTAACTCTTGTTTGTCACAAAGAGTGCAGAAACTGGGGTAAACAGGCTGGAGGAAAAAGCCCTCCAGGACTCAATTTGATTTGGAAAGACAGAGGAAATGAGGCTATACTCGGAAAAGAAAAAGGAAAAAAAAAAAAGGCACAGATGAGCTGTATTTTCAGGAAGCAGTCTGTCTCTGTGGCAGCAAAACAAAGAAAACCCTTGGATTGTGAAGTCTGGAAGGCTAGTCTGGGCGTCCGTTAACCCTCTCCCACCATCACCAAGGAGCAGCCATAAGGAGCTCATCCAGGAAAATAAACTGATTAAAATATGAATAATAAAGAGATAAGATATGGATACAAACTTACTATAAGAAAAACAGGAGAGAGTAGCAAAACTTACCAATAGACAAAAACCTTTACCAGAAAAACGGTGCCAGGGAGCAGATGAAAACTGTGACCATGCTTTTACCAGAATTTATATGTAATATTAATGAAATAAATACCTCATTGAATAAGGACCACAATGCAGAAATTCAAGGAAAAGATGGTGAAGTTTTTCTTAAGGACATCGCTAAGTAGAGACACATTTAACACTACAAAAGAAGCACTTTCTTCAATCCATTGGGTAACATCAGGTAATAGAGAAAAGAAGAGGAAGTTTTAGGAAACAGATGATACTAATTTATATTTAGCTCATGTTTGGGAACTAATATATGCCTAGAAAAGTAGGCGGCCATGGAAAATTACAATTATGGAAGTAAACACTAAAACAAAAATTCAAACCTTTACAAATTACAGAACTACAGCGACTTCCCTGGAGGTCCAGTGGTTAAGACTCTGCATTTCCACTGCGGGGGGCCTGGGTTCAATCCCTGGTCAGGGAACTAAAATCCTGCAAGCTGCGTGGGATGGCAAAAAAAAAAGTTTAAAAAACATTACAGAACTACAAACCAACAAACAAAAAGAAAGTCAAAAGCAAACCACATAGTGGAAGACTTTAAAAAAAAAAAGAGAAAAAAAAACAAAATAATTTAACATAATGTAAAGCAAATGTATCTGTTACATCAAAAATATAAATGTGTTTCACTCGAAATTGAGTTATTTGTAGTGAAGTGGATGGACCTAGAGTCTGTCATACAGAGTAAAGTCAGAAAGGGAAAAACAAATACTGTATGCTAACACATATATGTGGAATCTAAGAAAAAAAAATGGTCATGAAGAACCCAGGGGTAAGACGGGAATAAAGACGCAGACCTACTAGAGAATGGACTTGAGGATATGGGGAGGGGGAAGGGTAAGCTGGGACAAAGTGAAAGAGTGGCATGGACATATATACACTACCAAATATAAAACAGATAGCTAGTGGGAAGCAGCCGCATAGCACAGGGTGATCAGCTCAGTACTTTGTGACCACCTAGAGGGGTGGGATAGGGAGGGTGGGAGGGAGGGAGATGCAAGAGGGAAGAGATATGGGAACATATGTATATGTATAACTGATTCAGTTTGTTATAAAGCAGAAACTAACACACCATTGTAAAGCAATTATACTCCAATAAAGATGTTAAAATAAATAAATAAATAAATGTGTTTCACTTATGTATTAAAAGAAAGAGATGTTCATTCAGAGTGGCTCACAAAACAAAATCAAAGTCTGTGCCAAAATCAAAGAGACACATCTTTTTTTTTTTGATGAGATTTCTCCCAAGAGGAGGATTTTTTTTTTTTTTTTTGGAGTATAGTTGATATACAATGTTGTGTTAGTTTCAGGTGTATAGCAAAGTAATTCAGCTATACATATACATATATCTATTGTTTTTCAGATTCTTTTCCCACATAGGCTATTACAGAGTACTGAGTAGAATTCCCTGTACTATACAGTAGGTCCTTGTTGATTACCTATTTTATATAGAGTAGTGCATATATGTTAATCTCAATCTCCTAATTTATCCCTCCCCCCCACCTTTCCCCTTTGGTAACCTTAAGTCTGTTTTCTAAGTCTGTGAGTCTGTTGATGTTTTGTAAAGTTCATTTGTATCATTTTTTTAGATTCCACATATAAGTGATAACATATGACATTTGTCTTTCTCTGACTTATTAATACTTCACTTAGTATGATCATCTCTAGGTCCATCCATGTTGCTGAAAACTGGCATTATTTCATTATTTTTTATGGCTGAGTATATCCTATTGTGTATATGTACCACATCTTCTTTATCCATTCATCTGTCGATGGACATTTAGGTTGGTTCCATGTCTTGGCTATTGTAAACAGTGCTGCAATAAACATACGGGTGCATGTATCTTTTCGAACTATGGTTTTCTCCGGATATGCCCAGCAGTGGGATTGCTGGGTCATATGGTAGCCTTATTTTTAGTTTTTTGAGGAACCTCCATGCTGTTCTCCATAGTGGCTGTACCAATTTACATTCCCACCAACAGTATACGAGGGTTCCCTTTTCCCCATACACTCTCCAGCATTTATTATTTGTAGACTTTTTGATGATGGCCATTCTGACTGGTGTGAAGTGATACCTTATAACAGTTTTGATTTGCATCTCTCTAATAATTAGCAATGTTGAGCATCTTTTCATGTGCTTTTTGGCCACCTGTATGTCTTCTTTGGAGAAATGTCTATTTAGATCTGCCCCTTTTTTGATTGGGTTGTTTGTTTTTTAGACACATCTTTAAAAAGTGATTCAGAGAAACAGAAAAGAGGGCTAAGTAGTTATTTCATGCAACACCAAGCAACACACAAAGCAGGAGTCACAATACTAACACTGGACAGGGTAGAAGTAGGGCTCCAAAGCTAAGCATTAACTGAAACAAAGAAGGGCACTTGGTAATATTTGCTGTTCAAATTGAAGATTTTCAAGTTACAAACACCTATGCACCAAATAATTTAGCAGCAATATTTATGAATCAGAAATCTCAGTAACTATGAGGAGAAATAAAGAGATGCCCTAGTAACAGGAAGCTAAGTCGTTTCTGTCAGCTCTTGACAGTTAAGTAGACCAAAAAAGTATAACAAGAGGCAAAGATATAGAAAATCTAAATAACAAAGCTGATGAAGTACAGGCATACCTTGGAGATATTGTGGGTTCAGTTCCAGACCACTGCAATAAAAATGAATACTGCAATAAAGTCACAAGAATTTTTTGATTGCCCAGTGCATATAAAAGTTATATTTACACTATTCTGTAGTCTATTAAGTGTGCAATAGCATTATGTCTAAAAAAAGTACATAATTTAAAAATACCTTATTTCTTAAAAATGCTAACCATCATCTGAGTCTTCAGCGAATTGTGATCTTTTTGCTGGTAGAGGGTCTTGCCTCAAAGTCGATGGCTGCTGACTGATCAGAGTGGTGGTTGCTAGAGGTCAGGGAGGCTGTGGCAGTTTCTTAAAATGAGACAACAATGAAGTTTGCCACATCGATTGACTCTGCCTTTCATGAACGATTTCTCTGCAGTGCTGTTTGATAGCATTTGATCCACAATAGAACTTCTTTCAAAATTGGAGTCAATCCTCTCAAACCCTGCTGCTGCCTTATCAACTAAGTTTATGTAATATTCTAAATCCTTTGTTGTCATTTCAACAACCCTCACAGCATCTTCACCAGGAGCAGACTCCATCTCAAGGAACCACTTTCTTTGCTCATCCATAAGAAGCGACCTCTCTTCTGTTCAAGTTTTATCATGAGATGCAGCAATTCAGTCCCATCTTCAGGCTCCACTTTTAATTCTAGCTCTCTTGCTATTTCCACCACATCTGCAGTGAGTTTCTCCACTGAAGTCTTGAACCCCTCAAGGTCATCCATGAGGGTTGGAATCAACTTCTTCTAAACTCCTGTTAATGTTGATATTTTGACCTCTTCTCACAAATGTTCTTCATGGCAGCTAGAATGGTGAAGCCTTTCCAAAAGGTTTTCAATTTTCTTTGCCCAGATCCATCAGAGGAATCACTACCTATGACAGCTACAGCTTCATGAAATGTATTTCTTAAATAATAAGCTTTGAAATTCAAAATGACTCTTTGATCCATGGGCTGCAGAATGGATATTATGTTAGCAGGCATGAAAACATTAATCTTGTTGTACATCTCCATCAGCACTCTTGGGTGACCAGATGCATTGTCAAGGAGCAGTAATATTTTGAAAGGAATATTTATTTTCTGAGCAGTAGGTCTCAACAGTGGGCTTAAACTATTCAGTAAATCATGTTGTAAACAGATGTGCTCTCAACCAGGCTTCGTTGTTCCATTTAGAGAGCACAGGCAGGGTAGATTAAGTACAATTTTTAAGGGCCCTAGGATTTTTGGAATAGTCAATGAGCACTGGCTTCAACTTCACATCACCAGCTTCATTAGCCTCTATCAGGAGAATCACCTGTCCTTGGAAGCTTTGAAGCCAGGCATTGACTTCACCTCTCTAGTTATGAAAGTCCTAGATGGCATCTTCTTCTAGTAGAAGGCTGTTTTGCCTACACTCAAATTTGGTTGTTTAGTACAGCCAGCTTCATGAATGATCTTAGCTAGGCCTTCTGAGTAATTTGCTGCAGCTTCCACATCAGCTGCTTCATCTTGCACTTTTATGTTAGAGACATGGCATCTCTCCTTAAGCCTCATGAACCAACTTCTGTTAGCTTCGAACTTTTCTTCTGTGGCTTCCTCACCTTTCTCAGCCTTCACTGAACTAAGGAGAGTTAGGGCCTGGCTCTGGATTAGGCTTTGGCCTTAAGGGAATGCTGTGGCTAGTTTGATCTTCTAACCAAACCCATAAAACTTTCTCCATATCAGCAATAAGGCTGTTTTGCTTTATTATTCATGTGTTCACTGGAGTAGCATTTTTAATTTCTTTCAAGAACTTTTCCTCTGCCTTCACAGCTTGGCTGTTTGGTGCAAGAGGCCTAGCTTTTTGTTTGTCTGGGCTTTTAACATGCCTTCCTCACTAAGCTTAATCATTTCTAGTTTTCGATTTAAACTGAGAGACATATGATTCTTCCTTTCACTTGAACACTTAGAGGCCATTGTAGGGTTATTAACTGGCCTAATCTCAACATTGTTGTCTCAGGGAACAGGGAGGCCTGAGGAGGGGTGTAGAGATGGGGAATGGCTGGTCAGTGGAGCAGTCAGAACACACACAACATTTATCGATTAAGTTCATCACCTTATATGGGAATGGTTCATGGCATCCCAAAACAATGGCAATAGTAACATCAAAGATCACTGATCATAGGGGCTTCCCTGGTGGCGCAGTGGTTGAGAGTCCGCCTGCCGATGCAGAGGACACGGGTTCGTGCCCCGGTCCAGGAAGATCCCACATGCCGTGGAGCGGCTGGGCCCATGAGCCATGGCCGCTGAGCCTGCGCGTCCGGAGCCTGTGCTCCACAATGGGAGAGGCCACAACAGTGAGAGGCCCGCATACCGCAAAAAAAAAAAAAAAAAATCACTGATCACAGATTACCATAAAAAAACAAAATAATAATGAAAAATTGGAAATATTGTAAGAATTACCAAAATATGACGAAGAGACAAGAAGTGAGCAAATACTATTGGAAAAATGGCACCAATAGACTCACTTGACACAGGGTTGCCACAACCTTCAATTTCGGGGGAAAAATGCAGCATCTATGAAGTGCAATAAAGCAAAGTGCAATAAAATGAGGTCTGCCTATAGTCCTGATTGATATATATCAAATTCATTACCCTAAAATAACAAATGCATTTTATATCAGTTCCCATGGAATAGTCATGAAGTTTGACCGTGTATTAGGCCACAAATAAAACTTCAATAGATTCCAAAATGTAAAAAGAGGACAGGGAGGTTTTCCAATCATGATGGACTAAAACTAGAATCTAATTACAAAAGGAGAAAACAAAAGGGTCCTTCTACTCCTAAAAGTTAAAATTTTTTTCCCTTAAACAACTCTTGAATCAAAGAGAATTAACTGAAATTACAGAATTTCTAGAAAGCATGGATGCCAAAAGATATAGAACTTATAAAAGTCAGCTAAAACAGTTTTCAGAGAAAAATTAATAAACTTAATCACCTATTCAACTAAGATAAGAGTAAAATAATTATACATTCCATTTTTATATGACAGTAAAATAAACCAAAGGAAAGAAATTAATAAAGGTAATAACAGAAATTAATGAATTAAAAACTAGGAAGATAATTGAGCCAATAAAGTAAATATGATTTTTGCAGGGTGTAGGGAGGAATAGTTAAAATATATATAATTCTCTATCTTATGTTTTTGTTTGTTTGGCCACACTGCGTGGCTTGTGAGATCTTAGTTCTCTGGGCAGGGATTCAATCCGGGCCCTCAGCAGTGAAAGTGCAGAATCATAACCACTGGACCACCAGGGAATTCCTTCTATCTTATGTTTTTTAAAAAGGAGGCCAAATACAAAAAGGGAAAAAATGACAAGATGCACAGAAAACTAAAGAATCATAGAGAGTGCTTTGCCAAATTCCATGCAAATAAACTTGAAAATCTAGATAAGATAGATAATTTTCTAGGGAAATAGAATTTACAAAAACTGATCCCAGGAAAAAGAAAATAGAAAATTTAAACACATTGATCTCCATAGAGAAATAGAAAAGTTACCAAAGAGTTACCTTTTAACAAAGCACCAGTCCCTAACTATTTCACAGTGGAAATATACTAAAACTTTGAACAGTAGAAATCCAACATTAAATGTTTCAGAACATAGAAAACAAAGGAAAACATACAAATTATGAAGTAAATATAACATTGGTACAAAAACCTCAAAGATTACACAAAAAGGAAACAAAAACAGTATCTGACAAAACTGCCAAATCATATCAGTGGGAGAAAGACAGACTACTCAGTAGTCAACTTAGTAGCCTTTTGGAAGGAAAAAATGAAATTGGAGCTATAACCCACATCATACCAGTTAAACTCCAAATGGAGCAGACATCTAAATTTAAAAAGGAAAACAGAAAAGTGCTAAAATAAAACAAAGGAGAATTCCCTTATAATCTCAGTGAGTGAAAGATCTTCCTAATTATGTTCAAAATCCGAAAGCCATAAAACAAGATTAATAAATTTGTCTATAAAGTTATTTTTAAACCTTCTTAATGGCAAAATACATCATATGATGGGAAAAACAACTGAAAACCCGGGAAATATATATATGCAACATATTTCATGGATATGAATTCTTAGCATAATAAGAAGCTCCTAGAAATAATCGTGAAAAAGATCACAACCCAGTAGAAAAATGGGCAAATAACATGAACAGGCAGTTCACAAAAATGGAAATACAAATAGTTCTAAGCGTCCAAACATGAACTCATTTCTATTAGCAAAAACCCAGAATTTTAATAGCATACGCTTATTAATGAGTTTATATGGGAACAACCTCTCTTGTCTATCACTGGTGGGAATGTCACCCCTTTGTTGAACAATGACTCAGTGTATTTCAAAAATAAAAACAGGGATTTCCCTGGTGGCACAGTGGTTAAGAATCCACCTGCCAATGCACAGGACACGGGTTCAATCCCTGGTCCGGGAAGATTCCCACATGCCCCAGAACAACTAAGCCCACGCACCACAACTACTGAGCCTGAGCTCTAGAGCCCATGAGCCACAACTACTGAGCCCGCATGCCACAACTACTGAGCCCACACACCGCAACTACTGAAGCCTGTGTGCCGCAACTACTGAGACCACGTGTTGCAACTACTGAAGCCCGTGCACCTAGAGCCTGTGCTCCACAACAAGAGAAGCAACTGAAATGAGAAGCCCTCGCACCACAATGAAGAGTAGCCCCTGCTCACAACTAGAGAAAGCCCACACACAGCAACGAAAACCCAATGCAGCCAAATAAATAAAAATAAAAATATATATACACTTTACCCCTCATATTCCTCTTCTCAAAAACTATCTCACAGGCATACCTGAACAATGTTTGAATTAGCGTATGTGTAAAGTTGGTAATAAAGGTTTGGGAACAACAAATGTCCTTCAGTGGCAATTAGTTAAGTAGATTATGACTCATTCTAACAATGGAAAATCCTGTAGTAGTGAAAACACACACAAAAAAGAGAAAGCTCTCTACGTACTAATACGGAAACATCATCCAGATACGTTGTTAAATGAGAAAAAAAGATAAAGAACATTGTAAGTAGGACAAGTCTACATGTAAAAGAAGGCAAGGCATGTTTTTATTTACTTAAATATGTACAAGGAAATTCTGGAAGAGAACAGAAGAAACTAACAGTTTCTTTGAGGAAAGAGGTGAGGAACTGGGAAAATGGAAAGAGAAATTAAGGAGGAATTTTCACTCTTTACTTTCTTTATTGTTTTTAATAAAAATATTTTAAATAAATAAAAATAAACTTGGGTCATAAAAAAATAAAACTAATTAACAAAATTGGACTGTATACTTGAAGTCCCAGATCCCTCTAACAATTTCCCCAACATTCTGTAAATCAATGTTATCTTGCTTTCTTCCTTTAATGCATCACATCAAGACCAATATTTGTTCTAACAAAGAGCAATTTTCCCACCAACTGACTGAAGTAAATTATATTTGAGACTTTTATATAGACATTCACACATATGCACCATTTTGCCAAAGGTAATTTTTTTAAAAAATTATAAAAAGTTGAGATTTGGAACTTTAACCTTAATGCACCTTCACTGAAAACGCTTCATTTTTAAAAATGTTCATCACTAACAAACTTGTTTATATTTTTAAACTCCACTTCAGTTATTTTCTAACAAAATATTTTTTGCAAGAGAAATCTTTTATGATACTGTACTGGACACTTGCTAAATTAAGATGAGGGAACTATGGAAATCATTGGATTTGGAATCAGAAAATATGAGCTTGAATTTCAAAGCCTTAATGTAAATTCCTCAACTTCCCTTTAGGAGCCAACCTAAGTGAACTCCGATATTGAAGATTTCCTAGTGTCTTCATTGCTCCTCTCTCTGGCCAACCCTTTCCCTCTTATACACACTGTTGCCTTCAAGACCTGGAGGACTAAAGGTCTGCTGTCTGTTCGCTTGTTTACCTTAAAGCAAGATTTCTCAGCCTTGTCACTACTGACAATTTGAGGCTGATAATTCTTTGCTGTAGGGAGCTGTCCTGTGCATTGTAGGATGTTTAGCAGCATCCTTGGCACCTACTCACTACATGCCAGTACCACCCTCTCCAGCTGTGACAATTAAAAGTATCTCTAGATATTGTCAGATTTCCCCCAGAGGACATCTCAACCAGTTTAAAACCACTGCCTTAAAAGTAGAACTCTCTGTGGTTGTGGGACTGTCTGAACATCTCATGGGCAGTCTAGTGGGTAATGAGGGATCTCACTGAACTTGAGGATGAAAGCGTTCCATAGAGATACCTGCGGTATTTAATCACTCAGCTGGGTACAGGCAGGACTGAGAGCCCCCAGCTCCCACCAAGGACATCCCTTTCAATCATGAGAACACCTAACCCTTCTATATCCAGGTCCCCTGCCTCAAGAGAAGCGTTTTTATTTAGGAAATGCAACACTGTTCTTAATGCTCAATGTTTTTAGCCAGAGCCTTTCTCTGTTATCATCTAATTATTCCTACTCTGTAATATCTGCATAATTTCCTCAGCACTCCTGATTCAGCATTTATAAACTGTTGTAATAACAGAGTGAGATTCTAATGAGTGAAGTTCTCTTCCCAAACCCCTCACTAACAAATGAAAAACCAGAATCAAGTTCTAGCTCGGCCACCTACTTGCTAAATGACCTTGGACAGGTTATTTAATGTCTCTGAACCTCAGTTTCCTCAACTGTTAAATGCATGTAGTGAACAAAACAGATTCTTCAGAGGAGTCAAGATGGCGGTGTAGGAAGACTCAGAGTTCACATCTCCCCACAACTAGGGCACCTGATGGACGCTGGTGGGGGACCCTGATGCCCAAGGAGACGGGAAGACCCCCCAAGCGAACGAGTAGGATGTGAGGGGACTGAGGGGGAAAGGAGAAGTGGAGGCCGGACAGGACCAGTGCCCCTGAGGGGTGGCTGAGAGGCAGGAGGGGTTTCCACACCTGAAGGGACCCTTGGGGGCTCAGATAAGCCGGGATCAGGCTCAGCATTTCCCCTGCCCAATCCGCTGGGGAAGTCAGCCCAGCTCTCAGGCTGGGTCCTACGCCCTCAGAAGTCCCCTCCGGGCTGAGTTAGTCCTGGGGACACAGCAGGGAGGCTGAGGAGATCAGGAGAGGCAGGTGGGAGGGGATGGGAGGAGAGGAGCCGAGGGCATTTGCTCCACCCACTGGGGCCCAGGGAGCCTGCTAAGCTCCCAGGCTGATCCCCTGCCCTCCAAAGCCCACTCCAGGCTGCGTGGGTCCCCGGGACATAGGAGCAAGGCCAGGGAGATCAGGAGAGGCAGGCGGGAGGGGCCTTCCAGGACAGGAAGAGCAGGAGAGGGCGTTTGCCCCACGCACTCGAGCCCAGGAAGCCTGCTGGGCTCCCAGGTGGGGTCCCCTGCCCTCTGAGACCAGAGGCAGGAGGCGCACCTGGGCCTCTTCTTTTCTGTTGAGCCTAAGCCCCACCCCAACAAAGCCCCACACCCCCACCTGTTCCAGCCCTATGGGTACTAAGCATAGGCCCCACCCACTGCCCAAACCTCTCCCCTGCATAGGCCCCACCCTCCACAGCCAAAGCCTTTTCCACCCTTATTTTTTTTCTCCTTTTTTACTATTGTGGTGCTGTTTTACCTTCCAGTTGTTGTTTCATCTACATTTTTATTTTTATTTTTTTTCTAACATAGCTGTTAGTTTTCTAGTCTAATTTTATTTTTTACTTTGTTATATTGTTCTCCATTTTTTTTTCTTTTTTTTTTTTTGCTGCCCTGCATGGCTTGCAGGATCTTGGTTCATGAGCCAGGGGCCAGGCTGAAGCTCCTGCGGTGGCAGCTCCAAGTACAAACCACTGGACTAACAGAGAACCTCAGACCTCAGGGAATATTCATCAGAGTGAGATCTCCCAGAGGTCTTCACCTCAGCACCAAGACCCAGCTCTACCCAACAGCCTACAGACTACAGTGTTGGAAGCCTCAGGCCAAACAACCAGTAACACAGGAACACGATCCCACTTATAAAAAAACAGAAAAAAAAATGAGACTGCAAAAAAATATGTCACAGATGAAGGAGCAAGGTAAAAACCTGCAAGACCAAATGAATGAAGACGAAGTAGACAATCTACTGAAAAAAGAATTCAGAGTAATGATAGTAAATATGATCGAGAATCTTGGAAATATAATGGAGGCACGGATTGAGAAAATACAACAAATGTTTAACAAAGATTTAGAAGAACTAAAAAACAAACAGAGATGAACAACACAATAACTGAAATGTAAAATACACTATAAGGAATCAATAACAGAATAACTGAGGCTTAAGAACCAATAAGTGAGCTAAGTGACAAAATGGTGGAAATATCTGCCGAGGAGCAGAATACAGAAAAGAGAATGAAAAGAATTGAAGACAGTCTCAGAGACCTCTGGGACAACACCAAATGCACCAACATTCGAATTACAGGGGTCCCAGAAGAAGAGAAAAAGAAAGGGTCTGAGAAAATATTTGAAGAGATGATAGTGGAAAACTTCCCTAACATGGGAAAGGAAATACTCACCCAAGTCCAGGAAGCACAGAGAGTTCCATACAGGATAAACCCTAGGAGAAACACACCAAGACACATATTAATCAAACTATCAAAAATTAAATACAAAGAAAACAATATTAAAAGCAGCAAGGAAAAAAACAATAAATAACATAATAAGGAATCCCTATAATGCTATCAGCTGATTTTTCAGCAGAAACTCTGCAGGCCAGAAGGTAGTGGCATGATGTACTTAAAGTGTTGAAAGAGGGAAACCTACAAGCAAAATTACTCTACCCAGCAAGGATCTCATTCAGATTCGACAAAGAAATCAAAAGCTTTTTAGACAAACAAAAGCTAAGACAATTCAGCACCATCAAACCAGCTTTACAACAAATGCTAAAGAAACTTCTCTAGGTGGGAAACACAAGAGAAGAAAAAGACCCACAAAAACAAACACAAAACAATTAAGAAAATGGTAATAGGAACATACGTATCGGTAAAAACCTTGAATGTAAATGGATTAAATGCCCCAACCAGAAGACACAGACTGGCTGAATGGATACAAAAACAAGACCCATATATATGCTGTCTACAAGAGACCCACTTCAGACCCAGGGACACATACAGACTGACAGTGAAGGGATGGAAAAAGATATTCCATGCAAATGGAAATCAAAAAAAAGCTGGAGTAGCAATACTTGTATCAGATAAAATACACTTTAAAATAAAGACTGTTACAAGAGACAAGGAAGGACACTACATAATGATCAAGGGATCAACCCAAGAAGAAGATATAACAATTATAAATGTTTGTGCACCCAACATAGGAGCACCTCAATACATAAGGCAAATGCTAACAACCATGAAAGGGGACACTGACAGTAACACAATAATAGTAGGGGACTTTCATACAGCCACTATGGAGAACAGTATGGAAGTTCCTTAAAAAACTACAAATAGAACTACCATACGACCCAGCAATCCCACTACTGGGCATATACCCTGAGAAAACCATAATTCAAAAAGAGTCATGTACCAAAATGTTCATTGCAGCTCTATTCGCAATAGCCAGGAGATGGAAGCAACCTAAGTGTCCATCAACAGATGAATGGATAAAGAAGATGTGGCACATATATACAATGGAATACTACTCAGCCATAAAAAGAAACGAAATTGAGTTATTTGTAGTGAGGTGGATGGACCTAGAGTCTATCATACAGAGTGAAGTAAGTCAGAAAGAGAAAAACAAATACCGTATGCTAACACATATATATGGAATCTAAGAAAAAAAAAAAAGGACATGAAGAACCTAGGGGTAAGATGGGAATAAAGATACAGACCTACTACAGAATGGACTTGAGGATATGGGGAGGGGGAAGGGTAAGCTGTGACAAGGTGAGAGAGTGGCATGGACTTATATACACTACCAAACGTAAAATAGATAGCTAGTGGGAAGCAGCCGCATAGCACAGGGAGGTCAGCTCAGTACCTTGTGACCACCTAGAGGGGTGGGATAGGGAGGGTGGGATAGGGAGGGTGGGAGGGAGGGAGATGCAAGAAGGAAGAGATATGGGAACATATGTATATGTATAACTGATTCACTTTGTTATAAAGCAGAAACTAACACACCATTGTAAAGCAATTATACTCCAATAAAGATGTTAAAAAAAAAAACTGTAGGGGACTTTAACATCCCACTTACACCAATGGACAGATCATCCAAACAGAAAATAAATATGGAAATACAGCTTTAAATGACACAATAGACCAGACAGATTCAATTGATATTTATAGAACATTCCAACCAAAAGTGGCAGAATACACTTTCTTCTCAAGTGCACAAGGAACATTCTCCAGGATAGATCACATCTTGGGTCACAAATCAAGCCTTGGAATATTTAAGGAAACTGAAATCGTATCAGGCATCTTTTCTGACCAAAACGCTATGAGGCTGGCAATCAAAGACAGGGAAAAGAACTGTAAAAACCACACATATATGGAGGCTAAACAGGGTGCTACTGAATAACCAAGAGATCACTGAAGAAATCACAGAAGAAATTAAAAAATACATAGAAACAAATGACAATGAAAACATAACGACACAAAACCTATGGGACGCAACAAAAGCAGCTGTAAGAGAGAAGTTTATATCAATTCAATCTCATCTCAAGAAACAAGAAAAATCTCAAATAAACAATCTACCCTACATCTAAAGCAACTAGAGAGAGAAGAAAACCCGAAGTCAGTAGATGGAAAGAAATCATAAAGATCAGAGCAGAAATAAATGAAACAGAAACGATGAAAACAATAGCAAAGATCAATGAAACTAAAAGCTAGTTCTGTGAGAAGATAAACAAAATTAACAAACCCTTAGCCAGGCTCATCAAGAAAAAAAGAGAGAGGATACAAATCAATAAAATTAGAAATGAAAATGGAGAAATCACAACTGACACTGAAGAAATAGAAAGGATTATAAGAGATGACTACAAACAACTATATGTCAATAAAACGGACAACCACCAAGAAATGGACTAATTCTTGGAAAGGCACAATTTTCCAAGACTGAACCAGGAAGATTTAGAAAATATAAACAGATCTATCACAAATAATGAAATTGAAACTGTAATTAAAAATCTTCCAACAAACAAAAGTCCAGGACCAAATGGCTTCACAGGTGAATTCTATCAAACATTTAGAGAAGAGCTTACACCTATCCTTCTCAAACTGTTCCAAAAAATTGCAGAGGGAGGAACACTCCCAAATTCATTCTACGAAGCCATCATCACCATGATACCAAAACCAGAAAAAAATATCACCAAAAAAAGAAAATTACAGACCAATATCACTGATGAACATAGATGCAAAAATCCTGAAAAAATACTAGCAAACAGAATCCAACAACATACTAAAAGGGTCATACACCATGATCAAGTGGGATTTATCCCAGGGATCCAAGGATTCTTCAATACACGCAAATCAATCAGTGTGATACACCATATCAACAGACTGAAGGATAAAAACCTTAAGATCATCTCAATAGATGCCAAAAAAGCTTCTGACAAAATTCAACACCCATTTATGATAAAAACTCTCCAGAAAATGGGCACAGAGGGAACCTACCTCAACATAATAAAGGCCATGTACAACAAACCCACAGCAAGCATCATACTCAATGGTGAAAAACTGAAAGCACTTCCACGAGGATCAGGAACAAGACAAGGATGTCCACTCTTGCCACTCTTATGCAGCACAGTTTTGGAAGTCCTAACCATGGCAATCAGAGAAGAAAAAGAAACAAAGGAATACAAATTGGAAAAGAAGTAAAACTGTCACTGCTTACAGATGACATGATATTATATATAGAAAATCCTAAAGATGCCACCAGAAAACTACTAGAGCTAATCAATGAATTTGGTAAGGTTGCAGGATACAAAATTAATGCACAGAAATCTCTGGCATTCCTATACACTAACAACGAAAAATCAGAAACAGATATTAAGGAAACAATCCCATTTACCATCGCAAGAAAAAGAATAAAATACTGAGAAATAAAACTACCTAAGGAGGCGAAAGACTTGTACTCAGAAAACTATAAAATACTGATGAAAAAAATCAAAGATGACAAACAGGTGGAGAAATATACCATGTTCTTGGATTGGAAGAATCAATATTGTCAAAATGACTATACTACCCAAAGCAATCTACATATTCAATGCAATCCCTATCAAAGTACCCATGGCATTCTTCACAGAATTAGAACAAAAATTTTTACAATTCATAGGGAAACACAAAAGACCCCGAATAGCCAAAGCAATCTTGAGAAAGAAAAACGGAGCTGGAGGAATCAGGCTCCCCAACTTCAAACTGTACTACAAAGCTGCAGTAATCAAGACAGTATGGTACTGGCACAAAACCAAAAATATAGATCAGTGGTACAGGATAGAAAGCCTACAGATAAACCCACGCACATATGGGCACTTAATTTACGACAAAGGAGGCAAGAACATACAATGGAGAAAATATAGCCTCTTCAATAAGTGGTGCTGGGAAAACTGGACAGCTACATGTAAAAGAATGAAATTAGAACATTCCCTAACACCATACACAGAAATAAACTCCAAATGGATTAAAGACTTAAATGTAAGACCAGACACTATAAAACTCTTAGAGGAATACATAGGAAAAACACTCTTTGACATAAACCACAGCAAGATCTTTTTGACCCACCTCCTAGAGTAATGGAAATAAAAACAAAAATAAAGAAATGGGACTTAATTAAACTTAAAAGCAAAGCCATAAACAAGACAACCCTCAGAATGGGAGAAAATATTTGCAAATGAAACAATGGACAAAGGATTAATCTCCAAAATATACAAGCAGCTCATACAGCTCAATATCAAAAACACAAACAACCCATTCAACAGATGGGTGGAAGACCTAAATAGACATTTCTCCAAAGAAGACACACAGATGGCCAACAAACACATGAAAAGATGCTCAACATCACTAATTATTAGATAAATGCAAATCAAAACTACAATGAGGTATCACCTCATGCCAGTCAGAATGGCCATCATCAAAAAAGCTAGAAACAATAAATGCTGGAGAGAGTGTGGTGAAAACGGAACCCTGTTGCACTGCTGGTGAGAATGTAAATTGATATAACCACTATCGAAAACAGTATGGAGGTTCCTTAAAAAAGTACAAATAGAACTACCATAATGACCCAGCAATCCCACTACTGGGCATATACCCTGAGAAAACCATAATTCAAAAAGAGTCATGTACCACAATGTTCACTGCAGCACTATTTACAATAGCCAGGACATGGAAGCAACCTAAGTGTCCATTGACAGATGAAGGGATAAAAAAGATGTGGCACATATATACAATGGAATATTACTCAGCCATAAAAAGAAACGAAATTGAGTTATTTGTAGTGAGGTGGATGGACCTAGAGTCTGTCATACAGACTGAAGTAAGTCAGAAAGAGAAAAACAAATACCATATGTTAACGCATATATATGAAACCTAAAAAAAATGGTACTGATGAACCTAGTGGCAGTAAAGGAATAAAGACGTAGACATAGAGAATGGACTTGAGGACACGGGGAGGGGGAAGGGTAAGCTGGGACGAAGTGAGAGAGTGGCATGGACATATATACACTACCAAATGTAATAGAGATAGCTAGTGGGAAGCAGCCGCATAGCACAGGGAGATCAGCTCGGTGCTTTGCAATGACCTAGAGACGTGGGCTAGGGAGGGTGGGAGGGAGGTTCAAGAGGGAGGGGATATGGGGACATGTGTATGCATATGGCTGATTCACTTTGTTGTACAACAGAAACTAACACAGTATTGTGAAGCAATTATACTCCAATAAAGATCTATTAAAAAATATATGCATAACAACAAAAAAAAGAGATCCTTCTCTCGTGAATGTGAAAAAAAGAAAAATGCATGTAGCAACACCTGCTCCCAGGGGTAAGAAGTAAATGATATATTCCATGCAAACACCCAGAAAGTACCTGTCCATATATTATCAATAAATGCACCTGTAACTGCTCTTGCAGCTTATTCCTTTTTTCTTTATCTTAACCCCATCTGAAAATTGGGCTAATAGTTCAGCTTTCCCCACTCCATGGAATTGCTGTTTGAACAAAAGAATTATTTAAATTGAGTAATGGGCATTTTATCTTCATTATATTATTTGTTTAACTGTACATGTATATGTTGTTCACATCAAATCACGAGAGAGTGGTGTTATATTTAGCCTCACAAAAAATCAAACTAAACTTCTGCTTAGTTTGAAGAGCAGAATGCCAAAATTTGAAAGATGTCCCCATGAGAACAGAGAATGTAGCAGATTTAGTGAGGAGTTTGGATGCAAAATAACCAAACTTAAGTAGCTTGCGGCCTTAGTTCACACCTCTCCCCCACCCTGCACATTTCAAATGAGCAAATCAAAGACCCAAACAAAATTACCCCCATGGAAAGATGAGCAATCATTACTAATGTAGCAGCATGGGCCAATGCTTAATATGCTGGTAAAAACTGGAAGAGCTATAAGAGCAAAAAGCAGGTATAATAAAATTCAGAAAAAGAATTACTCCGGAAAGCAAGGGGAAAATCTTTCAGACACATTGCTCTTTATTTTCAAGTAAAGAGAACAAAAATTCCTCAGATAAAAAAGTTTGAAGAAAAGATGAGATAAAAGAAAATATAAAACAACAGAAAGAGATGGAGGGTAAGCTGTCAGCTCTCAGAAAAGAAATAACGGCTTAGCACCTGGCAGAAGGGAAAATGCGGGATCCTTCGAGTAAGACAGTGTGAGTTTGAATGTCACCACTACCATCTTCTAGTTCTCTGAACCCTGAGCAAGTGAAATCCCTCGCTGAACCTGTTTTCTCACCTATAAAATCAAGATGAAATCTACTTCACTGGGTTATTTTAAGAACAAGAGAATAACCTCACCTAGTAACAGGCTCACAGGACACAATAAATGTATCTCCCTTTATTCATCTGTTCATCTCTATCTGTCCCTTCCTTTGTCCCTCTCCATCTGTCTGTCAGACTCTCTCTTTTCTTACTAACAAAAACTACACCTAACTCTTGTTTACCTGTGATAATAGGAAGCAGGTACAGAGAAAAATTTGAAATCTACAAATTATTCAAAAGACTCTCTAAATCATTAATTTCAATCAACTTTCCCAGTCAGAATTTTTCCACAGTTCATAAGAGAATCTATGCTGATGTACTAAATTTGGATATTCCATAAATCCAGTAAGAGAAAGAAGCAAAGAATACAGATGATAGATGATAGCTAGCTACCTAGATGATAGATGATTGACTGATAGATAGATAGATAGGGCTGACAGATAAACATACACACAAATATGAATCCATATATTTGGCTAATAGGGAAAATCTCCCTTATTCTAAAATAAGTGAGTAAGCATGATCCACTTCTACCAACTCAGTCAAAGATAATATAATAATAATGTAACATACTAATAATGTAATGGGGTAAGTAAAGCAATAAAAAGAAAACATCCTGATACAGTACTCTGGAGAATAGACCATTGACTTCATTGCTTGGGTCATTCTCTCCATGTTATGCTCTAGACCAGTGATATCCAATAGAAGGCTCTGCAATAAAGGAAATTTTCTATATCTGTGTTGTCCATTATAGTAGCCAAGTAGCCACATGTGGTTACTGAGCACTGGAAATGTTACTAGTACAACCAAGGAATCGGAATTGGATTTTTAATTTTACTAAATTTGGATTAATTTGGATGCAAATGTAAATAGCCACATGTGGCTAGTGGCTACCATATTGAACAGGGCAGATCTGGGCTAATTACATCATGTAATGCAGTAAGTGGAAATAATTTCATTTAGAGTCATTTTCTCCATCTTGACAATTCTCTTCTCATTAATGGTGATTTGCCCCCTCTCCTAATAGGGACCAGCTCATAGCAGTGGCAGATCTCAGCTTCCACTACTCTCTCTGCTCCTGCCCATACTACCATAGAGGGACAAGTAACGTTGAAATGGCCAAAGATGGAGGTGTCATTGATGAGGCAGCCTAGACTATTGATTGGATAACTTGCTGAATGGATTTAAATCTCTCTCTATGCTTTGCACTAAATGAGAAAAGATATTCTCAAGAATATACTCTCCACAGCCTGAACAAGGTGTTTCCTAAGGCTGTTTCTTATAATGTTCCTCACCATAAACTCATGACTCACTCAGAGTGCAAATCTTTGGGGGACCATTATTAGTCAGCCCAGGTTCACAGCTCTCTTGGGTCTGGAAGGAGATGTTTGCATTTCAAAAGGAGGAAATAACTGCACATCCTTTATGCAATCATCCTTAATGTTGTTTTTTTTCTCAACCGTAATTTTAGTAACTACTAGACAGCTGTAAATTCCAGAACGTACCCCTAGAAAGAACTTGAACACAGACATCTATGCTGCCATTTAAGTGCAGAACTGTTACCCTGAAAAGGTAGCCAAACTGGAAATAAGAACAATAACCTCTTGGAAAACTTGAGGACTTTACAGAGGATTCATGCCTGAAGGGAACATCCAACCTTTTCTAGGAGGTAAACAGCACTGATTAACTCCCCTAACCTGAGTTAACACTACCTTACACAGCTCCTGACCTGATCTCCAAGATGTTATGACCATCCTTCCCCATGGCAGGATGTGCCATCTGCTAGGCGCAATGCATATATGGCCCTCAGTTGTCAAACACCCTTTCCTGTGTGAATATTTTATCATGAAATTTAAAGCAAATGCTCCTTAAAGGAAAAGATCATCCTTTCTGCTTATTCATATCACCTAGCAGTCACCTCTTATGCAGTGAGTGCTCATTAAATAGCTTTCAGTTATGTAAAAAAACACACCATAATTGGGATAAACAGAACTTTAAGCATGCTATGGTACCCTTGAATGATTTGAAATAAACTTTTAAAGTATGTTTGAAAACAGTAATGCTTAATTCACATGAACCTTTCATGTTATTGCCATCATTAATGAAAATGATAATCAGAACTGTAGCTTCTCTCCCAGGAAATATTTCTTCTAGTGTTTTCTCTTGCCCCAAATAAAATGCAGTGTCCATCCCTTCCTATATACTTCATTCTTCTTCAATTAATTATGATTTACAGAAAACTTGCCCCAATTCATCTTATATTTTCTTTCCCTACACTCTCGTCTCTAGCTAATGATTTTTCGAATTCCATTTCATTGCTGAATGTCAGGTCAGATTAAATCAGTTCTGTTCAGAGGGGTTTTATGTGCTTTTAATTGGTATATAGGGTGGCTACAGGAAGTTAACATCAAATCTTGGAATAAGTGTAACATCTGAGACTTATATTAATAGGGGAGACTTGTCTTGGGTTTTCCAATTTCAGAGCAGTGAACTGCAGGGCTTTGTGGGGATCCAATTAAGGTGACTAGAGTATATGTTTGTGTGACACTTGTTTAAACAGTTGAATTACAACCAAATCTTAAAAAGGACTGAGATCTATAAGGAGTCCAGGAAAAAAAGAACAAGAATGTCATAGTAGTAGTTATCTAGCCAATAAGAAAGTTCTGGTCACTAAACATAGTCTACTCTCAGTTGTGGCCTGAAGAAAATACCCACATAGTCATTCAAAGCATTCCTTCTGTGTCTACTCACTAATAAACCTTCAACACGAAGTCTATATATCTATTATCTTAGTACAAAAAAATTTATTTGAGTACCATTATATGGTCAAAGGAAATGAAATCTTAGTTTGTAAGTTAATAAATAGTCTCCTCTAAACATGACTGAGTTCCCTGAGCCTGGTCAAATCTGGGGCACTGACAAGTTTAGTTTCTGGGATTGCCCATCATAGTTCTGACATTGCAAACCCTCTAAGAAGTCAGCCAATCTCCTCAACTCATTTCTTTACTCTCCAAGTTGTATGTCTGAAAACACCTTGACAAGCCCAGTTCTTTTCGCTATACTCACAAACATATTGTTTTCTCTCTAAGAGGCTAGAGTAACAATGGAAGATGGACATTTGCCAACTGCCAATAAATGTGAAGTTGAAACTTTTAATTTCTTGACTTTATGGATAACTGTTCTACCCCCTGTTTGGCTTTGAAGTAGAACACCTTCCGAATCAAATGCATTTTACTCTCCAGAGACCTGATGGAAAGGGAATATATCTAAGAGGCTGAATTCTAGACACACCATTTGCAGTCACTTGCCATATGAGATTAGTGAAATCCTTAACCTCTCTTACCCTCAATGTCTTTATCTGTAAAAATAATACTTTTACCTCAAAATTACTATAAGTATCCAAGGAGACAATATATAAGTATCTGGCACTTTATGGGTACTCAAAAGTATTCATTTCCTTTTCCCCAAGTAATCTTTTCTGGCTAATAGCTTCAGCATTCAGTAGCACTTGCAGGTCTTGTAATATCTTACTGAAAGGAGTTATTCCAATTACTATTCTAGCAGCTTTTTCTGAAATTACAAGCCCTAAGTTTATCATTGTGCATCCAATATTAGTTGTATCCTTATTATCAGCTGTAACTCTGAATGCATGGGTTTTATTGTTATTTACAATGAAAAAGTTTCCTACAATTCTTTCTAGAGCACTTTGGATTTATTACACAAATAGTCTATGTTTAGACATCTAATGAAAGGCCAGGCACAAAGCTAATCCTCTTTCTCGCCAATAATTACCATAATAAAGTTGTCAATATCAAGAAAGGTTGCAGTTTGTTAAATATATACACCTAAGACCAAGACGAAGCACAGGCTTTGACCATCCACCTATATTTATTAGAATAGTTCCCCTACTGGTTGTCTCCACCTGAAATCTGTTCTCTAGCTCTGACACCAGATGGTCTAGGCTAGAGTTGGAATCTAACTCTAGCTTTTGACTTAAAGCCTGTGTCCTTAAACACAGGCTGTAGAGTGTAAAATACATAATAACGGAGGCATGCAGATAAGCACAAGCCCAAGATCTGGGTGGGGGGTTGGGGGGGTGGGATGGATCAGAATGGAAAGAAATTACTTTCTGGGCAAACAAGTACATTTCTTGCAATAATTTTAGATTATATCTAGCCCTGATGTCAGCTATGTTATTTCTGACTAAGACACCAAGATTTGTGAGGAAAACCACTAGTTTACAGTGCAATAAAAATGTTAGCAGGCCAAAGGATTCTTTAAACTATTTGGAAAGCAGAAGACTCAGATGCAAAGGTTTTATTTCACCGTGATTTGGTTAAATCAGTCTTGCTCCAATATCCGAAAGACATGTAAATAGAAACATTAATCACAAATGATGCACAACCTTAAAGAGAAAAAAAGATAACCCAGAGGTCAACCTGCCACTGGGAGACTCAGTGAAACTTGTCCTGACTCCCAATTCCGTTGCCTGTAATAGTCATAAGTCCTCTCCACGACATCTGCACGACTGAAAGTTCATTTCCTCCTGCTTCTGTTGCCTCTGAATCCCTAGGTGTCTTTAAATCCACAGCAATCTCATTTCCTTTACCAGTTTCCAAAAGAAAACCATCACTCAAAATCAAGTATTTCATGATTTGGGGAGGCTTCCTGAAGACTTGGGGTGACACATGGAGATGGATTACCTCACAGTGCATACATCTTCCCAGAATCTGCTGGTTTCGCTCTCAACACGTCTAGAGCAACCAATGAAACAATCTCTTCCATTAACCACACAAAATATTTTTAGAATATACCCTGGCCCCTCGAGACAGAAGAGGAGGCAGGTAACTAGTACCACCCTAAGCTCTTATAAAAATGCTTTCTCCCAAAGGTATCTCTCACTTTCTCAGGAGACTTCCAGCAAATTTTATTTTCTCCAGCTCACCACACTATGACAGACAAAACGGTGTCTTAGGCAGAGATGGAAACCAATATTTGTGAGTGTTTATTATGTGCAATTGCTTTATGTTTACCCCCTTATTTCCCTCACAAAGACAACCCTGTGTGGTCTACATCATACAAAATAGAAAACTTAAGTTCAATGAGGTTTGATTATGTCCATGTTTCAAATGCAATGGAAATGACTCTAACTTAACTCAGATTGACAGCAAAACCTAAGCTTAGCCCCAGTCTACAATTTTCTCCACACTTGCCCTCTGAGCAAAAACCAGTCACTCAACCAGTTCAAGGTTAATGCTTCAAGCTGTGCAATACACCAAGGAACTGGAAAGGAACAGGAGAAATCCAAACTCCACTCAGCCTCCTTTTCTCTCATTATAGTGAAATCCCAAATCCCAAGTGTTCCTCTGAGCAACATTGCTATTGTTCTGTGAAAGGTTTGCTGGCTTACTCAAGCAAACAATGTTAAGAACAGCCTTTACTCTACTGATTTGCAGCTAACAAAAAGCAAGGGAGTGCTTTTGTCCCTTTTGCTTGAAGACAAAGAAAAAAAATGAAGAAGAGCTTAATCCATGTAGATGCCATTTTAATCTCTACTTTATTTCCTCCATTTTAGAAAACCTAAACCAACTAGCTGACCAGACCATTTTTATTTCACATTTATGCTGACATTTCCCAATTGCAAAAGTCATAGGGGAGATATTTACAAATACAACAGTGAGGGAATAAAAAAAAAAACCTTTAATGTTCAGCCTAACCCACTTCCCACAGCATCTTTAAATATTTCTTTCTTTGGAGGAGCAGACGTTGGTTGCAACCCTGCACAAAGTCTGAGAACGAAAATGCCTGCTCCCTTTTGAAAATGTCTAATCTCAAGATCCCACAGCCATCTTGTGGAATTTCTGTGTGGGTGTGCATGTCCTCCCACTGAATTTGTGTGTGTGTGTGTGTGTGTGTGTGTGTGTGTGTAGATGTGTTGGGGTGGGGTGAGGGGTGAGGAAAGACCTAGGGGATAAGGGTAAGCATTTTCTATTAGAAATGTGCCTGGGATGTGCAAAAGACAAGAAATGGCCTCAACCAACAGCCAGCCTGAATCACTTAAGCACTGTCTTTAGAAGGTGATACGGCATGATTTGTACAATAACAGTATGGGAAAAGGGTAAACATCCATTACCAGGGGAAGCAATAAATTACAGTACAATCATGTGATGCATCTTATGCAATCAGTACAAATAAATAAATTAGAGTTTTATATACAGGCATGGAACTATGTAAATTAAAAAGTAGGTATAGAATAATATGGATAGTATAATCTCATATGTTAAAATGTACATATTAAATGTTTATAAGTCTTATTGTAATAATCACATATTACATCATGTTATATACAAATAGGTCATATGATTTATGCCCAGGAAAGGAGGTGGTAACAGCACTTGCCTCTGGATGTGACTATAGATGTCTTTTGCTTTCTTCCTTTGGCTTGTCTGTATTTTCAATTCATGCTATAATGAATATGCATTGCTTCTTTCAAAATACATTTTAAAGTTATTTTTAAATGAAAAGATACGCACATGTGAAGAATCCTTTTGCATTCCAGCAGCATCCAAACCCAAATGACAGCACTTTCCTTCAAGAAGTATTTCTGACAAACCTGAGTGTCTGCAGACTGGGATTCCCTCACTAGACAGAAACCCTCCTCAGGCTTCTCAGAGCATCAAGCCAATTAGAGCTGGTGTCACCCTGACACTCCTGGCTTTTGTTCCTGCATGGTCAATGGCAAGCATGAGCTTCCATGGGCAGGGACAGTAGCCAGTTGGAACTCAGATGACATGGGGGCACCTGTCTCCGTTTTGTAACTGAGAATGATGCCCAACTTCCTAGACAAGAAGTACATGTTCTTTTCACATTGTTTCAGGGACCTACTGACGAATAACATACACTGCAAATTTAGTGGCTTAAAACAATGGTCATTTTATTATGCTCGCAAATGCTGTGTGAGGAATTTGAGCAGAACGTAGCAGGGATGGCTTGTTTCTGCTCCACGGTGTCCAGAGTCTCAGCTGAGAAGACTCAAGCAGCTGGGGGCCAACATACTGGAGGCCCCTTCACTCCATGTTTGGTGACTGGGACATCATGACTTAAAGGCTAGGCTCCACATGATCACCAACGTGTGGTCATACCCCCATGTGGCCTCTCCATGTGACTTGGGCTTCTCATTGCATGCACAGGGGAGTGAGTGGCACAAGAATGATCATTCTAAGAGAACCAGGGAAAAACTGCATGGCCTGTTGTGAGTTACCCTTGGGGTTCACATAGTGTCACTTCCACTGGTCCAGATAATCATAAGTTAAAATAGCCAAGATATGGAAGCAACCTAAATGTTCATCGACAGAGGAATGGATAAAGAAGATGTGGTACATATACACAATGGAATATTACTCAGCCATAAAAAAGAATGAAATAATGCCACTTGCAGCACCATGGATGGACCTAGAGATGATCATACTAAGTGAAGTCAGACAGAGAAAGACAAGTATCATGTATCACTTATATGTGGAATCTAAAAAGATGATACAAATGAACTTATTTACAAAAGAGGAATAGACTCACAGACTTAGAAAACAAACGTATGGTTACCAAAGGGGGAAGGGGGGATAGGGATAATTTAGAGGTTTGGGATTAACATATACACACTACTATATATAAAATAGATAAACAAGGATCTACTGTATAACACAGGGAACTATATTCAATACCTTGTAATAAACTATAATGGAAAAGAATCTGAAAAAGAATATATGTATGTATATATACATAACTGAATCACTTTCCTGTACACCTGAAATTAACACAACATTGTAAATCAACTATACTTCAATAAAAAGTTGTTTGTTTGGAAAAAAAAAAATCTTAAGACTGCCTGATTCAAGAGGTAAGGATGGGAAGAGTATCAACAAATTTGTGACCATTTTTCAAAAACCATCACACACATTTATCAAGTTTTTGCTCTGTGAGAGCCACTGGAACTGGAGCTATAAAGGAGAAAAACAGAAAGAGCTCTATATTGGAGATCAGAAGGGCTTTCTGCCCTGTTTTTCCAATAACTCACAGTCTTGGTAATAAATTCCATTTCTCCCTCAGCAAGATAGAAATAGTCATGTTAGGTTGAACCATATAAAATTGCCAGTACTCAACCATTTCTGACCTAAAACAATTGCTATTGGTTTGACCTAATGCTACATAGAAATGTAAGGCTAAAAAGTGATAAAATATAAAATATTCTTAGGGGGGAAAAGTATTTAATGCTCCTTATTTTTTAATGCTCCTTGTTTTTTTTAGCTTTCTTGAATAAGCTTTTGTAATATTTCTACTAAATTTAAAGAGAAATTGATATTCCCTATTGGCTTACTTTTTAATTAAATAACAAAGGTCTAGTCTATGGCCAGAGTGTATGTCCTGTGACTATGGTTCTCCTCTAGTACTTCCTTCTAAACATCTTTTCTAAAACCTTCTTGGGGTTTCACTTACAGCACAATAACAATGCTTACTTTTTATTAACCAAATTCTGGATCCTTGCTTATTTTACATTATATTTGAATAATGTGCCAAATGCTACCATATACTAGCATGTGGTACGTTCAGTATTCGATGGGTTACTTCCTCTCGTTACTCACAAAACCATACTGGTGGTCATCAAACACCAACTGCACTTATAATCAACCACATTTTCTACTATTATAGATTCATGACCACAGAAACAAGCTGGTCTAAGGGTATAATGACACATAGTAGAGACAGATAGGCAAGAAAATATTCTTGGCCAAAACTAGAAGAGCAAGAGAGGTGAAACAAGAGGCAAGTTACTAAAAGGTAATTTTGCCACAAAACGTAACTGCAAAATAATAAGACTCAGTCTCTTGAATGGCCCTAAAAATGGGTCTAGTGACAAATTGCAAGATTTGGAATTTCCAAACACGTCTCAAGAAATGGAGTAATATGCAACCTCTTAAAGGCAATTTTTCAAAAGGCACAAGCCGGTACTGTTAACATTGGGGGTGTTCATTCTCCTGTACAGCTCTAGGTCAGCCATATTACTTCGCTGGTAAGGTAGTTAGTATCCATGTGCAAAATAATAAAAGCCTAAATAAAGCCAAGTAACACCACAATTAATACAGTGCATATACCAGGGGCAGCCATGAGGAACAAGAAAGAACCCTGTCCTTGGATTTCAAGACCCAGAATTGAAGTTACTAATAAGGTGACCAACTCACCCCATTTTGCCCACGACTCACTCCATTTTAAAATTGAAAGTCCCATGTCCCAGAAACTCCCTCAGTCCCAAGAAAATAGGGACTGTTCATCAATCTACTTACTAGACAACCTTGGGTGAACCATTTTTCCTTTATAAAATTCAATTTCTCCGACTGTAAAATGATTTTAAAAAGTAAAATAAAGCCTAATTTGTTCACTTGCTGTGAAAACAATGAAATTAATGTTTCAAAGCACACTTTTAAATGTCTACAAGCCCTTTGTTACCTGATCCAAGGGCACCTGGACAGCCACCTGCCCTCCAATGCCTTCGTGGTCTTGGCCACTAGCCTTTGTTATAAAAATTCTTTAAGTAATTCCATAAGGAAGAGACACTACCCTGCCCTCCTTATCCAGAATGGTCCTGAATGCTGCCCAAGGTCAGAAGAACCCTAAGACCCGCCACCCAGGGAAGGTGACCCCGTCCAGGACTTGGAGGAGCCCCACACTTACAACACATTTCCAGTGAGGACCAGCTTTGCATTTCTCTTGCCAAGTGAGAGTCTCATTAACCACCCTTCATGTGTAGAACTGAATCCCCCTCTCCTCCCACCCCAAACAAAAAGCAATTACAGGAGGGGCAGAGGGAAAAAGTATAAAACTCTGTGTTCAGCAAATTTGGAAAATATTTTCCTCCAAGAGCTATCAGACGCATTTCCTTTGCCTAAGCAAATTAGCAATTGGAGAAAAAAGAAAATGCTTTCAGACTATTACACTAATAAAGAAAACATTAAGCCACTCGTCAGAAAGCTGAGCAGTAATAACAATGGAATTTTTCCAGCCTATAGTTTAATTAAAAGTTGCCAAAATTAGCATCCATGCCCCTCTCCTTCCTCACTCCACACAATCCCCCATCTTCTCTCCCCACGCCTCTCTCACACCTGGAAACAATAACGATATGCAGCTCCAAATGAACTGAGAAAATGAAAATTACCTTCCTAGAGGAAGGAAAGTGCATTTGACATCCACCTTGCTCCAGGACTTGAGAGACTCTGATATAATTACCTCAGAGAGGCTGCGGGCAGATGGCAAGCTCGGCAGCACTGTGTCCTCAGTCAGCAGGACACCGCCGAGATGCTCTTCATGACATTTTGTTCAAGATGTTTCCAGCACACAAAGCTCAGAGCTGGCAACCAGCAAAAGGGCCCACGAGCGTTCATTAGCCTGAAATCATGGCCAACTCACACCTGTGCTCTGCGGGTCCGCACCTCCATCCCTCGGCCCAGCACTCTGGGCAGAGACCAGGGATAGGATCAAGGGTGAGGAGGCTTCTGGAGCAGCCGGCTTCTGACCCATATGCTCATATGGGCAGGAGGGGGGCGCAGCAGAAGAGCTAGTGAAGGGCATGCTATGCCCAATGCTGGCCCTCCTGGGACATCATTCTCCAACACTTTTCAGCTGTGGGAGTCACAGGAGGAAGTCAACACAGGCTGCTAACTCTCAGACAGAAGGTTGGGGTGATCGTGAGAGTAAGGGAGGGCTGAATAAGAGCGGCACAACAGAATTATGGCCCCACCAAGTGTGGAATGTCTCTCCCCCTTGAATGCCCATCTCATCAACATCCTGCTTTCCAGGAATGTCTCTGTCAGTGTCCATAGTAGTCAGGGTAACACATTAGCTGCTGTAACAAACCACCCTGCAATGGAGGGTTATTTCTCTCTCCTGACATATTCCCATGTGGTTCCTAGGTTCCTCTCTCCCAAAAGGATCCAGGGTTCTTTTACCTCACACACATGGTCTCTGAGAACACTGATCTAGGGAAAAACAAAAGCATGGCTAATTGCACAGAAGGACTTACAGCCAGGCCTGGAAGTGGCCTTTGGATGTGACAATACTAGGAAAATACTAGGACGTCTTTGGCCATTTTTTTTTTCCCAGCCACGCTGTGTGGCTTGTGGGATCTTCGTTCCCTGACCAGGAATTGAACCTGGGCCACGACAGTGAAAGTGCCGAGTCCTAACCACTGGAACACCAGGGAAGTCCCAGCCTTTGGCCTTAATACGAGTAAATGAGGTCAGGGCACTCGAAGCCAGACAGCAGCGTACTAAGTCTTAGTGATGACTACTTTAACAAGACAACTAAGAGTTCATTAATTTGTTCCCTACTAATGAGGAATTTCTAGTAATTGAGACAAAACTGAGCTTACCTTTGTCAGCACATCTCCTAAATGCAAATTAGAGTATAGATCATACAAAACAGAAGGATGCTGGAATAGCTAAGAGATGGTGCTATTTTTAGCCGACTTCAGGATTCCTCAAACAGGATGATCCTCTAAGCACAGGTCCAAGTCACAGTGGATGATGTTGGTATGTGAGAAGAGTTAAGTTACAGAAAGGGCCTGGGCTCAGCGGTGAGCCCAAGGGCAGCCAGTCCCTGAAGGGAGAGCTGCAGTCACAGTGGAGAGGAGGTGGGCTGACAGCTGTAATGGCCCGCATTCATGGGCCATGTGTTCATCTTGTTTAATGCCCACAGTCCAGAGGTGTCCTTCTCCCACTGCTGGAGGGAGGTGACGGGAGTGGAGACATCAGAGCCCGAGGGCGGCAGTGGGCTGGGGCAAAGGGCAGATCAGCTCTGATTTCAAGTAACTCAGAAGCTTAAGTATCAGAAATTAATAATTCTGCTTAAAATCTCTTCTAGCTATAAATTATATGATGCAATCAATCCTTCAATATCTTTACTCATTCAACCAATATTCATTAAGTACAAACCTACCATGTACCAGGCACTGTGCCAGGTGCTGGAGCGAACATTCACTTGGTTTCTTCCAAGAGTTCACAGCACGGGACCTTATTATAGTCTACACTGCCTTATTTCATCAAACTAAAGGGAGAATGAAACAAAACAATATATACTACCTCTACTTGCAATAGGAGAATAAAGCAGAGAGGCAAAGCAAATTTCTCAAGGTCACACAGATGGGAAATGGCAGAGGCAAAATTCAACTTGAAAGGAGAATTGAACTTCCTGATGTCTATTTCATTTTGGATTGTACCATATCAGACATACTTCCCCACAACATGTTTACCCAAGGCTGACTTTGCTGTGTTTTGGTTTCTGGAGTTCTTTATTACATCCCCTGAAGGGATCCATACTTACTCCAATACACGGGGCCATGACTGGAAACCTACACTCCCTTTGCCAGAATGTCAAGAAAGCTAACAAGAGCATGTCTTTCAAGGCTTTGATCACAGAGAAGACAAACTCAAGCAGAAATTCGTATTGTTAGAGTGATTACTGTGATTATAATTAATACTAGACACCACAATGATAAGAACATGATGTATTCAGAATGCCTGATTAGAGCCATTTTATCATTATTTTCTTCCTAAGCCTAATGATCATGATCATCGTTATTAATAATGATCATAACCACCGGAAGACAACGACAGCAATGAGGACAAATGGCTCGGAACCAATTTGGTGTTCTCCGGGAAGCGTGCTCCTCCAAGTCTCTGGCTGGTCAGAATGACTTTGTTAGTTGTGAAGTGACTGATATAATGTAATTATTATATTTAATAATAGATGACAAGTGGCGTTACACTGCAGAAGGAAAGAAGGGCGCTCGGGCCACCAGCACAGCACCGGGATGGTGCCGCTCCTCCTCCAGCACAACTGATATGCAAATGCATCCACAGCCATAACCACCAGCGCCCCCTCCCATCTGGCACCGTGGTCATCCATCCGGAAGCTCTGTGGTAGGATAGCCAGGGTCTGAGGGCTTTGCTCTCCCACTGGGTCTGGTTCCTGGGACCACTAACGTGTTAGTCTACTTCCATCCAGACGTGTAGCAAGACCCAGTTTGATGGTTAATTTTTAGTTTTGATGGTCAAGTGTGAAGTTGATTGGTCCAAGGGATGCCCAGATAGCTGGCAAAACACCACATATATGTGTGTGTGTATCTATATATATATCTATATCTATGTATATAGAGATATATATATTTATACATAGATAGATACACACACATACAATATTGGTCCTATTTCTCTGGAGGATTCTGACTATGATACCTAACGTATCTCAGACACCCAATGGAAGAGATACTTAAGGTTTCGGTTGACATGTGTCCAAATATATTAGGGCCAGGACAATGCTAGCTAAGGCCTGAACCCCCCAATGGAAGTTCCCAGGGTACCACAAGAGAGGAGGGTTGTGCTTTTACTGGAAGATGCTACAGAATGTTCAATCTGAGCAGCGCCAAGACCATGGTGCTCTAGCTGAAGAACTCCCTAGCACTCATCACTTTTGAAATGTGGGCATCCCCTCTGTTCCCACCTTACTCTACAGCTGCCCCACCTGGGCTGCTGGAAGCCCTCTCTTCTCCTTTGCTGAACAGCCACGTACTCCGCACCTCCCACCAAAGAGGCAGAACCAGTGTGAACATTAAAATAACCACCAGCCTCTAGCTCCCCAACAACGTGGTCACCCAACGAAGCAGGCTACAGAGAAGGGTAGTAGAACCATTTGTGAGAGGATGGGGGAGCAGAGGGTGAAGAGAGAGAAAGCGGCCAAGTCCAGCAAGAGCGGGAGCATCAACAAACACACACAGAGCCCGTCGTCCTTAGTCCTAGACATCCTGAACACAAACCAGCGACCTTACAAATACTAGAGGTACCTGGACATTAAACAATACGTATTCATGGACTCAGGGAAGTGTCACTGAAATTCTTTCATGCATTCAACAAATATGCGTTGACAATGTAAGGCACTGTGCTAGACTTGAGGATAAAGCTGTAAAGAAGACACACAGCCGAGTCCCCAGGAAACTCACAGCCTAGAGAAGACAATCAATAAACAAGTTCTTAATTGTGATACGTGCTCTGAGGGAAGAGACTGACACGCAACCCTGCAGAACAGCAAGCAACCTGGGTATTGGGAGTTTAACTAGTCCAGGTCCACTGTACATCAGAGGTAGATATTTGAACCTCAAGACTCTGAGTCTTGAGTGTGTTGTTTCCAAATAGCAAGTTTCATAAGCATATTTTCTGACGCAAATACCACATAATGTTGAACATGCAAAACCAGCAACGATATCAACCACAGTTGGCACCAAACTGACCATAAAGTTTCAGACTTCGCGATGAACTTGCCAGTTCATCAGTACTTTCTCACAGCAAGACTCGAGGCAGAACTAGTTCAAGGAAACAGGAAGCTGCCATATTTCCCATTCACCCAAGAATCTTCTGATGCTTATGAAGAAGCCAAAAATTGTGTCACATGCAACAGTTTCAAGCAATTTCAAATCCACCCTCCAGAGTAACCCCAGAGCTTTCTGGACAGTGCAGGAGGGACACACAGGTAAGCATCCACAATGGGCAGTAGATAGTCATAAACAATTCCAGGATTCAGGAGATGAGCAAAGCATTGCTCTAGTTTGCCATCAATTTGCCCTTTATCCCACACACGATTCACCTTACAGGAGCACCCAAGATGTCCTCCTCTCCCTAATCTCCCGCCTCCTTCCTGTTTCCATTTCTACGCTCTGACCCTCTATTCTCACCCCAGGGTCCACCTTAATAGGCCACAGGGAAGTGCCTACTGCCATTTTTAAGAGGAATTTTAAAGCTTGCAACCCTCAAAGTGGAGCATCTACAAGATCTTTCTCAGGATAACACTGGCCCCTTCTTTAGTATAACTTGTATGTACAACTGTGAGTCTTGGCCTCTTTGCCTTGACTTCCAAGAGTGCAGAGAAAAACAAAAGAAGGGGAGGACAAGGAGAAAAAACTACCCTGCCACACCTGGCTCTGCAGGGCTCCCACAGATCTTCTCTAACTGAAATTAATGACTAATGGGCCTTTCCACATCTGAGGCTGTGCACCTTCCCATTTCCTGAAGGCTGGGGTAGCTAGACCCCACACACTCTTTAGTTTGGTATCTAAACAGGTCATGCTCTGAGCTTAGGCTGTACCATTCAGGAAAGTGTGAACCAGCCACATACTGTCCTTATTCTCCTGAGCATCAAGGTTCAAATCCCAATTACAGTAAAAAAGAAAAGTAAACTTCATGGGAACTTGGAGGCCACTGTAAAATCCAAGCTCTAGTCTGAAAGAAATAGCCTGTCAAGTTCTTCAGAGGGAAAGAAGGAAGGTGTAATAGAAAAACTATAGGAAGCCACTGTCTTCCCAACTTTTTATCCATTTTCTACCTCTGGGTCTGTGATCACTGATGGCCCTTCTGCTTGGAATCTTCCCATATCGTCCCTCATCAAATATTAGCAATAGTTTTAGGCTTCATTAAAAGGTTGCTTCCTACAAGAAGCCTTCCCTTATTTATTTCCCTCATAAACAATAATATTGTAACAGTAACGTACATTGAGAGTTTACTATAACGCCAGTATTGCACGTATTTTTGCTCATTAAATTTTCAAAACCATATTATCAATATTATTATCCCTATCATTATCCTATTCACTGTTATTGTTGTCCTTATCATTAATCTTATTTTTCAGATGAAGCTCAGGTAGGTAATTTTTCAGAGAGCACCCAGTCAGAAAATATAGATATACATAGTAGAACCACAACTCTTTGTATTAGTTATGACATAACACACCCCACTCCCCATCCCCACCCCAACAGGAAGCCTGTAATATAGTAAATGCTCAACTAATGCTGTTTTTAATTGAACTGAAATAAAGTTAAGTAATAAGAAGTACGATACTTAAGGATAAAAGATGAATGAAACCATAATATAAGCTTAGTCACTTCCTTGAAAGTGTGGTCATGGGTGAGTCACATTGTTTTAGTAGTTCTAATGAAAAGATGAAGAAGCCTGTTTGAACAGATGGTAATTTGGGGATCAGAGACTAGGCCTTGCTAGCCATCCAGCCTTTGGAGACATCCTCAAGCAGTTAAGAAGAGCCTAGATTGGCATCTAACCAGCTGCAGAAATGTGTATGTGACACCAGTGTTGTTAATCCCCAATTGCCCTGCCCTCCCACCAGAAAGGCTAATGCACACAGCATTGCCCCAACTGACTTATTTAAGAATAAACTTCTGTATTCGTTTTCTATTGCTATGTAACAAATTACCACAAACTCAATGGCTTTGAACAACACCCATTTCATGATCTCCTTGTTTCTGTGAGTTAGGAGTCCATGCATGGCTTAGCTGGGTTCTCTGGTCAAGGTCTCACAAGGTTGAAGTCAAGATGTGGGCCAAGGCTGTGGTTTCATCTAGAAGCTCAACAAGGGAAGAATCTGCTTCCAGACTTGCTTGTGTTGGTGACAGAAGTCATCTCCTTGTGGGTTTCATGGCAGCTTCAAAGCCAGAAATGGAGAGTCTCTGTTTCTTGGAGTCTCTGATTTCAAAGAAGCCCTAAGCTGTCTTCTGAAGGGCTCATCCAATTAGGGCAGGCCCACACATGACAATCTCCCAAATCATTAACTCAGTCAAAATCCTTTTACCTTCGCCATATAACATGATCATGAGTGTGATTCTATTAGAAGCAAGCCACAAGTTCTGCCCACACTCACAAGGAAGGAATTAAATGGGACACAACGGTAGGGGGAGATGATGATAGAGGCCATCTTGGAATTTTGCCCATCACATTTTTCCTCCATCTTTCCCTAGAATAGATTCTGTTGCCTCAAATAAAAGAATTCAAGCTCAGGTCTGGGACAGGCTAACATAACCTTGTCTCCCCAATTTCCGAGTTAAGGTGTCTTCTAAATTATTGATTCTATCACCCAAATACTAAGTCTCCCCTATCTTAACCATCAAGACACAAAAATGTTTATTTGGAATCCTTATTTCCTTCTCCTCTTTTCTTTTTAGATGTTCCCATTAGTTCTCAATAATGATTTGGGTCATACTCCAGATTTCCTTTCCCTCTCTCCCATTGTTTCTAACACAATAACAATAACGACAATGACAGCACTGTGATAACAGTGTCAGGCAGTTCTGACAGAAGGGAATCATTTGCCCCCACCCCCTTTAAAGACTTCCACAATTTCACATCTGTCAGGGGCTGATGGGAAAACAAACCTAATTAAGTTTAATGTCAAGTTGTATCACCTATTTGTGAACTCTTTCTATTTCTTTGTCTCAGAATCTGTGGAACGTGATGGACAGCAGCAAACCTCTCATTAGCACATTTCCCATTGCCAGCTCAGGTACGTGAATGTTCCCTCACCAGAACTTGAGATTCCAGTCAGATTCTCAATTCCATCTGGCTAGTCATCCTCATTATTATGCAAATGCAAGCTTCACCTGAAGGCAAGAGCTTTCTTCTTAATATTTAAATTCCATCTCATTTTCACTGATCTCTAAACAACAGCCCATCTTTGAACTTTCCTTGGAGAACATTTTAGGGATGAAATGTCCCCCAAGATTGTTTGATTCCCTCTTTAAAACAGATCGGAATGACTTGGAGAGAGGTGCATGGAAGTGGCAGGGAGGACTACTGGCCCACCTCTGCTTCCAGAAGAGGATTTTTTAGTGCTTTGGCTGAAGTCTGATACAGGGCGCCCTGCTGCTAGGGCAAGGCCCTCAACAGAGAAATCAACTGGCAGAGAAAAGACAACATCGACATGCCAGGCAAGCCTGTTTTGAAGACGACACGGGAACCAGCAAGAGGACCAACTGCCAAGGCAACGGTCCATATCGGACAACTAAAAGGAACTAGGTGGCTGGCAGCAAACTAGGAATCCAGGTCAGGAGGTGGGTGGGCTCAGGGACTGGGCTGGGAACTGGAGGCAGGGATACAGGTGCTGGTTTCCCCAGTCACTGAGCCTGGTGTGCAGAATGCACTGCCACACCAGGGTCCCAGTTAGCAGACTGACACGGCAATTTAGTGCCCAACAGATGCCAGTCATGCTCTCCACCAATCATGTCCTCTTCTGCCAAGTCCCTCTTCTCCGAGAGCCTATACCATCTGCAGGTATGTCATCAACCTGGACACCTCTGATTGCAGCCATGTGGACACCCAGCCAAAGTCAAACCAATCAGACTTTCCCACAGGAAAGGTGTAATTAGGGTTCAGAGTCTAGTGGGTCTCCCTTGACCTATCTCTCCCTCCCTCTTCCTTCCTCCCCTCTCTCCTGTCTCTCTTCCTCAGGGTTTGAAAAGTTTGTACAAAATCAACCCAAGGAGTCCATTTTCCAGTCTGTGCCTTTCGTCCTCTGAGAAAAAAGCTGCAGAGTGAGAGTGTAGCAAACACAAGGAGAAAACCATGAAAGATGTGGAGGATGACTTACAATGATTGGTCCCTAACTCCCCACTTTATGACCTATTTTTTTTTTTTATGACCTATTTTATATTTGGAACCCAGAGCCAGAGACCTTTATGAGGTAAGTAGGCAGCACACTCTAGAGGACAGCATGGCACTCCACATGGCTCTCCACCTTCCTCCTTTGACTTACAACCTGGCCCCAAAGGACCAAGACCCAGGCCCTCATGGAGTTTCAGCAGCTGCTTCAAAAGTCCTCAGTCAAAATGCTGGTGGGAAGCAGCCGCATAGCACATAGCACAGCTCCGTGCTTTGTGCCCGCCTAGAAAGGTGGGATGAGGAGGGTGGGAGGGAGGGAGACGCAAGAGGGAGGAGATATGGGGATATATGTATATGTATAGCTGATTCACTTTGTTATACAGCAGAAACTAGCACACCATTGTAAAGCAATTATACTCCAATAAAGATGATAAAAAAAAAAAAGTCCTCCGTCACAGGTTCCTTCCCTTCGCCACCATCTTTAGCTCCTGAAGACATTAGGACTTTTTTTTTAAGTGGCACAAAGACTGAAAGCTAGTTTCCTTATCATTTTCTAATTTATCTCCAGTACAAAGGTCAGCATTTTAAACTTTTCTTCAGAAGAAAGAAGTGGTTTTCAATGCTTCGGACAATTTTGCACCTTTTTGTCAAACAAAATGATATCAAACCATCATTTTCCCCTGCCCTATCCCAAAAGGTTATGAACACAGGTAAAAGCAGGGGCAGAAGGATGAGCAATGTAAAGAGAAGGGGTAGAAAGAAGAGGAGAAACATCTTTACTTACCGAGCTCACTGTGCCACTGCTTGACGTACATTATGGTTTTAATCCTGTCAGCAGCCCCGCAAGGTGGCCACTGCACAGCCGAGCAGGAACTGGAGAGCAAACAAGCACAGCCCTGGAAGCAGAGGGCCTAGATGTGAATCCCAGCTCCGCCATTTATTTAACAACCTTTTACTTGTTTCCTCAGCTGTAAAAGGAGGATAACAATAGGTGAGGCTTACAGGAGTTCATCTGTAATAGGGGCGGGGCAGCGTGTGGATGTTAGCACGTGGGCCATGGTGGGGCGGGGGGGAAGGCTCACAGACATTAGCACGTGGCCAATAGCGTGCAGCTCTTAGCACGTGGTCCTTAGCGCAGGGCCAGCTGTCAGTGGGGGCGGGGCAGGGCAGCCATTAGCACCTGGCGGTAACGCGTGGCTATTAGCAGGGGGGCCGGCGCCCAAACATTAGCCTGGGGCGTTAGCGCGCAGAGCGGTTAGCAGTCCCACTCAACCAACGGTCAGTGTCGTGGTGGCCCCGGTGGCAGCGGTCACCCTGGGTCACAGTCCATGGGACCTGGCCCCCGTTTGGGCGGCCTGAGGAGCCTGAGGGCCGCTGGGTCCTGGGCGCCTGGCTCCCTCAGCGATGACGGCTGGGCGGGGTCTGGGGACCTGGCCCTGAGGGCGCAGCCAGCTGAGGTCTGCCTTCTCAGCCAGGCTGGGCACTGGCGGGAGGACCCGAGCTGGGTGCTGGATGAGCGCTCCTGGGCAGGGTGACCGGCCCACGCAGGGACCCCTCCTCTTAGCCAGGCCTGGACCTCGGAGGGCGAAAGTTGAGCCCTGGGACTTTGAACAAGTAAAATGAGGGGTAATGATGTCGCTTTACTTCCGGGATTTAAGTGTTCAGAATAGGGAATAACATTTGCTTTGATGGAGATCTATAGGAATATGTGACCAGCTGCAAGAACAAAGAATCTGACACCAACAAGTTTGCAACAACAAACCATGCCCCTCCCTCACCTCTCCTATAAGAGAGCTTTGCTGAAAGCCTTCGAGAATTGAGAATTCGGGCTTTTTAAGGCATGAGCCATCCATCTCCTTGCAGAGCCCTAAAATAAACCTTTCTCTGCTCCATCTCCGACATTTCAGTATTGTTTGGGCTCACTCTGCATCGGGCACACAGACTTGTATTGGGTAACAAAGACATGCAACAATCTTTTTTTTTTTTTTTTTGCGGTACGCGGGCCTCTCACTGCTGTGGCCCCTCCCGTTGCGGAGCACAGGCTGCAGACGCGCAGGCTCAGCGGTCATGGCTCACGGACCCAGCCGCTCCGCGGCATGTGGGATCTTCCCGGACTGGGGCACGAATCCGTGTCCCCTGCATCGGCAGGCGGACTCTCAACCACTGCGCCACCAGGGAAGCCCCATGCAACAATCTTTGAACAGTGCCTCTAGTAGAGCAGGCACCCAATAAAACCTTGGCTATTACTACTGTGAAGAAAACCAAGGCACAGAAGAGTTCTTTGCCCAGGGTTACATGGCTAGCAAGTGTTGGAGTCACAAGTCCAGTCTATAACCATCCTGTTCTATAACTTCTGTGTAGTTGGACTCTCAGTGCTCCAATCTGTATCTTAGGAAACTGGGAGGCTGTCAAACTGGTCAAAAAGAAAAAGGGATAGAGAACTGAAGTGAATATAGCCACTTGGATTCCCACTGTAAGGTCCTGCTTCCTTTTTCTCTAGGAAGTCACCCCAACAGCAAAGAGAATGGGAAACAGAAACCCAAAGTCCACCTTCAACAAACTAAAATAGACTGTTGGAACTCTGAACTGTGCTAAAAGACAAAGGGCAATGAAATCTAGTGAAATCCAGCAGGTACAGATCTCAGGCAAACTGTCAGATCACAGTTGTCCAAGCAAGATGGTACATACTAGGGAGAGAAACAATCTCTCATTTGGAGCAACAAGAGGGCATCAGTGAGCTGTCAGAGGAGGTTTTCTAGGATCCTATTTAGCACAAAGTGTCGCAGGAGAAAGGAGCTCAATGAGGAATCACACAGACTTTGCAGGAAGCTGACTGTGACTGATGTAAATAGAACATAGATTCTCAATTGCAAACAACCATGCATTGGTCCTTTTGTCAGGGGACAACTAAAAGCTAAAATGATTCATTCACTCCCAGGTGCATCCAACCCTGTACCTTAAGGCTCTTCCTCACCCAAACCTAAGGGAAAAACCTAATGGAAAAAGGAAAAAAATCCATGAAGAATGTGTTTCATTCAAAGATGATCTAATAAAAAAGAATCAACGCAAATTTGTATAAAAATACCATATGAAAATAAAAGACAGAGATAGAGAAACAAACAGGAAATGAGAACACTGACCAGAAAACAATACAAAAATTGTTGACAAAGGACAGGAAAAAAAATTACTAATATCACTAAGCATTTAAAAGATTTTTTTTTAAACTTAAAGTAGAAGAAAACAAAAGGCAAAATCTTCATGACTTTGGATTTGGCAAGAATTTCTTGAATATGACACCAAAAGCATAGGCAACAAAGGAAAAGTACATAAATTGGGACTATCTCAAAGTTTAAAACTTCTGTGCATCAAAGAACACAACAGTCAAAAGACAACCCATGGAATGAGAGAAAATATTTGCAAATCATACATCTGATAACGTGTTAACATCCAGAATATATAAAGAGCTTCTACAACTCAACAACATCAAAAAAAAAAAAAACCCCAACCAAAAATTTAAAAAATGGATAAAGGACTTGAACAGACATTTCTCCAAAGAAGATATACAAACAGCCAATAAGCACATGAAAGATGCTCAACAACACTAGTCATAAGGGAAAAGCAACTCAAAACCACAATGAGATAGTATTTTGCACCCATTAGGATAGCTGCTATCAAAAAACAAACAGAAAATAACAAAGGTTGGCAAGGATGTGGAAAAATTAGAACCCTCTGCACTGCTGATAGGATGTAAAATTGTGAAGTAGCTGTGGAAACAAGATGATTGTTCCTCAAAAAATTAAAAACAGAATTACCATATGATCCAGCAATTCCAATGCTGGGAATATACTCAAAAGAAATGAAAACAGGGTCTCAAAGAGATATTTATACACTCATGTTCATAGCAGAATTAATCACAATAGCCAAAAGGTAGAAGCAACCCAGTGTCCACCAATGGATGATGAATGGATAAACAAAATGTGGTAGATACAATCAATAGAATATTATTCATCCTTAAAAAGGAAGGAGATTCACATATACTACAATATGGATGACCGTTGAGGACATTATGCTAAGTGAAATAAGCCCAGTCACAAAAGGACAAAATACTGTATGATTCCACTTATATGAGGTACCTAGAGTAGTCAAATTCAGAGACAGAAAAAAGAAGGGTGGTTGCCAGAGGCTGTGGGGAAGGAAGGATGGGGAGTTGTTTAAGCAAATATAGAGATTCAGTTTTGCAAGATAAGAAGAGTTCTGAAGATTGGTTGCACAATAACATGAATGTACTTAATACTACTGAACTGTGAACTTTAAAATGATTAAAATGGGAAATTTTGTGTTATATGTATTTTATCACCATTAAAAATAATAAATAGCATATACATGTTATACACAACAATAATGTAGAAATGATATTACTAACAACAATTGGGAGGAGATGGGGAAGACAAAGGTGGAAGGTGGTATAAGGATGCTGACTTTGTCATTTTTTTCTAGGCTGAAGTCAAAATACATCATTTAAATCTGATAAAGCAATGGAGTAAGATAAATATATTGAAAGGAATAAGTGTGAACCCTAGAAATGTGACCCCAAAAAAAAGAACTGACAAAGATTGGGTACAGCCAGGGGAAAGATTGAGAGAGAAGGGGTAGAAGCAAAACTGACTACAGCAAAGTCAATAGAGTTTAAATGAAGAGAAGAGCGAAATTACCAATGTAAACACCAGAAGAAATTAAAACAGAGCACAAACTTTTCAAATCACCGGAAAGTACACACACATACCACCCAACCTCCACACACACAAAGGAAGCTGATCATATAATGATAGATTATAAAAAGGAAAAAATAGAAGACATAACATCAAATATGATGACAGAACTAACATCCAACTCATTTGTTTTAATAATAAATGTAAAGTATGTAAACATCGAGTAAGAGACCAAATTCTTATACTGGGTCATGAAGGAAAAACCAACTATATGTATAATACAAGAGGCATATCTAAGACAGCCTAACTCAGAAAGGTTGAAAATAAGAGGCTGCACAAAGGTTAGCAAAAAGCAAATGCGAATCGAAAGAAAATAGAAGCTCTGAATCTCACTCTTAGGGTTGAATTCAGGGCAAAAAGCACTAAACAGACCATAGGATAAATCATCAAAAACAAGAAAAAATATGGGACTTCCCTGGTGGTCCAGTGGTTAAGAATCAGTTTTGCAATGCAGGGGATGCCAGTTCGATCCCTGGTCAGGGAACTGAGATCCCACATGCCACGGGGCAACTAAGCCCATGCGCTGCAACTAGAGAGCCTGCATGCCGCAACTACAGAGCCCTCATGCTGCGACTACACAGCCCACACGTTCTGAAGCCCACATGCCACAAGTAATGAGCCCCTGCACCACAACTAGAGAGAAGCCCACGTGCTGCAACTCGGACCCGACGCAGCCAATAAATAAATATTTAAAAAAAGGAAAAATAAACAGAAGCACATTAACAGGAGACTTTAATCCACTTCTCTCAACCCATAACTTAATGTGAAAAAGAATATAAGTAAGATATGAAAAACCTAAATACACAAATTAATCACATAGGACTGACTGATACATTCTAAAAGATAAAAATACATATTTTTTCAGGGGTTTGGTTGTCTCAAACCAAAATCTTTGAGAACAACTATCTTTGCAGACTTAGAACAGACTAAGGAGTTAGGTCTGGAAGACAGCTGGCAGCAGACATCTGAATCCCACTTCTGGGTCTCTAGAGCGAGAGCGATGGAGTTAAAGAATCACCAGCAGGGTCATGTGCCCTCCACCCTTAGCCTGCTGCTATTCTGCTGGCAATAGTAGCCTCTCAACCCCATGGACACTACCAGTTCCCCTGTAGCCCGGGCCACTGCGTGGCGCTGTCCAACTCTACTGGGTCACCACAGCCCTTCCTAGAATGGTTCATCCCGCTGCCGACCACCACACTCTAGTGCCGATGTGGATTCAGGGCAGAGCCACACAGATGCTAGAGGCAGGATTCTACACTCAGTTTGTTGTTTGGAGTATTTTGTGGGGGGGTGGGCAGAAAGTATGGGGGACGGACCACAGATTTTGGATTCAGACTACAAGTGTCTGACCTATAACTCAGCCACTTATAAGCTTTGTGAGCTTGAGCAAATCATCTAACCTCTCTGGACCTCAGTTTCCTAAGTCTCCAGGCAAAGACTGATGTCATAGATGGGGGTGCTTCACAGGACTGCTGTCAGGGTTGGAGATAATGAGTATAAGGTGCTAGTACATAACTGACAAGTAGCTCCTGGTCAGTAAATGGTGGCTGCTTAGTCACCGCTATTATCCTCAAAGCCTGCCCTGGGAGCTCTCTTGCTGGATAGAGGAAGTGAACCTCACTTCCTCCCAGGTCATAACAATGCCAATTGGGCATCAGAGAAAATGCAGACTAACGGAATGGCAAGTCTGCTCTGCTCCCCCATAGTTTATTTCACAGCCCAAACAAGGCATGCTATTAACATAGGCTTCATATACACACACATGCACAAACTCACCGCTCCCTGGGGTGCTTTGCTGTAGGATCACTGAGGCCTTCTTTTGCTCATTTAATGTATGTAGCCAGGGCCTGTCATGGACAGTGTGGCTTCATCTTTACAGGCGGCTCTCTCTTGGGAGTGTCTCATCAATAAATCCCTCCTCCTCCATCTCTTTTGCTTTTTATCAGTCCAGCTCCACAAGGTATCATTATCTCCACGTGCCCTTGAAAATGTTTATTTCAAGATGTCTCTCTGATGGTTAGTCATGCAGCTTGGATGATGACCTTGCAAATAAAGATGAGCAGAAAATTTTACCCAGCCAACTAGAGGTTATTCAAATGCTTTCTATCTGTGAAAGCAATTATCTTTTCTGACAGTTTGTCTGTTTGCAAAGGAATACATATATAGGTGGAAATTATGTTGTATTTGGAACATGGATAATAAGAATAATTAATATTTATTGATCATTTACTATAAATGAATTGCTTTGCATAATTTATCCCAGCAACTCCTCCCAATAACCGTGTAGAGTATAGGAAATCTCATCCCAGCATGTCCAGATAGGAAAACTGAGGCTCAGAAAGGATAAATAATATGCCCAGTGAATACTCAGGCAGTGAGTGGCAGAGTATGTGTCCTGTGGTCCCATGGTCTGGGTCAATTCCTCAATTCCAGGCTGTGAACACAGTGGTCATTAGTCAGAGCCTGTGTCACTACCTGCTAAACCAAGGCTTGGATGTTGTTATGTACTGCATGCATGTGTGCCCCCAAAATTCACATTGAAATCTTAATCCCCAATGGAATAGTATTAGGAGATGAGGCCTTTGGGAGGTAATTAGGCTCAGAAGAAGTCACAAGAATGGAGTCCCCATGATGAGAAAGAGACTAGAGCTCCACCTCTCTTGGCCATGTGAGGACATGGCAAGAAGGCAGCCATCTACAAGCCAGGAAGTGAGCCCTCACCAGGACCCGTCCATGCTGGCACCCTAATCTCAGATTTCCCAGCCTCTAGAACTGTGAGAAATATATTTCTGCTGTTTAAACCACCCAGTCTACAGTATTGTGTTACAGCAGCCCGAGCTAAGATAGAACTCTACTGAAAAGTCCGCCTGAAGATTCTCAACAAGTCCAGGAACAGATTATAAACTGTGCTCCTGGCCACAGGCAAGGTTTGCGACAGGCTGTGAATAAACTCCAGGACAAGCTCCTTCTAACTTGGGAGGGTTATTCCAAAACAGAGCAAGAACAAACAAGGCGATTTCCAAGAAAAGACAATGTCATCTGTAAAATGTCAGGGGACTGGTACAAATGCCAAAGTGAATCTAAGATGAAAGTTTCCTGCTCCCAACTCCCTCTTCAGAGGCCATCTCCACCTCTCACTTGCACCTCGATAAAGTTGCATTTCACACACTGATCTTTCCAACCTCATTTCCACCACATCATCTTCTCTTTAAAAATGCTGTTAAGGGAGTCCTTTACTAATACCCCTATTCCTACATTCAGTTTAATGCAGCTACATAAGGAAGCATAAAGCTTGATCCCACTCGTGCTCACAGCTTGGGGGAAGGCAGGCAGCCCGCTGCATGGCCATCTGCTATATCTGGTGCCTCGAATTCCAATCTGGCCGGGCAGCTGGGGCCCTGGCCCCTCCCTCTGACCCTCCGGTCCTCAGGCTGAGGGCTCTTCCTACTCCAGCATGCTATGCTGTAGTGTCTTTTCAAAAGCCATGGTTGTAGAACAGCACCAATTTTTCCCTTTTCTTCTCCCCAAGACTCTATGGGGATTTCCTCCACTGAAGCACAGCTCTGAGGGCTTCCCTCTTCCTCCCATCTCCAAGCTACTCTCTGGATCCCATTGGCCAATCCCTGCTCGTCAGACATCAGAGCCACTGATCTTCAGGGAACGGGAATAGTAGCTGATGAAGAAACACAATATCAAGACATTTCAATGCTCACACAGAGTGGGAGGGGAGAATTTCAACAAGATCCATATGAAGGATTGCCTAGGAAAGGCTAAATCCATCCAGACTTTATTTGGGTCCTGAAGACAAGCCTATGAGGTTTCTCCTCTTGGCCTCTGCAGCAAAAGCTTTCTGTGGAACAGAGGCTGGAGGCTCCAATGTCAGAAGACCAATGTGCTTTTAATCCTACATGCCCATCATTTAGGAAGGATGTCATTACTACTTAGAGCAGAGAATTCTGAGACTTCGCAAGGGCTCATAGGCTGAGATGAGAATTAGCTCACAAGGTCAGAGATATTTCTAGAGTAAATGGGTCAAAAAGAGCTCTGCTTCCTGTCACCCTAGAATCAGTGTAAAGAGAAAAAAGAGTGGGAACTAAAATGAATGGTGCTTTGTTCCTTCTTCAAATGCATTTTGCCATCTTCAAAATCTCCATCAATTTACAGACTCATGGATCCAACCCCCATTACTACAAATAAGAGAACTGATTCCCCCAGGAATCACATTACTTCCTCAGGACCATATGGGCTCAACCAATTTCTCAGGTGATGCTGGAAGCAGGCCTCCTGTTTCCCAATCCCAAGCTCCTTCCTTTGCATCACGAGAATGCTTTCAACATGAACATCAAACTTAGAAGGAAGTGGATCACAAACTGCAACCTGCTGAAGTAGAAATTAATCACCTGGAAAGAGGGGCTGTGCAGGGTCCCTAAGCAAAGCTTTGCCTCTCTACCCCAGGCCCATATGCCACTTCCCTTTGCCAGGGCAGCTCCTGGACTGCTGGGTGTCCTTCTGCTCAGGACATTGAGCAAACTAGGTCAAACGTGGTATTCAGCAACCTTTCATAAGCGCTGAAGGTCATCTCAATGCTCAGCATTTTTGCATCTTTTCAAATAAATAATGAAAGTGGAGACTTCTCAATATGGCATAGCTGGGCTGATTCCCTGGGAGCTGCATTCACACGGCACCACATATTGCCAGCATATGTTTCTCCTTGTAGACTGGATGCCAAATTAAGATTACATTAGGGAATAAATTTTCATAAAGAATTAAGGACATCATACAGTAACTTGTTAGAAAAATGTACTAGGGAGGAATCTGGGCAAAGGGAAGTTCTGTTTACAACAGCAACACACAAAAGGGAAGTTTAAGGAGTATGATTAAGGAGATAGGGTCTATAAAACTACTAAAGAAATCCTCAAAATGTCACCAGATGATCACCATGAAGACTGGACTATACCTTACTGATGGATATGCACATGAAATATTGCACAAATGCCAATTCTTCCAAGGTCATTTAACATATATTTAACAGAATCCCAAGCAAAATTCTGATGCTACTTGTTGTAGGCAAATTTATGCCCCCCCCCAATACTTCTATACCCTAATCCCAGTACCTTTGAATATGTTACCTTACAGGGTAGACTTTACAAATGTGATTAAGGGTGAAGACTTTGCAATGGAGGGAAATTATCCTGCATTACCCAGAGCCCAACCTAATCGCATAGATCCTTTAAATTGGAGAATATTTTCTGGCTCTGCTCAGAATGAAAAACAGTCAGAGAGATGCAGCATTGTTGCCTTTAAGGGTAGAAGAAGAGGCCCATGAACCAAGGGCCTCTAGAAGCTAGAAGGAGCAAGAAAACGCATTCTCCCCTAGAGCCTCCAGAAAGGAATGCAGCCCTACCAACGCTTTGCTTTTAACCAAGCAAAACTTCTAATCTGCAGAACCATAAGGTAATCAGTCTGTGTTGTTTTAAGACATAAAGTTTGTGGTATTATTTTCTAACAGAAGCAAAAGGAAACCAATATACTCGTTTTAAACCTGACCAAATTATGAAATAGTGACATATTATAAAATTACCCTAAGAAGAAAAAAATAGGGACCAAATTGGGGGGGGATATTTTAAATATTCTCGATGTGAAAATCATTAGAGGAGACCATCCTGTTAGGTATTAAAATACATCTGGCACTATAAAAAAAATGTGGAACCAAATAAATGCTTCAGAAATAGACTCTATCACATTAAACATTTTTACATTCTTGTAGGAAACATCACTAAACAATGGGGAAAAAGAGATTGGTATAAGAAATAGTTTGGGATATCTGATCAGCAAATTTAAAATAAAATTAGTTTATATCCTCACCTTATACCATAAATCAAAATAAATTTTAGATCACTAAAAGAGTGAATATTTTTAAATCTTATATAAGATGTGGCAAAGAAAAATTAAATGTTTAAATATATACAGGAATTAAAATTTTCTAAGCTTTAATTGATGGGAAAAATTCAGATTTAATGGTATAAAATATTTATTTTGTGACTTCTAAAAAAACATAATGAAAACTAAGAGTAAAATAAGGGATTAAAATTCTTTTTAAAGAAAGATAAAGGGTAAATATCTAAATTACATTAAATGCACAATTATACACAAATAAGATGCTCAATAGATGAAAGAACAAAAAATATGATCTGATCATCTATGCAGAAGGAATTTAAATTAGTAAACCAACATGCATAAATGCTCCACCTTGCTGTGATCAAAGAAAAACAAATTAAAATATTCATTAAGTACCATTTTACACCTATTATATTATCGAAAATAATGATAATACTCAAGGCTAATCAGGTTCTGATGAAGTTAGTACATTTATACACTTGTTGATTGCAATTTAAATAGATTCTGTTTGTAAAGTAATTTAACTATACATATCAAAAGCCATAAAATATTAATTTTCTTGGATCTAGTAATTCCATCAGTAAGAATTTATCCTGAGGAAAAGACCCAAAGGAGAGATAAATGTCTTTGTATGAAGATATTCATTTACAATACTAAAAAGCTAAAGACAACAGACAAGGAATAGTTAAAGTGAGCTTTTACTTGATGGAATATTGGACAGTCATTGAAATGACAACTATGAAGTCTACATAACAACATGGAAAATGTTAATACAAAGTGTTAAATTTAACGCTGAAAAATATTAGGTTGAACCATATGAAATTATTATTTTTGTAGGGAAAAAATGGTCAAATATTGAAAATTCCACATGGTTCAACCTAATAGCTCTGCCATGGATACAGGTAGATAAAAATATCTTCCTTTGAACTAGACCTATGAGGAAACACAAAGAGAAAAATGGCTGAAAGGTGGTAGTATCAAGCATTAACTTTCCAGCCTTGTTATTTTTCATGTTCTTCTGATATTATGTGTAAAACCCATTTTAATGTTAAAACATTGAAGATACGATTGCTATACAGATAAAAATATCTCTTGAAATAAGTTAAAGAGTACAATTTTGTTACATCTTCCCATTTCAATTCTTTAATTCATCATACAAGAATCAGTGAATTAAGTGTTCAACTAGAGTAAGAACTAGTTTTGAAAAGATCTATTCAAAAATGGCAACTTGAGTAATAAGGCAACATAGCAGGGGGGTTAAGCACCAGCTTTTAGAGTCAAATCCCATTTATTATTTTTAAGACATTGGAAAAATTACTTCATTTAACCTCAGTTCCCCATCTGTAAAATGGAGACACTATTGGTGCTTATGTGAGAGTTGTTGTAAAGATTGATTGAGGATGATTATCAACTGCTTATTTGAGTTTCTGGCAAATAATAAGTATTCAAAAACTATAAGAAAGTATATCATTAGTAATGAAGCCATAGAAATTTTTAGATAAATAATTAATGGAGTTAGCAATATTCACAGAAGAGTACTTCTATGTACCTTAGGTTGGAAATTATTCCAACTTATACAATTTTTATCGTCTTTTTGAAAAACATTTTTAATCAAAGCAGACCAGCCCACACTATGGTATAGGTACAGTTATCTTCAAAATTAAAACATATAATAAAGACAGTGGTAAGTACAAATGTAAATTAGAAACAAGTTTCCCTTCTCCATCTTAACCAATAAAACATGAAGACTAAGTGACCCCAGGTCACAGTTTTTAGAAGTATCTGCCGTAAAATCTTTTGTGCTATTACTCATCACTTGTGGATATGCTTTCTCATTCTCTGGTACAATAAGTAGCTGAAGGCTATAATTGATTCCCTTTTCTGTCTATGCCGTGTGTGTTCCTTTTGGGGATTGCCCCTCCCTCATATGGTGCATCAACCACATGACTTCACCTCCTCCATCACAGGGGCAGCAAGAACCCAGGCTGGATAATGAAATTCCCTTTTCACAAACATCACCTGAAAAGAAAGTCTCTCTCCCTCTGAAATAGTAAGAAGGCTAAGGCTTGAGCTGGAAGGGCCATGTTGGTTGAGTTTAGTGGACCCTGATGCTCTGTCCAACTACCCTTTTCAAGCCAAGCCACTCATTTCCCCAACTGCCAAAGTGTTGGCTACTGAGGGCTCAGAGGTGTGTCTCTCACCAGGAATCTGCCACGAAAAAACATTTCATCAAAGTTATGCTCCCTCCCGGAGAGTAGCTTATAACCAATGCCCTGCTAATAGAGAAATACAATTGCAGAGACTCTGTTTCAATGTGGAGACAACTCTGAAGGCTTCTAGAGCTTCCTGTAGGATTAGCTGAGGCTTCAGCTGCAACCACTCCAGGGGTCAGCATCTTCCTCTGCCCAATCATGGCTTTCTCACTTCTTCCTAGGTATAATTCCCAAGAGCTCTGCCCAGTAAATCTTTACACAACTCTCCATTCAAGAGTCTGCTTCCTGGGAACCCAACTTAAGATAGTTGGTGCATGAATTGAGCCTGTCTCATAATGATACCAAGAAGAGACAAGAAAAAGAGAAATCCAACTATGTTCTCTGAACACCTTGATCTGATCATGCTACCCTCCTTAGTACCCTCCTTGGTCTTCCAAATTCCATGAGTCAATAGATTCCATTTTTTACTTAGGCTAGCTAAAACTGGGTCTCAGTCTCTTACAGCTGAAGGAGTCCTGCCTGGTACACAAATGCTGTCTGTCTCCTGCAATACTTAACACAGCCCTGTGTCCATAAGCAATGCTCAACAGTATTTATTGAACTCAGTTGTTACATGGTTATATCTGTGTTTCATATAACGACAGCCTTACAAGATATTCTACTAAAAAAGAAGAGGGTAAAAGGCTGTAACACAAAATAAGACTGATGTACTAGATATTATATGCACCTCCAGATTTAATATATATTACTAAGCATATTAAAAATTCTGAGCAGTGTTGCAGTAGATTGTTTTAATTACAAAGAAAACCTGCTTAACTTCTTCTTAGGCAGAGTTTAGTCTACCTATATGGCCACAGAACATTGTGAGTGTAGGTGTAGCGCCCAAACAGGCTTAGTTTCTGCCTACAGTTTGGAGACCACCAAATTTCAAGCTTCTCCTTCAGTGTGTTCACCGGCCCTCTGGTGTCCTGGGAATTAGCACAGCTTGCACCATATTTATTACCAGAGACAGTTGGAGGAACAGCAGCAACCTTCACCTTCTTCAATTGACTGTTTATTACAACTACCACGTTCAAGACATTATATTCTTTATGGTCCACAATTCATAAAGAAAGAAACTGAGAGCCTGGGAGGTTCAATAATTTTCCCTGAAATGTTTTCTTTTCAGCCTGATTCTCCTGCCCCTAGATGCCCAAATAATATTCAAAAAGCCAGTTCTTAAACTGGACTTAAAGCCCTACAGCCAAATGTCCAAATAGGACTTGGCAACATCAATTCCACCACATCTGAACCTCAAGCACAAACCTTTTTTTTTTTTAATCTGATGGCCTAGAGACTCAGGATGCCTTGAGTTAAAAGATAATAGGACTTGGCAACATCAATTTCACCACATCGGAACCTCAAGCACAAACCTTTTTTTTTTTTTTTTTATCAGATGGCCTAGAGAATCAGGATGCCTTGAGTTAAAAGACACACTTGCTTACTGGTTGGAGGCAATAGATGAGGTATCCCAGGACTTCTTTGCATCATAAACCCAAAATGGGCCTAGAAAACCCAGCTCTATAAATGGGTTCCCTAGGAAATTACTCTGCATAATCAGAGAAGGAAAAATAGAAGCATGCAAAGATTGTAGATAAAAATGAAACAGACTCCACAAGTGTGGTCTTTCTACTCCATGCCACTTCTTGATACTTTCAAATCCAGGAAAGTAATTCATTGCGGAAGAGTTGGAGAATGCAAGGCCCAGCCAGAGCCTACAGCCCACTCCTGTACCTGTAGTTACAGCTACTCCCTCCAGAAATGACAGTTCAGGACAAAGCATGCTGTCTGCCCAGAATCACTTTTGGACGAGTAAACCCAGTTCGAACAAACACCTGAAAGCCCAGCCACACCCTTGCTGACTTAACAGTTGGTTTCTACTGGATGTCCTATGTGTGAGACTGTTTTGCTGGGTTAAAAGACACTAAGGCTAGAGACAGGATGAGGGAGCTGGTTGGCATAGGGCCAAGGTCAACATCAGACTCTGGGATTCTGAAGGCTTGGAGAACTGTCCGTGATTTCAGCTATTCACGTCCCTCCCAGCTGCAGTGGTCCTGATAAGCAAATCACAAAACTATGACTTTGTTCCTGCTTTAGCACATCAATCAGTTTTCCTGCCCCTCTCACATCCTTTCTCAGAGACTCCACTCCAACCAATAGCTTCAGGCCAAGTGACTTTTCCCTCTAGCAACAGTGAATAGAACTGATGCAAAGCCAGCCATCCCAGTGGCTGGCCAGGAACCAATAACCTTTCTAGATAATTTGAACTGAGACACAGGGACTGCTGAAGGTCAGATGTTGGCACTGTAGCATGTGTCAAGGGCAGACTCGTGACCCAAGCTGGGTGACCCAAGACGGAGCTTCAGAGACTGCAAGCTCTGCAGAGACGAGGGAAGATGTGCAGATAAAAGGAGACAACAAAGAATGAAGCTCCAGAGAAAGAGAAATAAAGAGAGCAGCTGCCTGACAACTTCTAATACTGCTGGTAAAGCCCAGCTGAACTGCCTACGACTGGGTTTCATGAGATTTCCCGGGAACCTTTCCACAAATCCTGTTTACACAAATTAGCCTTAAGTGGGTGGGTTCCTGTGGCTGACAACCAATGGCCTCATCTGAGGAAAACATATCCATATTTTTTAAAATCACTGATTCAGTGCCAGCCAGGCATGACTATGCTAAGCATTGCAGGTACCCTTCTACTGGGAATCCACACTCAGAAATAAGTACTTATTTTAGAACAGGTGTATAAGAAGTGTTTTGGGGAATCTAAGGTGAGGGGCAAGAAAGGCTTCCCAGGAGAAGGAGGTGATGTGAGGCAGCTGAGCTAGAAGGAGAGGGAAACATTTGCGGGCTGTGCAAGGTCATCCCAGGAAGAATGAAGAGCATGAACAAAAACACATTGGCGTAGGCAAGCCTGGCAACATTTGAAGACCACAGGAAGAGCATCACTGTGTCAGGAAGAAAGGAACGGAGGAGAGGAAGGGAAAAGAGGAAGAGGAGACTGGACCTGTTAGCAACAATCAGCATGAGAGGAATGCTAAGGGGTTTAGATTGGATCTTTCACCCAAACAGAAGACCACTGAAACTCTGAAAAGGAAACAATATGTGTATTAGTATTTTAGAAAGTGAAAGGGAGACAGGGGTAGAGTCAGGAACTCAAATAAGAAAACTGTAATACTTCAAACAAAAGAATCTCTTGACTAGGACAGGCAAGGTGGGGTTCAGGAGAAGGGCACACCTCCAAGAGATATTAAAGAGATGGACTCTATAGGACTCTAGTGACTACATGTGGCGGGAAATGGAGAATCAAGGATGACACAGAGATTTCTAGTGGAGTGACTGGTGGACGGCCAGGCCATTCACGTAGAGGGGAGTCCAAGGTAAGAGGGGAAGGGCAAGGGTTAAGGGAGAAAGAATGAGTTCAGTTTGAGGCATGGCTTCAAGATATTCACTCATGTGAAGATGACCAACATCAGTTGTATCTATTTCATACTCAGAAAACATTTGTGGAGTGTATATTACACATCAAACACTCTGCTAGGTCCTTAAGTAAACACGGTCATCAGCCCTTCCTCTCATGGAGCACACAGTCAACAATGGAGGACCATAATTAATCTAATATTCACGTAAATATACAATTGCAAACTGTGCAAAGGACCCCATGAGGAACAAAGCCAGAGCTATGAAGGTATATGAATGGGAGGCCACATATGGTAGGTTAGGGAAGCGCCTCTGTGAAGCAACCTCCAAGCTGTGTGTGCAAAGACAAGGAAGAGTTAAATAAGTGAGGAGATAGGGCAGAATTCTACGCAAAGGGGGAAAGTGTACAGACACCCTGATGTGAGAAGGAGTGGGAAGAACTAAGAGAATAGAGCAAGAGGAAGCTGCAGAGGTAGGCAAAACGTGAATAATGAGGAGATGCTCAACCTCGCTAATCATTAGAGAGATGCAAATCAAAACTACAATGAGGTACCACCTCACACTGCTCAGAATGGCCATCGTCAAAAAGCCTGCAAACAATAGTCCACCACCGGGACAGGGCTGGGGGGGAGAAGTAACCACCAAACAAACATGTGATGGGTGACATAACGAACATCCTGAATCTCCATTTCCCTTCACCGTCTGCCTGCTGTGTAACTTGGGGCAAGCCGTCTTTTTCTTATGCATTTCAGCTCCCTCGTGTGTAAAATAAGGACAGCATTTACTTTAACAACCTCATAGGGTTGTCCTAAAAATTACATGAGTTACTGGCTATCAGAGCGTTTGAAACACTTATACATCACAATACAGACATGAGGAATTAGTATTAATCTTGAATCACTGTTTGCTTCACGGTTCACCCCTCCGCACATAGTTCCACTGGCTCCCAGCAAGGTAATGGATGGTGCTGTCATCACCCAAACACTGTTGCCCTTTCCTTTTCCCGTCGTTCCAAATCTGAGTCACAGTTAAACAAATGTAATGCGTTTTGCAGGAAGAGATGGCAAGATGTGCTCCATTTGTTTTTTGGCCCAGTCCTTTAAAAGGCCCAGTCCTGGGCCTTTTTGGCCCAGCACACTATAGAGTGAAGATGAGTGTGATTTGGAAAAAAGAGAGAAAAAGGGAAACTGAAATGGATTTGGGGGGTGGGGAGGGTACATCACACAAATTTTTAAAGAGTTGGGAATAGATGCAGTTTCCTAAGGGCACTCAGAGTTAAGTCTCCTTGCTAAGTAGACTCCTGTGTCTGGGTTTCACGGTCCCAGATCCCAACACTAGTCTCCATTTAGTTCATGGAAATCATTTAAGTCTCCCCATTGTCCACCAACGCACCCTGTTCTGCCTCCACACCTTCTCTCCTAAGATACCTTCTGAGAACATCCTCTCCGCCCCCCGCCAAGCCCAGCTAAAGCCTCTCCTTATTCAGGAAGCTGACCTCCTTTTCTAAAGTTTTCCAGAACTTGGAGTCCAAACCACAGTTTGGCACATCACTATAGGGTCTCCCTGACTCTGCCATTACTTCAAGTGCACTGGCCTTTTCTAATATCATTGACACTAAACAACTGTCACATTCTGGACGCTTGATATCCATTATCTCATTCAAGGTACATAGTCTCCCCATTTTACAAATGAGGAGATTAAGTCTAACAGAGCTGACTGTGATTTTTCACATTTTCAACAGAACAATACTTTCTGTAACTACCAGTGAGAGTGTTATTTGCATTACAGCTTTTATCAGTTTCATGGAGGGAAAATGTTTGCCCAAAGGTGGCAGGTGTCTAGGCCTCCTGGGCACGACGGTAGGTAAAGTTCAGGCTGGTATTTCTCCTAACAGGCAGGGTCCATCTCTTTGTCTTCCCTGTAGTTCCCAAGACGGTGTCAGTTACTGAGGAGATGTCTGGGCATCTGGGAAAGAGGATGCCGTCATAAAAAGAGCTGCTGAGAGGGAGACAGGAGGACCACAAAGATCCATACCCTTTTTCAAATTTCTCTCCAGTAAGGAGTATACATCAACCACGTTCCAGCCCCTCACACCATCATCCTAAACCAGATTCTCAAATAGCTTTGGGGAAAAAATGATTTTCTTTTCCTCTTCATTATTAAACAATATTTAATTTGCTAACATTTTATTTTAATCAGAGCAGACTGTGATTTTCACAACATTTTGAACAGAACAATACTTTCTGTATCTTAGCACTTTAGCTTACCGGAGTGTTATTTGCGTTTCTGTGAACTGATGCAGGTTCACCACAATTAGCCATCACCATGGTAATTTTGTGTATTTAGTTTTCTGTTTTTGTTACATATGCTCATCAAAGAGGTTGAAGCTTTAGTGATGCAGCAAAATTCATTACCTCCCTTTGGATTTAAGTGCCTAAAATTTAAAGACATGTTTTCAAATCCTGAGGGCATTGCATTTCTAGCTTACTTCTCAGAGATAAATAAAATGTGTTCTCTAGAACCAAGTAAGCAGCTTTTACTTGCTCTTCCTCAAGCTGGGACTGACAGATTCTCTGGCAAAAATGTCATGGCTTTCAGTGGGAACAAAGCCCCTGAGAGCTGGTAGATCCTTCAAACCCTCTACGAGGCCCTTTCCTTTTTCTTGAGTGACCTCAGATGCTACACGGCTGAACTGAACCTTGCTTTCCACATCGAGTGTGAGGATAATGTCATACAACCTCTGGAGGCTAGGCCTGAAGAGACCTGACAGTTTCCATTTTCACTCTCTTAGGACCCAGCAGCTGTGTGAAGAAATGTTGAGTGACCACCTGGAGACTGAGGCCTCACCAGATGCCAGCCATTCTAGACACCTAAGCACCAGACACATCAATGAGTCCACCTTGGACTTTCTGCCCCAACTAAACTCCCAGTTGGATGTAGACACATGGGTGACCCCAGCCAACACCATGTAGAGCAGAAGAACCTCCCAGCAGAGCTCAGCCAACCCACAAAATCGTAATAATAAAAATTGAATGGTGGTTGCCAGGGGATGGGAAAAGGGGGAAATGGGGATTTGTTGTTCAGTGCATATAAAGTTACAGTTATAAAGATGAATATGTTCCAGAGATCTGCTGGTCAACATCATGCTATAGTTAACATACTGTGCTATGGACTTAAAAATTTGTTAAGAGGGCAGATTTCATGTTAAGTGTTCTCAAAACAACAACAAAAAAGCAAAGGGGCACAAGGAAACACAAGAAAACTAACGTTTTAAATATATTTGTTACTTTGATTGTGGCAGTAATGGTATTACAGGTGTATGATATGTGCAAACCTATCAACTTGTATACTCTAAATATGTGCAGGTTTTTTTATATCAATTATACCATAATAGAGCAGAAAGAAAGAAAGAGGGAGGGAGAGAAGGAGACAGAGAGTGAAAGAGAGAGAGAGGAAGGAAGGAAGAAAGGAAGGAAGGAAGGAAGGAAGGAAAGAAGGAAGGGAGGGAGGGAGGGAGGGAGGGAGGGAGGGAGGGA
>NW_021703780.1:52420340-52524950 GCF_005190385.1 Monodon monoceros | reverse complement strand
GGAGGGAAGGAGGGGGTGGGAGGGAGGGAAGGAGGGGGTGGGAGGGAGGGAAGGAAGGAGGGAGGGAGGGAAGGAAGGAGGGAGGGAGGGAGGTAGGGAGGAAAGGAAGGCCTCCATCTTCCAGGCAAGCCTCCCCAGTGCCACCTGCAACATCATTTACAGGAATACTTCAGTACCATCTAAATAAAGCAGTTCAAATTGGAGATGTCTTCTGAATGTGAAATGATCCAGCTATTTAATGCAGATTGTTTTATGGTATTAATAAAATTAAGTGTTCTGGGAAGTGCCTTTTAAGTGCACCAGGTCTAAGTCCAAGGTTCTAGAAAGCTTTCCATTTAAATGCAAACCCACTGGAAATGTGAGCCATGCCAGCATTAAGGAGATATCCAGAAGAATGGGTAGGATCCAAACAGCCTAGCTCCCCTAGTCCATGCATCCCTATGGTCCATTTCATTCAGGAAAGCTAGATAACATTCAAAAGCTTAGGGAGCGGAGAGCTGGGGAGGCTGGGTGGGAAGCCAAAAAGGAAAGGAAGGTAACTACTGCTTGCCTGCAAATGAATTCATCTCAAGAAAAGCTGCAAGGTAAAAAGAGGAACTGGAATTTTTTTTTTTTTAATTAGTTTGAAACCCAGTCATCTGTGACGAGCTATGACTGTGGGCAAGTCACTCTCCTTCCGTGAAGTCACTGGAGATAACAGTACTTAGCCCACGGAGCTCCTGTGGAAAACAAGTGAGGAAAGGGGGCCGGCAGCGTGTGTGAAACATGAGATGCTGTACGTATATGAGGTATTGTTATCACCTGAGCAGCAGCTGTTGCTATAGCCTTAGTGACCAAAATAGCAGCAATAAAACAAGGTAATTCTCCTTAGTGGAACACTCTGGATTTTCCCCTCGAGTAATAGATGCTCTCTGATTGAATTCCTGAGAATTCCATGTGAGCATGCGCCAAGTTCCCATCAGGAGACAGAGATCACACCCGTATTTTAACAGAGAAATTTTACTATAAAGACTTGCTATCTTGATATAAAATTGTTAAGGCAGTAACTAAGTGAGCTACCTGATTGGCCTGGGACCAGGCTGGTTGCTAGGATATGGGACCTTCAGTACTACGAGGTTCTGCTCTCTCAGCTCCTGCCCTCTGACCCAGACGAAGGTGGGACCACTTCTCTGCCCTTCCCAGCACCATGACAACGCCCAGGAACCGTCCAGGGCGCTGGCAGTGACATCTGCAGGCCTGATACTCGGTTGTGTCTGTGGCCGTCTCCCAGGGAGCCTTGCTGCCTGTTTTGCAAACTTCTAGACAGCTGGGCTGAGCGGAGCCTTAGGCAGCTTTAAAAACTGATGTGGGTGATTATTCCTTCATGAGCCACCGCAAATCCAACAGCACAAGGCCAAGGGCAGACACGTGGCAGCTGCCGACTCCCTCTGCTGTTCCTTGTGGATTAGAGCCCCTAAAAGAAGGCACAAAGAAGGTCCAGCGGACAGTACACACCACTCGCCACCAAAGGAGGTGCCACCAGACCATGGCAGCAGACGTGTGCCGGGACGTGTGGCTCCAGATGGCCCACAGCAGCCCCTCGTCCTCCCCCGACGTACGCTGTACGTACCTCCGCCTGAGGACCAGCGACAGGGACTGAGACGAAGAGCTAGTGGCTGCAGCCCCAGCCTCCATCCCTGCTGCCCTGAGAGGTGGGAAACCTCCCTCCAGGGGCTTTTATTCACTACTTTCCCAATTAGCACATTATTTGATCTTATTTTCTCCCTTCCTCCTCCTCCTTCTATTCTCTTTGTCTATTTCTCCTTCCCTCCATTTATGCCTGTTACTCTGTTTACCCCTTTCTAGTGGGTCCAACCCCTCTCGATCTGCCTGTTGACATTTAGATTTGTCTCTGTGTGTGTGTGGATCTGTCTGTCCACATTTCTCTGCATGTGTATACATAAGTGTGTGTGTGTGTGTGTGTGTGTGGATACACACACGTGTGCCCTTCCCTGATGCTTTCTGTCTCCTGTGGCTTCTGTGCCTCTCCTTGGTCACCACTTGCAGCTCTAATCTTTCTGGGTAGAAGAGTGCCCTGGAGTAGGGGAGGACTTGGTTTTATTCCCTTGCTGCCTCTGCCAATGAAAAAAGGAAGTGGAGCAAAGATTAATTCAACTCAGGACAGAAGTATAGGGTCCCAACCATGTGCTAAACAATGAACTGCAGATGAACGGTTCAATCCAGTGCATTACTTACTAAGTGCCTACTATGCACCGGGCCACAGGCTCACTTATTACTAGAGACTCAAAGAGGAATCAGATGAGGCACATGTGCTATAGATCCCATGGTCTGGTGAGGGAGGCATATCTGAGAAAGATGCTGCAAAAAAGGAATCTAGGCTCAGAATAAAATTGCCTTCCCCCAGAAAGCTGTGAGCACTCGGACTGTGAATATTCTCCTGTACCCCATTTTTGCTGCTCTCTGCTTTGTTGCCTGGAACTTCAGCTCCACAGGTCTCCCCCTTCAGTACTTGAAAAAGCAGGCACATGGAGGAGACCTTCAAGATGGCAGAGGAGTAAGATGTGGAGATCACCCTCCTCCCCACAAATATATCAAAGTTACATCTACATCTGGAACAACTCCTACAGAACACCTACTGAACACTCACAGAAGACCTCAGACTTCCCAAAAGATATTTATTTTTTTTCCTTTTTCTCTTTTTGTGAGTGTGTATGTGTATGCTTCTCTGTGTGATTTTGTCTGTATAGCTTTGCTTTTTACCATTTGTCCTTGGGTTCCATCTGTCCGTTTTTGTTTATTTGTTGGTTTGTTTTTTAACTATAGTTCTTAGCACTTGTTATCATTAGTGGATTTGTTTTTTCATTTAGTTGCTCTCTTCTTCTTTTTTAATCATTTATTATTTTTTATTTTCATAACTTTATTTTATTCTTTTCTTCCTTTCTTTCTTTTTTTCTCCCTTTTCTTCTGAGCCATGTGGCTGACAGAGTCTTTGTGCTCCAGCTGGGTGTTAGGCCTGTGCCTCTCAGGGGGGAGAGCCGAGTTCAGGACATAGGTCCACCAGAGGCCTCCTGGATCCACATGATATCAAATGGCGAAAGCTCTCCCACAGATCTCCACCTCAACGCTAAGACCCAGCTCCACTCAACAACCAGCAAGCTCGAGTGCTGGACACCCTATGCCAAACAACTAGCAAGACAGGAACACAACCCCACCCATTAGCAGACAGGCGGATTAAAATCATAATAAGGTCACAGATACCCCAAAACACAGCACCAGACACGGTCCTGCCCACCAGAAAGACAAGAACCAGCCTCATCCACCAGAACATAGGCACTAGTCCCCTCCACCAGGAAGCCTATGCAAACTACTGAATCAACCTTAGCCACTGGGGGCAGAGATGAAAAACAACAGGAACTATGAACCTGCAGCCTGCAAAAAGGAGACCCCAAACACAGTAAGTTAAGGAAAATGAGAAGACAGAGAAACACACAGCAGATGAAGGAGCAAGGTAAAAACCCACCAGACCAAACAAATGAAGAGGAAATAGGCAGGCTACCTGAAAAAGAATTCAGAATAATGATAGTTAAGATGATCCAAAATCTTGGAAATACAATGGAGAAAATACAAGACATGTTTAACAAGGACCTAGAAGAACTAAAGAGCAAACAAACAATGAAGAACAACACAATAAATGAAATTTAAAATTCTCTAGAAGGAATCAATAGCAAAATAACTGAGGCAGAAGAACAGATAAGTGACCTGGAAGATAAAATAGTGGAAATAACTACCGCAGAGAAGAATAAAGAAAAAATAATGAAAAGAATTGAGGACAGTCTCAGAGACCTCTGGGCCAACATTAAACACACCAACATTCGAATTATAGGGGTTCCAGAAGAAGAAGAGAAAAAGAAGCTGACTGAGAAAATATTTGAAGAGATTATACTTGAAAACTTCCCTAATATGGGAAAGGAAACAGTCAATCAAGTCCAGGAAGTGCAAAGAGTCCCATACAGGATAAATCCAAAGAGAAACACACCAAGACACATATTAATCAAACAATCAGCAATTAAACACAAAGAAAAAATATTAAAAGCAGCAAGGGAAAAACAACAAATAACATACAAGGGAGTCCCAATAATGTTAACAGCTGATCTTTCATCAGAAACTCTGCAAGCAAGAAGGGAGTGGCAGGACATATTTAAAGTGATGAAAGGAAAACACCTACAACCAGATTACTCTATCCAGCAAGTATCTCATGCAGATTCGAAAGAGAAATCAAAACCTTTACAGACAAGCAAAACCTAAGAGAATTCAGCACCACCAAACCAGCTTTACAACAAATGCTAAAGGAACTTCTCTAGGCAGGAAACACAAGAGAAGGAAAAGAGCTACAATAACAAACCCAAACCAACTAAGAAAATGGTAATAGGAACATACATATCGATAACTACCTTAAATGTAAATCATTTAAAAGTTCCAACCAAAAGACACAGACTGGATGAAAGGATACAAAAACAAGACCCATAAATATGCTGTCTACAAGAGACCCATCTCAGACCTAGGGACAAATAAAGACCGAAAGTGAGGGGATGGAAAAACATACTCCATGCAAATGAAAATCAAAAGAGAGCTGGAGTAGCAATTCTCATATCAGACAAAACGGACTTTAAAATAAACACTACAACAAGAGAAAAAGGACACTATATAATGATCAAGGGATCAATCCAAGAAGAACACGTAACAATTGTAAATATTTATGCACCCAACATAGGAGCACCTCAAAACATGAGGCAAATGCTAACAGCCATAAAAGGGGAAGTCGACAGTAACACAATCATAGTAGGGGACTTTAACACCCCACTTTCACCAATGGGCGTATCACCCAAAATCAAAATAAATGAGGAAACACAAGCTTTAAACGATACATTAAACAAGATGTACTTAATTGATATTTCTAGGACATTCCATCCAAAAACAACAGAATACACATTCTTCTCAAGTGCTCATGGAACATTCTCCAGGATAGATCAAATCGTGGGTCACAAATCCAGCCTTGGTAAATTTAAGAAAATTTAAATCATACCAAGTATCTTTTCTGACCACAATGCAATGAGACTGGATATCAATTACAGGAAAAAAATCTGTAAAAAATATAAACACATAGAGGCTAAACAATACACTACTTAATAACCAAGAGACACTGAAGAAATCAAAGAAGAAATCAAAAAATACCTAGAAACAAGTGACAATGAAAACATGATGACCCCAAACATATGGGATACAGCAAAAGCAGTTCTAAGAGGGAAGTTTACAGCAATACAATCCTACCTCAAGAAACAAGAAACATCTCAAATAAACAACTTAACCTTACACCTAAAGCAATTAGAGAAAGAAGAACAAAAATCGCCAAAGTTAGTGGAAGGAAAGAAATCATAAAGATCAGTTCAGAAATAAATGAAAAAGAAATGAAGGAAAAAACAAAGATTGATAAAACTAAAAGCTGGTTCTTTGAGAAGTTAAACAAAATTGATAAACCATTAGGCAGACTCATCAAGAAAAAAGGGAAAAGACTCAATTCAATAGAATTAGAAATGAAAAAGGAGAAGTAACAACTGATATTGCAGAAACACAAAGGATCATGAGAGATTACTACAAGCAACTATATGCCAATAAAATGGACAACCTGGAAGAAATGGACAAATTCTTAGAAAAGAACAACCTTCCGAGACTGAACCAGGAAGAAATAGAAAATATAAACAGACCAGTCACAAGCACTGAAATTGAAACTGTGATTAAAAATCTTCCAACAAACAAAAGCCCAGGACCAGATGGCTTCACAGGCAAATTCTATCAAACATTTAGAGAAGAGCTAACACCTATCCTTCTCAAACTCTTCCAAAATAGAGCAGAGGGAGGAACACTCCCAAACTCATTCTATGAGGCCACCATCACCCTGATACCAATACCAGACAAAGATGTCACAAAGAAAGAAAACTACAGGCCAGTATCGCTGATCAACACAGATGCAAAAATCCTCAACAAAATACTAGCAAACAGAATCCAACAGCACATTAAAAGGATCATACACCATGATCAAGTGGGGTTTATCCCAGGAAAGCAAGGATATTTCAATATATGCAAATCAATCAATGTGATAAACCATAATAACAAACTGATGGAGAAAAACTATATGATCATCTCAATCGATGCAGAAAAAGCTTTTGACAAAATTCACCACCCATTTATAATAAAAACCCTGCATAAGGTAGGCATAGAGGGAACTTATCTCAACGTAATAAAGGCCATATATGACAAAACCTCAGCCAACATCAATCTCGATGGTGAAAAACTGAAACCATTTCCAATAAGATCAGGAACAAGAAAAGGTTATCCAGGGCTTCCCTGGTGGTGCAGTGGTTTAGAGTCCGCCTGCTGATGCAGGGGACACGGGTTCGTGCCCCGGTTCGGGAAGATCCCACATGCCACGGAGCAGCTGGGCCCATGATCCATGGCCACTGAGCCTGCACGTCCAGAGCCTGTGCTCCGCAATGGGAGAGGCCACAACAGCGAGAGGCCCGCATACCGCAAAAACAGAAAAAAAGAAAAGGTTGCCCACTCTCACCTGCATTATTCAACACTGTTTTGAAAGTTTTAGCCACAGCAATCAGAGAAGAAAAAGAAATAAAAGGAATCCAAATCAGAAAAGAAGAAGTAAAGCTGTCATTGTTTGCAGATGACATGATACTATACATAGAGAATCCTAAAGATGCTACCAGAAAACTACTAGAGCTAATCAATGAATTTGGTAAAGTAGCAGAATACAAATTTAATGCACAGAAATCTCTTGCATTCCTATACACTAATCATGAAAAATCTGAAAGTAAAATTAAGGAAACACTCCCATTTACCTTTGCAACAAAAAGAAAAAAATACCTAGGAATAAGCCTACCTAAGGGGACAAAAGACCTGTATGCAGAAAACTATAAGACACTGATGAAAGAAATTAAAGATGATACAAACAGATGGAGAGATATGCCATGTTCTTGGATTGGAAGAATCAACATTGTGAAAATGAATATACTACCCAAAGCAATCTACAGATTCAATGCAATCCCTATCAAGCTACCAATGGCATTTTTCACAGAACTAGAACAAAAAATTGCACAATTTGCATGGAAACACAAAAGACCCCGAATAGCCAAAGCAATCTTGAGAACAAAAAACAGAGCTGGAGGAATCAGGCTCCCTGACTTCAGACTATACTACAAAGCTACAGTAATCAAGACAGTATGGTACTGGCACAAAAACAGAAATATAGATCAATGGAACACAATAGAAAGCCCAGAGATAAACCCATGCACATACGGTCACCTTATTTTTGATAAATGAGGCAAGAATATACAATGGAGAGAAGACAGCCCCTTCAATAAGTGGTGCTGGCAAAACTGGACAGGTACATGTAAAAGAATGAAATCAGAACACTCCCTAACACCATATACAAAATTAAACTCAAAATGATTAAAGACCTAAATGTAAGGCCAGGCACTATAAAATTCTTAGAGGAAAACATAGGCAGAACACTCTATGACCTAAATCACAGCAAGATCCTTTTTGACCCACCTCCTAGAGAAATGGAAATGAAAAAATAAAATAAAAGTGGGACTTAATGAAACTTAAAAGCTTTTGCACAGCAAAGGAAACCATAAACAAAATGAAAAGACAACCTTCAGAATGGGAGAAAATATTTGCAAAGGAAGCAACTGAAAAAGGATTAATCTCCAAAATTTACAAGCAGCTCATGCAGCTCAATGTCAAAAAAACAAATAACCCAATCCAAAAATAGGCAGAAGACCTAAACAGACATTTCTCCAAAGAAGATATACAGATTGCCAACAAACACATGAAAGGATGCTCAACATCACTAATCATTAGAGAAATGCAAATCAAAACTACAAGAGGTATCACCTCACACCAGTCAGAATGGCCATCATCAAAAAATCTACAAACAATAAACACTGGAGAGGGTGTGGAGAAAAGGGAACCCTGTTGCACTGTTGGTGGGAATGTAAATTAATACAGCCACTATGGAGAACAGTATGGAGGTTCCTTAAAAAACAAAAATAGGACTTCCCTGGTGGCACAGTGGTTAAGAATATCCACCTGCCAATGCAGGGGACACGGGTTTGAGCCCTGATCCAGGAAGATCCCACATGCCGCAGAGCACCTAAGCCCATGTGCCACAACTACTGAGCCCATGTGCCAGAACTACTGAGCCCATTCTCCACAACAAGAGAAGCCACCGCAATGAGAAGCCTGCGCACCCCAATGAAGAGTAGCCCCCTCTCGCACAACTAGAGAAAGCCCACGCAGCAACGAAGACCCAGTGCAGCCAAAAATAAATAAATAAATAAATTTATAAAAGCTAAACACAGAACTACCATATGTCCCACCAATCCCACTACTGAGCATATACCCTGAGAAAACCATAATTCAAAAAGAGTCATGTACCAAAATGTTCATTGCAGCTCTACTTACAATAGCCAGGACATGGAAGCAACCTAAGTGTCCAGGGAGAGATGAATGGGTAAAGAAGATGTGGCACATATATACAATGGAATATTACTCAGCCATAAAATGGAACGAAACTGGGTCATTTGTAGAGATGTGGATGGACCTAAAGTGTGTCATACAGAGTGAAGTAAGCCAGAAAGAGAAAAACAAATATTGTATATTAATGCATATACGTGGAATCTAGGAAAAAATGGTACAGATGAACATATTTGTAGGGCAGGAATAGAGACACAGATGTAGAGAACGGACATGTGGAAACGGGGGTGAAGGGAAGGGTGGGATGAACGGGGAGATTAGGTTTGACATTAATACACTACTATGTGTAAAATAGCTAGTGGGAACCTGCTACATAGCGCAGGGAGCTCAGCTCAGTGCTCTGTGACGACCTAGATGGGTGGGATGGGGGGGTGGGAGGCAGGTCCAAGAGGGAGGGGATATAGGTATACATACAGCTGATTCAATTCACTGTACAGCAGAACCTAACACAACATTGTAAAGCAATTTTACCCCAATAAAAAAAAGATATTGATACATGCACCCCTATGTTCACTGCAGCACTATTTACAATAACCAAGACATGCAAGCAACCTAAAATTTCACTGACAGAGGAATGGATAAAAAAGATGTGGTACATATACACAATGGAATATTACTCAGCCATAAAAAAGAATGATGGACCTAGAGATGATCACACTAAGTGAAGTCAGACAGAGAAAGACAAATATCATATGATATCACTCACATGTGGAATCTAAAATATGACATAAATTAACTTATCCACGAAGCAGAAACAGACTCACAGACATAGAGAACAGACTTGTGGTTGCCAAGGGGCAGGGGGAGTAGGGGAGGGGTGAATTGCGAGTTTGGGACTAGTAGATGCAAAACAGTAAATATAGGTTGCATAAACAATAAGGTCTACTGTATAGCACAGGGAACTATATTCAATATCCTGTAATAAATCATAATGGAAAAGCAAAAAAAAAAAAAAAAAAAGAAGAAGGGCTTCCTGGAAAAGGTGATGATGAATCTGGAAAAATATGTAGATGTTAACCAGATGGAAAAATGAGAGAAGGGCATCCAAAGCAGAAGGCATATCATGAGCAATAGCATGAAGGCAAAAATTAACCAGCTGGGCTCTGCAGGAACCCACAGCAGCACAGGGACTGGTGCAGGTAGAGGAGCTGGAAAGTCGGGAAATGGTCGTGTCACAGAAGGCCTTAGGAGCCAGGCTGTGGGGAATCCTGTCAGCCCCTCCCACTGCCCTCAGCACCCGCTGTTCCACATATAGCTTCTCCCTGCACGTACCTGTGCTCTCTGCTCGCAGGCACCCTTGGACCAGTGGAGCCTGCTGGGTGCTGCGTGGGGCAGGCCACAGCGGCAGGTAATTACCACCCCTGGGAGTGCACTCAGCTAATGACCAATGGGATTTTGGAGAGAAAACCTGGGTTTATAACCCCTTAACAATTCTGGGGCACGTGCTACAGTCTCCCAGGCACCCTGCAGGTGATCTGCTCACAGGCACATCCTTCGCTGTCTCAAGTCCCTACCACATCTTGTGTTCCCTTCATCCCCCAAATAAACTGCTGGTGTTTGGTTCTTTGTCTTAGGGTTTGCTCTGACGCACCCCAACATGACTCAGGCTGACGCAGCCTCCTATGGGCAAGAGAAAACCCCCAAAAGCCTCTGACAGGAGCGACACAGTCAGACCTACATTCTAGAAGGACACTCTGGTGGCTGGTTTGGAGACTGGATAGGTGGTGACTGGAAGAGTCTGTCTAGAGATGAGGAGGATCCCAGCGGGATGACCACAGGAGGGGAGAAGAGTAAGGGTCAGGTTCAGAAACACAGAGAAGACAGGGCTCCGACCGATGAGGTGAAACCCCTTCCTTAAGGAGTCAACAGACTCCCATAATATGTGTGATGGAAACCAAGAAAAGGTGGGATTTGGCACCAAGGGGCCTCAGAGCGAGACAGCTGCCTCACCTAGGCAGGGGGCCAGGGAGGAGGTGGCCAAGGCATCCCCGAGATGGTAGCACCCAGATGAGCGGTGAAGAATGAGTCAGAGCCTAGCAAAAAAGTGGGGGGAAACGGGGGCAGGGTGAGGAGTGACTGCTCAGGAACCACCAGTAATCAATACAGCTGGGGTGCAGAACAAATGGCGGGGAGCTCCAGGTGAGGGCAAGAGGCACATGCCACAGGACCCCCTGCTGTTCTTGCTCTGAGTCCAAGCCTGCACTGGGCTCCACCAGGACACGGGCCCTATCCTGAGGGTCAAGTGCCAGGAAGCCACAGACCAGACCCCCAGAGACGTCTGAGACTCCCCCAGCCCTGTGTGGGGACATGTGTGCACAGCTGGGGTGCTGACTTCTCCCCACAATTTTGCCAGTGGAGAGAGCTCCATCCCTCGTTTTGCTGGGACAAGGATGTCAGCAGATGTCAGGGAAGTTCACACAGCTCGAGATGGAGGTGAGGAAGAAACTCCAAAGAGGCAGCCCACAGAGTCCAAGATGCTCAGGCAAACATGTAAAAGCCCTGCCCACCGAAACTTCCCTCTGGCTAAAATAGAGCAACTTTGATTTATTGATTTTGGCTAAAATAGAGCAACTTTGATTTATTGATTTTGATCTGTAGATATGGCATATTAGACTAAAAAGATGGCCAGAAAAAGGGAAAGCAAAGAGAAGGCTGGGTGTAGATGAGTCAAGTACAGAAATCACCCCTGAAGGAAGCTCTGCGAGGAGCACAGCTGGCTCATCTTCTCTCCCGACTGGTGCTCTACCAAATGGCTCTTCACTTTGACCAGCACCAGAAGACTTGCTTCTGAGAAGCAAGGAATTCTGAGGAAGGAAGGAATTAGCATCTGTTGACAACTTTCTGCACTTAACAACTGCCAACTCTGCAAAGTGGGGGTTATGATGCCCATTTTACAGATGAGGAAACAACATCAGAGAGGCCCAGGAACTGATCTTAGGCCATTCAACTTGTCAGCTACAGTCAGAGCTCACACTCGCAGCAATGATTCTATATTGCTTTTTACCTAGAAGAATAAATCTGACTTGCCCTGGGTTTGGAAGATTCTTAACTATCCTTCCTACCCTGTTTAAAATTGCTTGTGTAAACCAGCTCATGGTTTAGTGGATATTTACAAATTTTATAAAGTCTTTTGTTTTTAAAAATAAACTTTTAAGAAATACTTCAAGGAGTATTCTCTACTTTAAAAAGACAGAAAAGCTATATAGAAGATATATTTTGGTATATAAACATATCTCCTAATGTCCTCCAAGAGGAGAAATCCTCAAGGAATTTATTCTAAACCCCTCAATCTCCTCCCTATAGTATTTTAGGAAAAGTGGGCTTTTGGAGTCAGACTTGGTTAAGATATTGGCTCTGCCACTTCATAACTGTGTGGGACACAGGACAGTCACTTACCCACTCATGTAAATCTAGTACTTCATAGGTTTTGTTATAAGGACTGAATTTGATGACATAAGTACGATGCCTGGCACATAGATGACAATCCATTAATCCCTTCCCAGTCTCCCCGCCTTTCCCCCACACAACTTTCCCCTCCCTGGATGATGTTATCACCTCCACAAACCAGCAACCTCAAAGATGACACAGCTCTTCGTTGGCTTATCCATGAATCCCCTGTTCCACTCTGTACCTAAATGTGTCTAGAGGGTGTTCCCTTAAATTCTGTTTGAATGACCTAATCTTGGTGGTGTGGGCAGAAAAGAAGCAGATGTCAGCCTTTGCGGAGGGTAATGGATTCCCTGTTGCAGAGAATGTCATGCATCCCTAGTGGACCACACTAAAGTACAGGGATCAGACAATAAGCAGGCTTTGGCATAAACTAGAAAATGAATCATATAATTTTGTACCACACAGTAAAATCTAATAAAGAAAGTTTTAAGTCATTGGTCAAATCCTGCTTGATTAAGTAATGTAAATAACCTGGGTCCAAGGAAATTAAGTTCTCCATAAAGGTGTACTGGCCTTGGGAGGACAGTGGGGATACTGGTCTTGCCTGGTGAACTGGAGGGTCAGGAACACACTGGATGAGGGCTGAGCCCCTGGCAGGAGTGGAGCTCTGCTGGGCACAGCAAACTTGTGCATAAAAAGGCCTGGAGGCCCAGGTGAACCCAGACAACAGCCCCAAAAAGTTGGCCAAAACTTAGGAATCTAGCAGCTTACAGGTCACATTGCAAAAGGGTCACTCTGCAGCTCTCAATACTGCAAGTCAGCATCACCTGGAGACTTGTTCAAGCTCTGATGCCTCAGCCACACCCCAGGCCAATTAAGTCTGACTTCCTGGAGATGAGACCATGCATTACGATTTTCAAACACCTCAGGTGATTAAAGATGCTGGTTTCTTGCAGCCAAAGCTGTGAACCACTGCCCTAGAAGCCAAAAGAATAATAAAGAAAGGGAGCAAGTAAATGTGAAGGCAACAGGGCAGTAACACTGACCATGAGCCGCCTTGCCCTTTGGCTGCCCTGGGCCCTAGGATTTTCTCTCAAGCAAATGCTTCTGCTTAAGAGTCGAAGTTTAAAAACAGCTTCTGATCTAAAGGAATAAGAATATGATGCTACAACACTACCAAGTCAAAATATATGACATTCCTAATGAGATATTTAAGTTAGGGGAAAATGGTAACCTGTTGAAAATAACACAATTCTAAATACTGTCTGTTTAAAAATTTATAATAGTTTCGTATTAAATTGCAAGGAATGGGATTCCATGGTGGCGCAGTGGTTGAGAGTCCGCCTGCCGATGCAGGGGACATGGGTTCCTGCCCCGGTCCGGGAAGATTCCACGTGCTGCAGAGCAGCTGGGCCCGTCAGCCATGGCCACTGAGTCTGCGCGTCTGGAGCCTGTGCGCCGCAACGGGAGAGGCCACAGCAGTGAGAGGTCCGCGTACCGCAGGGAAAAAAAAAAAATTGCAAGGAAAGCCCTTAATTCTCCTTTTTACAGAAAGAATCAAAGGAATAGTTTCTTTTTTTTGCGGTACGCAGGCCTCTCACTGTTGTGGCCTCTCCCGTGGCGGCACACAGGCTCCAGACGCGCAGGCTCAGTGGCCATGGCTCACGGGCCCAGCCGCTCTGCGGCACGCGGGATCCTCCTGGCCCGGGGCACGAACCCGTGTCCCCTGCATCGGCAGGCGGACTCTCAACCACTGCGACACCAGGGAAGCCCAGGAATAGTTTCTTATATTAAGTAAAATAAAAGTTCAGTGCTTTATTTCTCAAAAAAAAAAAAAAAAAGGGTCACTCTTCCACCTCACACGCGCTCTGGTAGGGTCGCTAGCCATCCCACTTTATCAAACCTTGGCAACATCCAAAACTAGTCAAGACCGGGAGATCATGAAGAGCAGAGGTTGGATGTACTTCCATCTCTCACTTTTCATCAGCAATACCTAAATAAACAGGCCTTTTTCTCTTCTCAGCCTAAGTCTGGGGGACCATGCCAGCAGGCTGAGAGCAGGGGACACATCTGAGGCTGTCTGCAAATGAAGCAAACTTCAAGGCTGTGCCTATCACCTCCTGCCCCAGCTAAGCTCCGTCATGCACATCCCTCAAAATATTTTCTACATCATCTCAAACCGAACCTTAGGAAAAGTCAACGTTGGAGAGGTGGGAAAACAGCACTTTGGGAACCAGAGAGAGCTTAGTTCAAATCTCAGCCCTGGAACTTTCAGGCTTGTAACCTGGCGTAATCATATAGCCTTCAGGTAACCAACTGTCCCTGTTTGCCCAGGACTAAAGGGGTTCCCAGGATGCAGGACTGTGAGCACTAAAACCAAAAAAGTCCTAGGAAAACCAGGATGAGCTCATCCCCCTACTTAAACTCAGAGGTCCCATCTGCCCGTCTGTAAACATGTAACGAGGTGACCTAACATGCATGGAGACATGGAGATGGTGAAGACAAGAGGACTCACTGGTGCCAGAAACATTCTAAATCCTGGCTACTCCATCCTAGAGATGCTGCCTTGCTTTTTCAAAGAATCAAAAATAATGAGAGAAAGGAAAACTAAGCAGGAAAGCAACAGAGCTGGTGAAAGAAATGAGGAACAATGAGAAAAAGGGAAAAGCAGAGGCAGCAACCACAGCCAGCAGCCCATTAACGTGGGGCCCTTCTGAATCCTGCAAGAATCCCGCATGGGCATAGCGAGAGGCATGGGGCAGAGTGACAGAATAAAAACGGCTCCTTCTCGGGGCACTCAGCTCAGAAATCATCAGAAACGATGCTCAGGGCACCGTCTGCTCTGAGACCTTCTTTTCTCTTTTTTTTTTAACATCTTTATTGGAGTATAATTGCCTTACAATGGTGTGTTAGTTTCTACTGTATAACAAAGTGAATCAGCTATACATATACATATATCGCCACATCTCCCTCTTGCATCTCCCTCTCACCCTCCCTACCCCACCCCTCTAGGTGGTCACAAAGCACCGAGCTGATCTCCCTGTGCTATGTGGCTGCTTCCCACTAGCTATCTATTTTACATTTAGTAGTGTATATATGTCCATGCCACTCTCTCACTTTGTCCCAGCTTACCCTTCCCCCTCCCCGTGTCCTCAAGTCCGTTCTCTACCTCTGTGTCTTTATAAGAAAAATGGTTATGAAGAACCTAGGGTCAGGACAGGAGACCTTCTTTTCATCTTTCTCCCTAAATACTAGCATAGCCCCCACCCCGCCAGCGTCTGCTCCTGAGCCGGCAGGAAGGGGGCTGCGTCCTGTCCCGGTTGCCAAGCCTCCTGGAGCCAGGACCACGGCACTGACAACATGTGTGTCCAGGTGCTCTTCCAGGTGGCATCTACACTGCGTGTTCCCACTCTCTGCCCATGCCTGGCGGCCATAAGCTTCGGCCACAACTGCTTAGTCTCCAGGCACTGTCAAGTGGAGGTTTCAGCTGCTTCCTTTTGAAAGAGACTCAACTGTTGTCGCTACCTGAGCGTCAAGTGCGTGTCGCTATGCTGAAAAGCTACTGGGGACACGGCACTTGTTCAAATAGGAAACGGGCTCCAGGTAAATGAGAGGCCTCAGCAGGGTCTCAACAATCAGGAAGGCAGCTGTTAGCATTACTCCAAGGAGCAAAGAGGTCCCCTGCCTTGGTCCTCTCAAAGCCAAGAATGTCAGGGCACTGCTAGCAGGGATCTGGGAAAGAGCACTGGACCAGCAGTCAAGAGATCCAAATGCTGGTCCTGACTCTGTCCCTACATGGTCATGTGACCTTGGGTGAGTCCTTGAAATTCCCTATGAAGCTTCCTCACCTATAAAATGAAGATAAAATAAAGATAAGGCTAACAAATTCCCATCCAGTCGACTGTGCAGGTTTCTTGTGGGGAAAGGGGTATTCAATCAGTTTATAGACACTAAGACAGTTTTGATAATATTAAGGTAGCCAAAAATTGGAAGCAATTCAATAAGAGTGGAATGCATATATAATTGTGCTACATTCATACAATGAAACACTATGCAGAAATTTTAAAATAACTACTGCAGAATTTACCAACAAAATAAAGGATCAAAGAAGCCAGATATAAAATACTACAGATTGCATAATTTCATATATATGAAGTTCAAGAACAGGAAAACTAATCTATGAGGATAGAAATCAAAATAGTGGTTACTTACAGTAGGGACAAGGATTGACTGGGAAGAAGCACAAGAGAACCTTCTGGGATGTTGGAAATGTTCCATATCTTGACCTCGGTAGTGGGTACGTGGGCATTCACATATGTAAAAATATGTACAGTTTTATACATAATATCTGGGCAGTTTGGTGTATGTCTGTAATACTTCAATTTAAAAGTCTCTTCAATAAATGGTGTTAGAAAACTGGACAGCCACATTCAAAAGAATGACACTGGACCACTATCTTACACAATAGACGAAATTAACTCAAAATGGATTAAAGACTTGAACACAGACCTGAAACCATAAAGCCTAGAAGAAAACATAAGCAATAAGCTGCTTGACATAGGTCTTGGTGGTAATTTTTTTAATCTGACACCAAAAGTAAAAGCAACAAAAACAAAAATAAACAAGTAGGACCACATCAAATTTAAAAGCTTCTGCACAGCAAAGGAAACCATCAACAAAATGAAAAGGCAACCTACTGAGAGGGAGAAAATATTTATAAATCATGTATCTAATAAGGGGTTAATACCCAAAATACGTAAAGAACCCACACAACTCAATAGCAAAAAACGAGCAATCCAATTTTTAAATGGGCAGAAAATCTGAATAGACATTTTTCCAAAGAAGACATACAGATGGCTAAAAGGTACATGAAAACATGCTCTACATCATTAATCATCAGGGAAATGCAAGTCAAAACAATGAGATACCTCATACCTATTAGAATGGTTATTATATAAAAAGACAAGAAATAACAAGTGTTGGCAAGGATGTGGAGAAAAGAGAACCACTGTGTACTGTTGATAGGAATGTAAACTGGTACAACCACTATGGAAAATAGTATGGAGGTTCCTCAAAAAATTAAAAATAGAACTACCATAGGATCAAGCAATTCCACTTCTGGGTATTTTTCCAAAGAAAATGAAAACACTAATTCAAAAAGATATATGCACCCCTGTGTTCATTGCAGCACTGTTTACAATAGCCAAGATATGGAAACAATCTAAGTTTGTACCAATGGATGAATGGATAGAGAAATTGTGGCATATATATATATATATATATATATATATATATATATATATATATAAAACGGAATATCATTCAGCCATAAAAAAAAGAATAAAATCTTGCCATTTGCCACAGCATGGATGGACCTCAAGGGCATTGTGCTAAGTGAAATAAGTTAGACAAAGAAAGACAAATACCGTATGATCTCTCTTACACACAGAATCTCAAATATGAGAAAAAAAAGTTCATAGATACAGAGAACACTGGTGGTTGCCAGAGGTGGTAAGAAATGGGTGAACTGTTTCATTTTTCTTTTAAATAAATTGAACAAAAATAAATAAATAAAAGTATAAAAGCCTAGCCAGATACCTGAATCACTATGCTGGGCAGATTCACAGTTAGGAACTTTGTTCTATGCTGATTTGTCCTTGTCTGTGACCTCAGTAAAGCTTGAAAATTAAAGTGCAAACTATACAGCATTTCAAAACGAGAGGCAGTGCCATCTACTATTTAAAAGCAAAAGGCACACGTGTATTCACACACAAATACAAAAGATGCTGCCAGCTCTTGGCTACTAATAAAGATGAAAATTTCTAAATGATCTGCTGCCAGGCTTGATCTCGCTGATTTGTTTCTGATCCAAGCGGAAGGAAAGCAGAGACTCTGCAGTAAGATGGAAAGTACAGCTCGGTTTGACAGAGGGAAATATGATTAGAATGCACCCAGGTGGAAATAATGACTTGCCTCCACCCCCAGGACCAGCCTGCCCTCCCGCCTGTACCCACAACAAGCCTTGCATTGCTAACGACAGGATGCTGGGAGGCTGGTGGCATCTCAAATCCACCCTGACTCATCATGTAATCAGGTAATACACAACCTGAAAAGCCCAGACATTTCCAGAAGGATGGTGCACACAAGCACATAGCACAAACACCTCCATGCTCCAGGAACTAAAAGAAATTCTCTCATTAGATCGGTTCCCCAGATGAGCCTGGGAGAGAGATTCGGAGTGGTGTGGTTTATTGAGAGGGTGCTATTGAAAGTAACCCACGGGGAGTGAGGAGAGCAGAGAGTTCAGGAGAAGGGAGGAAGGGTGTCTGTGGTCTCAGCTTGACATAAGCTCCAGCTTGTGGAAAGCTCTGGAGCATGAATTACATCACAGTTGGTCAGTCATTCACTGCAAACCGTTCTCTGGTGGGGCAGGGATGGGTGGGTTCTTTTACCTACCAGGTGAGGTGGCCACAGCAGCAGAGGGCAGCTCTCCAGAAGAGAGGGCAGCTATGGGCCATTAGCAGCCAATGTTCACAGCAACTAGGGGAGTGTGGATCTTGGGATCTGGGATCCCCAGTCAAGGGGATCTGGGTGGGGCACCAACAGACCTGAAATACCACCTGCATGCTGACAACCCCAGGTTCCTATCTCTAGCCACATCCCTCCCCTGAACTCCAGACTCATAAAACCAATAGCCTGCCCAACGTCTCCAGGTCACGTCTGATTGGCCTCTGAAACTGCATTTGTCCCACACTAAACTCCTGATCATCATTTCAAAACCTCTGCATCTTCCCTTGTCCATTAATGGTTGACTCTACTCTTCCAGCTGCTCAACCTTGATCTCTCTTTCACTCACTCTCCAGTCCATTAGCAAATCCTTTTGGATCTACCTTCAAAACAGAAGGCAGAAATGGACTACTTCTCACTCTTCCATCACCACCATCCTGATCCGAGCCACTACGGCATCTTGCCTGGAATATTGCAGTGGCTTCCTAACGGGTCTCCTTGATTTAACCTTTGTCCCCCTAAGGTCTATCCTCAACACAGTTGCCAGAGGGGTCTTGTTCAGGAAGTGGAACAGTACCACTCCCTCTGCTCCAATGGCCCCCATCTCATGCAAAGGGAAACCTTAGAAACCATAAGGCCCTGAGTGATCTGGTGTCTTACCCCTCCACCTCCTCCCTTACTGCTCTCCACGTCAGCCACACCACCCTCCTTGCTGTTCCTCAAACACTCACGGGGGCCTGGTCCCCCCTCAAGGCCTTTGCACTTGCCATCTCCCCTGCCTGAAAAGCTGTTTCACCAGACAGCCTCATGGCTACTCCTTTAGTTCCTTCCCATCTCAGCTTAAAAATCACCTTCTCAGTGACACTTTCCCTCATCATCCCAAACCCTCCCACCCCCACATTTCATATCCCCCTTTCCTGATTTAACTGTTTTAAAATTTTATTTTACTGAAGTATAGTTGATTTACAATGTTGTGTTAGTTTCTGTTGTACAGCAAAGTAATTTTATACATATATTATTTTTCATATTGTTTTCCATTATGGTTTATTACAGGATATTGAATATATTTCCCTGTGCTAGAGTGGGACCTTGTTGTTTATTTATTCTATGTATAATCGTTTGCATCTGCTAATCCCAAACTCCCAGTCCATCGCTCCCCCACCCCCTGATTTAACTTTTTTATCCTTAGTATTTGTCACCATCTAAAATATTTTCCTTATATTCTTGCATATGATCTGTTTCTCCCAATAGAATATAGGCTCCATGAGGGAGGGGATCTTTGGGGGTCTTCCCCTCCACTACTGTAACTCCGGTGCCTAAAACAGTGCCTGACACAGAGAAGGCATGCAGTAGATGTTGGCCAAGTGAATGCGTGAATGAATAAATGTATGAAATATATAAATATATTTATTACATACATATATAAAATATTTAGAGGAACTATACCAATAGAACTGTGAATAATTTTTTAATCTTCTTAGTTTAACTCTCTTTTAGGATTGTTCTAAATTTTCTGCATTCAACTTTATCAATACATATATAATTTTAATGTTTGTTCATAGGATTTTTAAAAATAATCCCATCTCAGAAAGACTCACATTCTATTGCTTCCACTGGCTAACCAGAAATCCTCATCCCAAGAACAGTCGCCCCTGTGACCTGCCGAATATCAGATTAGCCTGTTTCACCCTCAGCTCTTGGGGATCCAGAGTGATCGGCATGAAGCCAATGGGTGGGAGATGGAAGAGGAGATGGCATTGGGGCAGGGGGAGTAATTCCTCTCCCAGGTGCTTGCAGGAACCCATCACATAAGACCACTGTTCTCTTCATTGGCCTCACCTAAAAACATGTTAGGAAAGCAAATTCTTGGTCCCCATCCGAGACCTATGGAATCAAGCTCTGGGGAAGGACCCCAGAAGCCAGGGTTGAATAAAACCTACTGTCGATTCTGAGGCAAACTCAGCACTGAGATCACCACACCTAAGCCATTCAAAACGGGACTGCAGGCAGGAGCAGGGGGTGGAAAACAATGTGGGGTCAATATGGGTGGGGGAGGATGGGAGAGGAAGCAAGTGTCTTCCTTGGTTCCGTCAGGGAAAATATGGCGACTGCCAGAAATGTGATAGATTTGTCAAAAGTATGTGAAAACGCCTCAAGAATCGGTCTGAGTCTGTGTTTGCTCACGCAGTGTACCCTGTGCCTGGCACAGGGCCTGGAGCCTATTAAATATTTGTGACTGAATTAAAAGTGAATGTATGAATAAATTAGCTCTATAAATTATGTAACATGACATGGTTTCGTTTGTGCTATGATGGTAAAAACTGAAAAATTTTCTTCAAAGTTGGAAATGACAACCCAGAAACCCTCTGAGCACCTTCTTGCCAAGGTGCCCAGCCCTGGGACATCAAAACCCTCGGGGCCTCCTCCATCTCTTTAATTCTGAGATGCCTAAATACTAGGTTGCCAGATAAAAAGCAGGGTACCCAGTTAAATCTGAATTTCAGATAAACAATGAATCACTTCTTAGCATAAGCAAATCTCGACTATTGCATAGGCTATACTTATTCTAAAAAAACTGTTGTTCATCTGAAATTCAAATTTACCCAGGCATCCTGTATTTTTATTTGTTAAACCTGGCAGTGCTACCATGGACTCAACTCTCTACTTGGAGCAAGCCAAGAAAAGCTTCTCTGCACCCTATTACCTATGGGAACGGTGCAAGAGTACAGGGTCCTGTTGCTCCTTTCTTCACCCCTGGAAATGCATAGGGTATCTCCCTCCCAAGGCTCAAGGCTTTGCTCACTTGGATAACGTGCTCATGTTCTCCCATGCCTGTGACTTTATTCTCTTTGCTTTGACTCTTTATACCATCCCTACCTCCAGCCTCCCATCATCCTTTTAACTCCCTCTTGCCCTCTGAGCCTCATTATCTCTCGGTGGAAACCTTCCCTGGAAAACACACAGACACACGCAGAGAGTCTGAGCTAAACTCTGCCCTCTGTGAGTACAAGTGCCCATCCTGGCAGTTTACTGCCCCCCTGGATGGGAAGCACATGTAGATGCCCCTGTCTCCTCCTCTGGCCACCTGATCCTTGCAGCGGGACTGTGTTTGTTCACTGCTCCACTCCCCACACTCTTCCCACTACCTGGTTTTCAAAGGGTGTTTGATAAATAAGTGAATAAGTGAATGTACAGCATCCGGGAGAAAGCATCCAGGTCTTTGGAAAGCAATCAAGAACTAGTGGGGAAATGGACTTGAGGACACGGGGAGGGGGAAGGGTAAGCTGGGACGAAGTGAGAGAGTGGCATGGACATATATACACTACCAAATATAAAATAGATAGCTAGTGGGAAGCAGCTGCAAAGCACAGGGAGATCAGCTCGGTGCTTTGTGACCACCTAGAGGGGTGGAATAGGGAGGGTGGGAGGGAGACACAAGCGGGAGGGGATATGGGGACATAGGTATATGTATAGCTGATTCACTTTGTTATAAAGCAGGAACTAACACACCATTGTAGAGCAATTATACTCCAATAAAGATGTTAAAAAAAGAACTAGTGGGAAGGGAGGAGTCCCCACAGGTGTCTGGCCCTGGAAATCTCTCTCCCTCAGGACAGGTCAGTGGTCTCCAAGCCAGGGACACCGACTCACCAGGAGAACATACAGGCCCCTGCATGGCAGCCCAGGGTCTAGCCAAGCACTTGGCAGACAAATATGCCTGCAGCGATTCTCCCTGCCCAGTCAGACCGTGGGCCTGAGACCTGGCAACCAACCTTGACCACACCCATTAGCCAGCAGCTTTGCCAGGGCCCTCTCAGAACTGGTCTTGAACCACCTGGGGGGTTTTCCCACCATTTCGTAGGTCCTGCTCTTCACTCTACGTTTGGTCTAACTTAGTGCCCATTAAACAAGGAGTCAAATTCTGCTCTTCACTCAGCCTCCTCTGAACTCCCCGCCCAGGAGAGCATCTCTTTGTTGGCTGATAACCTGGGTTTCCCTCCTACTTGCTGTGTGGGTCCTGATCACCTGTGCTTTGTGCCATTCCATGAAGCATTCCCAGTTAAAGCCTGGAAGAATAATTCTCCACCTGCAAATGGAGAATTATTCATTCAACAGCAGTAGCAATACTAGGTCACAGGATCGGTCATTAAATCACTGAACATGTACATCCAGTGCCAAAAAAAAAAAAAAAGATGCATGCTTCTGAAACATTTATGGCTGAGATTTAAAACTGCTGGAATTGAGACATTCAGAGGTAAATGTCCCAGGACTGCCTTCAGCTTGGTTCTGAGGCCTCAGCTCAGAAGCAGGGAAGGCAGCTTTCATCACTCTCCAGGTGATACCCAGGAAAGAAATTGGTCTCCAGAGGTGATAGAGCAATCTGTGTGGCTTCAAGATGAGGCTAGAGAATGCAGAAAAATTTTGCTTCCTCTTCTAAGCTTTGAATGTTAATTCTCATCTATAGAGAAGAAGAAGGGCCTAGTTATCAGTAAACAAAGTCGGGCTCACCCTCTTTTGTGTCTCTACCATGGTTTGGTGGTGGTGGCTGTGGTGGTTTTTTTTGGCTGCGTTGGGTCTTCATTGATGCGCGCGGGCTTTCTCTAGTTGCGGCGAGCGGGGGCTACTCTTTGTTGCAGTGCACGGGCTTCTCATTGCGGTGGCTTCTTTTGTTGCAGAGTACAGGCTCTAGGCACTTGGGCTTCAGTAGTTGTGGCACATGGTCTCAGTAGTTGTGGCTCACGGGCTCTAGAGCGCAGGCTCAGTAGTTGTGGTGCATGGGCTTAGTTGCTCGGCGGCATGTGGGATCTTCCCAGGCCAGGGCTCGAACCCATGTCCCCTGCATTGGCAGGCGGATTCTTAACCACTGCACCACCAGGGAAGCCCTCTACCAAGTTTAGAATATGGTGTCAGTGAGATGGTCTTGCTGCTGAGGGTGGCTCCCATTGGAATTGAGGAACTACTCTGCACTCTTTTTAGATAAGTTGGCCCCAAGATTAAGCAACACGACAGCCACTTCCTGGTCACCATTTCTTTATCACTAGAACCACCTGCTGGTGGTCCACCATCTCCTTTTCCTTGGCATCATCCACCTTTACCTTTTCACTGGTTGACATATGCAAACCATGTAAGTCCAAAATTCACTTGCTCTAAGATCAAGACCAGAGAAGATGAATCCAAGCAATACCACTGATGGCAAGATGTCTAGCAAAGCCCTCCAGGGCTAGAGTTGCCAAAGACAGATGAACTCAGGTAGGGGGACCAAAGGGACCCAGACCTCTGGCTGCAAGTCAAAAGCCTGTGCCTCTCAGTCATCCTATAGATTCCCATGGTAGAACAGGACCTAAAATTAGTAGGGAACTGATGGAGGAACCATCAGAGATGGGTCCTTTTCTTTCTTCTCCAAGTCTTGTTCAGAACGTGGTGGGGGCCAGGGGGAGCAGCACATGCCCTGCTCTCTGCGTGTATCAGTCACCAGGATATCCAGAAAGCTCCTGAGGATCTTTTAGTTGTACGACCTTCCTTTTCTCTCCTCCGTACAACTTTAAGACCTTACAGCTGCTAAAGATGGGTGCAGGTATCATTCATCCTAATGAGGTGGGTCCAGGGGGAGAAATCTCTCAGGCCATGTCCTGCTCCAAAGGTGGAAATCTCCTGCCACCCTAAAGTCCAAGCCAGACACAGGCCACGTGCCTTCTCACAGAAGCCTCCTCCTCCAGCGAGAGCCAGATGGAAGTTTGGAGTCACTTGCTGAGACATGAAAACCTCCACAAATGACGCAACCCCTCAAATGACAATTCAGGTAGAGGCACTTTTTTCACCTCTAATTAAGTATAAAATTGCTTCAAATCTCCATTTACTTGGGGATACGCATTCCTCTTGTTCCAGATTTTGGGGAGGGAGTGTCAGTTTTCTCACAAAACTAGGCTGTACCTTTCGGATGTCAGAGCTTCCAGAGAAGAGAAATGCCCACTGATCCCTCATCCCCAGAAAAGCCCCTGCATCCCTACTCTAACTTCCTCATGCTCAGCAGAGAACAAGACACATGGTTTACCCTCCAGTCCACCAGGAAGATATTCTTCGGCTCCTTCAGAAGGTGGGAGAGGGACTTCCTTGGTGGTCCAGTGGTTAAGACTCCATGCTTCCAATGCAGGGGGCACAGGTTCAATCCCTGGTCAGGGAACCAGGATCCCACATGCTTCACAGCCAAAGAAAAAAAAAGGTGGGAAGGGAGGTAATATTCATGGGGCACTGGCAACATGCCAAGCACTGTGCTGGTACCATCATTCCCCTACCTCACTAAATGCCACACAACGCCAAGAAGTAGGACTTACTGTCCCATTTTACAGACGAGGAAACCGAGACAGAGAGGCCCAGCACCCCCAGCTCACAGTGGTAGAGCCAGATACTGATCTGAGGCTGGGACATGAAGAGATCCTTTCCTGGATGGCTCACAACTTGTTTTGTGATTTTCAAAAACTCACTTAAACTCCCTGTGGGAGCTATTAATATTATCAACTCTCCTAAATTGGAATAATCTTGTCTGTTCATCCTCTCCCTGTTCCCCATTTCCTGGTCCTGCAGTGCTGCTGAATTAGATAACGTCTACAAAGCTCTCTGAGTTCCTTGAAGGGAAGTTTCGATAAACACAAGTTATTAACCTTCAAAGCACCCAGAGTTTTGAATGAAGAAGTTATAAAAATTATGATAAAGTCCTGCTGGGGCTGGATAATGAAAGGAAGCTTTATTGAATTTTCAAACACTTCCTTTTCTGCCAGAGAGTAAAGGTGAACCCCTCCAGCTAGAATGGGCACTAATTCCAATGCTCATCCCTGGCTCCAGCTCTTCTCTCTTCTCGTGTAAGGGAAGGTCAAGTGCCTCTTTCCAGAGCCTTCCACAGTGGCTACATGGCAATTCAGAGCAGCAGGTGCCTCAGGCTTCTGAACAACACAGCTCCATCATTCTCCGGCTCTGCCTCCCAAGGTGCAGCTAAAATGATGCTTCAACAGGACTTGACAGGAGAGAAGATGCCACCGCTGATAAGTCAAGGCCCAGAAACTCAGTATTCAAAAGGTATCCACTCCTCAGCATCCCACTCTCCTCATGCCGACAGTGTGATTGTCGTGGGTCAGAAAAAGGATCTAGCGTTGTCCATCCAAGCCCCACAAGCGAGTGGGAACCAAGCTGTGCCTCTTCTCTGAGCTTGCGTTGTGAGGAGAAGAGGGAGGAGAGACGGAGGAGGGAGGACGGATGACGGAGACTCCTCTGGGGGTCCAGACGGTACGGTTGGTCCGGATCATGCAAATGCTTGCCCAGGGGCAAGAATGCAGGGGAGGGAAGGGGCGCTCAGTGACCAGGCTGTCATCTCACTGTCAGTGACCCCCTACTACATCCCTTACCTTAGCCTCCACCTTGGCCCTGGGTTCATGACGCAACCACGTGGAGAGTGGCTACTGGACACCTCCAAGCACAGCCCAGCACTCAGAAGGCCCTAGTTACCTCCCCTACCTTCAAGTTCCCATCAAGCCTGCTGAGATAATCCTCCTGAGGTGAGGGTGTAAAAGAAGGCACCTAATCATCACACAAGACTTGACAGGTCTGACCCACCTGCAAGAGCTACCAAAAGCCTTATTTTCATAAAACCTATCTGCCCTCCTAGGAAGAATGGCAAAGGGCAATTCTGGGGGATCGGTGTGTGAACTCCAGGATGAAGACTCTTGAAAACATAGAGACAACAGAGACATCTCCTGTCTTCGGGAGAAATATAAACAGGAGAAGGGACTTGTCCAGAGGGAGGGGAGAACTGAATTAAGCGGTCTGGGCTCTCTCCTGAAACAGTGGTTTAAGTTTGGCAGAGATGACCATTTCTGAGGACAGTATTTGGACCACGTTCCTTGAGAGAGAGGAAGCTATAAGAAAGTCTAAGGGTCCAAGGCTTCCCCTTTAGAAGCCAGAACACTTAAGAGGAACAAATCCTTTGCCATAGTCCAACTAGACCTTCTACGGTCCCCACCAAATGGGATCCCCAGGCCCCTGACACAGAGATCTGCACCCACAGTAGCTATAGGAAAGCTTCCTGGTCTCCAATAAAAGTGCAGGTGCTCTAGAGACAGAAGGGACTGGGGCCTAAATCTGTCTACCTGGGAAATGATTCTACCTCAGAGTCAGAGATCATTGTTGCTAAACCTTCTGTCACGCAAACATGACTGTGCCCATGTGGCTTCTAAAGCAAATAACTTATTTTCATTACCATTATGATTATTATTCATCCTTGACCGCGCATGTTAAAACCTAAGAATTGTTAACATCACACGTTTGTGGATCCGGATGTTTCTGTGCCCTTGAGCAAGGTGCTGAGCCTCAGTTTTCCTTGTGGATAAAATGGGGGTAGCAATGGCACCTCCTTCAGGGTAACACTGTGAGCTTTGACTTTGTTAACTGCATGTGAACCACCCAGCCCAGGGCCCCCAGCACAGGAAGTGCACCCAATAAAGGAGAGTCGCTCTAATTAGTGACAAAACAGCAAGCAAGACAGTACTAACAGTGTAAGAGGAATCTGGAGGAAGGAGAAAGATGGTGGCTGAAAAGGATCCCCTTTCTCAGGTGAGGGCAGCTTTTTAAGGTAAGAAGAAAAGGATGACCAAAAGCCAGAAAATAAGGTCACCTGGCTACGTGGAAGATGAGCCAGGCCAGAAAAAAAAGGATTAAGAGACCAGAGAAATGAGGCTGCCTTATAAAAAGGACCTTGAACTCAGGCAGAAGGGTTGGGCCAACTACAGTGGGCCATGCGAGGCCCCTGCTGAGGTCCAGGCTTTGGGCCACCTGTATTCACCAGTACACATCCTAGGTGGAAGGGCCCACCTCTGTGGAAGGACCCCATCCTCTGTCCTCTCTTCAGCCCTCCTGGCAGTGGGTAGTGCCCACAGCACATCGTGCTACCCAAGCTCTGACTCATCTGGGGACAGGAGGATCCCCTAGGAGGCTGTGCAGGTCCAAGGCCAGAGCTCCCAGCGGGAGTCTCAGAGATCTCAAAACCCTGCGGTCATTGCTTGACCCAAAAATAGTTGCCAAACTACCTTTTCTACAGCACCAGCCCAGGGAGTGAGCCCTGACTCTTCTCCACTAACTACACAGCTCACCTTGAAAGCCCACTCCTGGAGAAGGAGCCAGTTTTTCTCCACCTCCAATAAAGAAAGCCTCGGTCTATTAAGAGAAATGTCCTGCAGACCAGGGTGCTCGGGAGGGGCTGCCTTGATTAAAGCAGGGTGTTCTGTCAACACCCTGAATATGCTCTCTCGCTTCGGGGCTGTTAGTGCAGCGCAGAGGCAGCAGGCGACATGAATTGCCTTTTATCTAACTGGAAAACGCCCACCAAGTTTAGAAGTACTCATTTAGACAGGGAGATCAATAAAGGAAATGGGGAGCGGGTGGCCGTGGATATGTTTGGAAATGAGCTGGTCCTCTCCACATCTGCTTAATAAAGATTAACTCATCCTGGTTGTAGCACAAACCCGGGCTACCCTCTTGGCTCCAGATGCCAGCAAGTTCCATTTGTTTTCCACAAGCAGACACTTCTCAGGAGCAATGGGCAAGAGACCCTTTCCCTTGCCTTCTCTTTATCTGAATTCAAGAGCTCTGGTGGGAAGGAGGGCAGAGGCAGAAAGAAGGGCCTTAGGAATTGGACTAGGATTTTTCTAGCATCTTCCCAAAATGGTTTTCCCTTGACCCAAACTCAAGTGGAATAAAACAAAAAAGCAGAGATCCACAGGAAAAGGATAAGAAAAAGAAAGGAGAGATAAGTGAGGAGAGATATCAGGCTCCCTTGCCATTTCACATCATTTTACTGTGTATAAATCCCACTGCACAATAATGAATACTTTCTGAGCTTCTGTGTTAAGAACTCCTCAGCTGAAACCCTCTTTTCCTCCTCTCTCTCTTAGTCATCATTGAGTTAGGAGTTCTAAAATGTCTTCCTTATTCCCACGTTGCCACCCTTGTGACCTTTTATCCACCGTTGTCCGTGCTGTCACCACCCCCACCCCTGCCTTCCCCATCCCCATGCTATACGTAGGAGGCTGAAACTGTGGAGCCCACCTCTCATTTCAAACACAAGCTTTTGTTCCAGGCCACAGCATTGAAGCTGAGTCCCTTCAAAGGGAAAAATGCTCTGTGGCTGAAGGTCCAGAAATAGAAGTGGTGTGTGTGTGTGTGTGTGTGTGTGTGTGTACATGCACACGCACTTGTACATGTGCTGGGCTGCAGGTATTTCACTTACCCTGGGGAAATTGTGAGAAAGCTGAGGACCCTGCTTTTGATTTATGTGTCTCCCCTTTGACCCCTGTAGAAGTTCCTCCCTGGGCAAGGGCTGCGGGAGGGAACCTGCTGGCTCTCAGCTTTAATAAAGGCCTTTTATCTTGCACAGTCCTTGCACAGGCTCTCATACTTGGGCCATGGGTCGGTTGCCATGGAAATGACTGCAGAGTCACAAATAAGGCGGTATTATGTTCTCTCAGCAGGACCAGATGAGAGCTAGAAGCTAGAGAGAGAAAGAGGGAGAGGGAGACAGAGCTAGAGAGAGACAGAATAAAAATACCTCCTATCGGTAGTGAGCCAGAAGGAAAACACAAACAAAGCAATGGGGAGCTGCCTGGGAGAAAGCAGGTTTCAGACAGGGTAGGAGAAATGGCATTGTTTCCTTTGAGGGAGGGCTCTCATTTCTAGAGGGAGGGCGGAAACCCTGTTCCAAAGGCTCCCATGCACCTCCATCTCTTCTACTGGCTTCTTTCTCTCCCTCTTCATTGGGTAATGTTGCAAAAAACCTAGAAAGAAAGGACTGCGGTGATACAGAATGAGGCAGAAGTCGAAAGAGGGTAGCAGGAGGTGAGTCAAATCATTTCTCTTTTCCTCTCTGCTCCATGATGCAGAAAGTCCCTGCTCTGATTCTCAACAGAAAACCTCTTGGTCTGTGACACTCTTAACAAGTTTCATGCCAAACGTCCACCTTTCTAAAAAGCCGTACGCCCTCCTGGATCTCAGCACCCTTATTAAGATTTTTCTCCTGAGCCGAGTGCCTCTGGAGAGAGAGTGATCACATTGTCCTCCCAAGGTCACTTGTTCATTCAAAGCTTCATTGGTTTCCTCACTGTGGACAGAAGTTTGAGAATCAAGACCTAGATTCAGACTCAACAAGCTAATAAAAAGCACCAAGCTTATTCCAGCTAAACCATGAGACTTTCTATAAGGCAAGGAACTTTCAAATTCTCCCTTTGCCACAATTGTGTTTTTAATGGATATGTAGGTATAGATTTCAATAAGCAACAATGCTTTCAACAAAACATGAAAAGTTTCCTATGATCTCTTGATCCATTATCAAAATAACCAGATTTTCAAAATTATTACAATCTTACATGCTTTCTCTGAGCCTCACTCTTTTCGTGGTGGCCACTACAGCTAGTTCTGCCTCGGTCTGGAGTCTAGATAAACTGAGCAGCTTCCTCTGTAATATGGTTTGAGTAGCACTAAAAGTCTTGCCAACCTAAAATTTTCTCCCCTATCAACTAATATCAGTGCCTAAAACCCCACATTCATGTTACCCCTTTCTGTCTTCAAAAGATCTGTCTATTCAAAAACACAGATGTTAGGACAATCTTCCCTAACTTTTCACTGTGAATGTGTTTTCAGATTAGCTGAGGAAATGGGACATGGATGAATAAATTCTGATGCATACAACGGGGGACAGATAGGAGTATTTCTGTCCCCCGCTGTGTGCACCAAAATTTATTCATCAGAATACTCACATCTGTCCCCTTGATAGTCAAGGAAATGATACTATTTGTCCCTAAGGTATAAAGCTGCTCCTGGGCCTTCCCAGGATGGGACCAGGAGAAGCCTCAGTCAACATGGAAGCATCAAGAGTTTCCAAACAGCTGAAAGAGCATGAAACTTTCTTATCTCTCTAAAGATTCCCTGGCTTGGCACAGTGACTCCAGACTCCTCGGGATCCCTACCCTCATCTACTTATTTCCCTCCACAGTAGAGTGGGAGATGGGGAGTAAGCCTTGAGCTAACTCAAAAGGTCAACTGCAGAGTCGGGTGGGGGGATCCCAGGCAGGTAGCCAGCAGCCAGCTTAACTAAGATCTCCCTAGGTTCCTGAGCAAAGGAAGAGTAGAGAAATTATTTTTCTGATTGGGACTGGTAATAATTTGGTCAATCAAAAACTTAGCTAAGGCAGGGAATCATAAAAAAAAAAAAGTGATGCATAACACCCTACACAGTTTATTGTAACTTAAAATATAAGCATTCATTTTTCTGCTAACTTTTTATGCGGGGCGAAGATGTGTTCTTTGAATATTAGAACATTGATAAAAAGTTCTCCGTCATCGTTCTTCAAAAGCCACATTCATGACTCACATTTCCATCTTCTATTTTCCATTTCTTTCAAGCAAAGTAAAATTTTAAGGACAATTAGGAGGTAATCTGAGCACAAAATCCTCCCAAATTTTTCTGTATTTCTGCAGTCATTTATAGTTGTCTCACCCACACCTAATTCAATAGCAGGGTTTTTTTTAAAAATATTTATTTATTTTTATTTTGGGCTGCGTTGGGTCTCTGTTGCTGTGCACAGGCTTTCTCTAGTTGCAGTGAGTGGGGACTACTCTACGTTGTGGTGCACGGGCTTCTCGTTGTGGTGGCTTCTCTTGTTACGAGCATGGGCTCTAGGCACACGGGCTTCAGTAGTTGTAGTGCATGGGCTTAGTTGCTCCGTGGCATGTGGGATCTTCCCGGACCAGGGCTCGAACCCATGTCCCCTGCGTTGGCAGGTGGATTCTTAACCACTGCACCACCAGGGAAGCCCAATAGCAGTTTTTTTAGCAACTCACATTTACTATTTTCAAAGCATGCAATTTTGTTTTCATAGAAACAGCTCTCTTTTCATACTCAATGTTCAGTGGTTTACATAATATTTAATTAAATTGTATGTTAATGTAATGAATTGGTTTAGTAGAGATTGGTTAAGAGACTGCTATTTTTTCTCTGAAAGCAAACTCTCATCCTAAGAAGTTTGCCTGGAATTGACCTTTAAGGCAAAATGCATTTTAAATATCAGAGGTCAATTATTATAGATTGAGAATTCCTTGTGTAACAAATAAGAAAATAGTTTCTTGGGATACAAAAATAATTGAGGTAAGGTGGACATCTGGGGTGAGAGAAGGAGGTCATCAAAGCCTCTCCCTGAAAGCAACTAAAATACAGGATATTACCAAAACAGCTATTTCAAGACCCTGGAAAGCAACCAAAAGCATACAGCAAACTGAGAAGATTTACTCACCAAAAACCACTGGAATTTCTATAAACAATAAATGCTGGAGAGGGTGTGGTGAAAAGGGAACCCTCTTGCACTGTTGGTGGGAATGTAAACTGATACAGCCACTATGGAGAACAGTATGGAGGTTCCTTAAAAAACTAAACATAGAACTACCATATGACCCAGCAATCCCACTACTGGGCATATACCTTTAGAAAACCACAATTCAAAAAGAGCCATGTACCACAATGTTCATTGCAGCTCTATTTACAACAGCCAGGACATGCAAGCAACCTAAATTTCCATCGACAGATGAATAGATAAAGAAGATGTGGCACATATATACAGTGGAATATTACTCGGCCATGAAAAGAAATGAAATTGAGCTATTTGTAGTGAGGTGGATAGACCTAGAGTCTGTCATACAGAGTGAAGTAAGTCAGAAAGAGAAAGACAAATACCGTATGCTAACACATATATATGGAATCTAAAAAAAAAAGAAATGGTTCTGAAGAACCTAGGGGCAGGACAGGAATAGAGACACAGACATAGAGAAAGGACTTGAGGACACAGGGAGGGGGAAGGGTAAGCTGGGATGAAGTGAGAGAGTGGCATGGACTTATATACACTACCAAATGTAAAACAGAGAGCTAGTGGGAAGCAGCCACATAGCACAGGGAAATCAGCTCGGTGCTTTATGACCACCTATAGGGGTTGGGATAGGGAGGGTGGGAGGGAGATGCAAGAGGGAGGGGATATGGGGATATATGTATACGTATAGCTGATTCACTTTGTTATACAGCAGAAACTAACACACCATTGTAAAGCAATTATACTCCAATAAAGATGTTTAAAAAATCTAAATTAATATTTATTTTAAAAAGTTGTTTCAAAATAACGGCTCATATTTGAAAACAAACAAAAAACCCACTGATTTTGGAGAAGAACAGTTGGAATCTACAGCACATTTGCCCAGGGCTGATCCCATCAAGCTCCCTTACTCTGTCAGATCAGTTAGCATAGTAGTTCTAACAGGTAGAACAGACTGTATGACCAACAGCTTCAGTGCCAGAAAGGGATGACTTAATTTGGAGCTGGAGGTGAAAATCTGGTTCTCAGTGAATAATTAGCAGCAATCTCAGTGATGACCAAACAAGGAAGGTCGGTCAGTACAACGGTCTGAGGTGGTGGTCCTATTTGGAGCAAACAACAGCCTAGAGGACTAGTCAGAAATTTAACAGGGAAATGCAAGAAATGAGCACTCATAGAGGCACCTGATAATCTTTCCACCTATCTCTGGCAGACCTGGAGTTGGCATACACGTGCAGGGGGGACCAGAGGGAGCAAGAGGGAGCTTTATAAAGAGTAAACGCCAGGGCGACTTTAAACTGCCTGAAGTTTGGATGCATCCTCAAAACAACACACAGATCCATCAGCATTGAGTAGAAGCCTGCTGGCTAAAAGTATATAAACACAATCTCTGAAGAATCACTGGCTGGCCCCTAGGCTATGCTGACACAAGGACAAGACCTAGGAAATCAGGCTTAAAAATAATATATTAATTTATTATTATACTTATATATGTTTTTTAAGTGAGCAAAGACATAAGCAGTCACATACCACAAGGGAGATAGATTTCATAGGAAAGTTACTAGACAAACAAAAACCCTGAGGGGGAAAATTCAGAATCAAGATTTGCCACTATATAGTACCTAAAATTTCAAGGTTTCAACAAAAAATTATGAGACATAAAAAGAAATAGAAAAGTGTGACCCACATGCAGGGAAAAAGCAGACAAAGAGAAGTTGTCTTTAATTTATAAATTTATATATACATATAATTAATAAATTTACAGTAATTTATTAAATCATGGATTATGGATGAGCAAGTGTCACCAAATAACAAAATATAAACTTTTACTTGAAATTTAATTTTCAGCTTCATGTGAAATAGAATGGTGTGGATTCCTATAGTCGTATATGTAACATGGAGAATACACTGAGCTAGATATTTGGAACTCTATAAACTTTGCAAGAAAATTAAAATGAAGCCAACACTTTCTTTCCTTGTGAGTTTGTTATCCTGGTTTTTTTCAAGTATTTTTATTCCTGTACTTTCAAACTCTAGACCTAGATTTTTTTTTATAACCTGACTGCAAGTCAAAGATATACACATACTCCTACAATGAGCCTCCCTTGGAATATGCAAGAAGATTAAACAGCTTGTGAAATAAAAATCTCATGTGTGCCAAACATGTGGGTGTATTCACTTCTTAATTCGGCATAACCGACATGATTTTGTCTAAGGCATAATTTCAGTGTGGGGAAAATACCAATGAGAACTTCAAAGATACTCAGTAAATTCTCATCAGTTTACTAATAGTATTTCTTATGCTTTCCGTTGCCTGGAATAGGAAGACTTCAACTTTCTTTGTGGCTTGTGTTGGCAAAGAAGAGAATATATTCTAATCACATCCATCAAAAGCTTTGAGATCAAGAGTGGGCATCCAGATAGTGCTTCCAGGTCCAGCGCAAAGCTCAGGCCCACCCACCCTGAGACTGCCCCAAGAGCCACAGTGGCTGCCCGCAGTCTCCAGTCAGCTGCTCTTTACCAACAGCCCCTGACGGTGCCCTACGGGCCTGGTCCCACCCTGTCCACTTCCATGGCATCCCTGCAGAGAACGACTCCCTACTCCTGCCAGAGACCTGCATATGCTCACAGGTCCCCAGGCTGACTTCCTCACAAGCCTACCAGTTGTAGCATCCATCTACAGCTGCTGATAACTCAACTATGGTAGAGAAAAAGTTTCTCTTCTGTGATTTATGATGATTGATGAAGACTGTTCTAAAACACAAAATTGCCAGGCAAATGGTTAAGAACACATTCATCTGTAAGCAGATTAAGAACATCCATCTGAATTCAAAAAGTCAATGTACTAAGTCCCATGGATTCATTAAAGGAAGCCCGGCAGCTCTCTATCAGCTATCACGAATGACTGCAAGTTGGAAAATTCAACTTTTTTAACAGGTGTCTCGTGGTTCAGAGTGTTGACCCAGGTGGGCCCTTCCCACAGCCGTCTGAACTAGCTACTCATGTCACTGCACAGCCCCCAAGACTGGGTGAGTCTAGGGCTAATAAATTAACTAGTGTGGTGGGTGAGAGCCTGCCTCAGTCCCCCCACACATGCGTTACCCAGTCTTATGCTTGCCAACCTCATGGACCACTTATATCCAGGAAGCTCTCAGAAGTCCCTTCAGACCTCAGGCAAGCTGCCAGCTCCAAAAAATAAAGCTTGAATATGCGATCTAGACCCATATTTTATTTAAATTCCAGTGTTCTGCTCAGAGGCCTCCTGGTTCCCCTGGGCCCACTAGGGCATTGTTGCTCTGGGGCAGTTCATCCAAGTTTCTACCTCTGTCACAGCTTCCACAAACCTTTGAGGTAAGGTGAATTTACATGGGCATTTCAAAAAGCAAAATTTTCATACTTTTCAGAGGTCTTTACAATTCTCATTTCAAATATTCTCTGAGAAGATTAATCACATTCATTTGCAGATGGAAACTGTAAAAAGCTTTAACCCTTTAAGCTTACAGGACTCCCAGGAAGGAAGAGGCGAGGCGGGCCTGGGAGACAAACCAGGCAGGGCTGTCTGCCCACCCCCGGCCTCCTCTGCTTCTGTCACAAAACCTCTGGCCTCTCCACACAGGCCCACATCTCCCACAGGCCTCTCCCCAACTTTTCTTGGAATTAAACTGGAGTTGAATAGTTTTCTGATGTATAAAAGTATGCATGGACATTGTGCAAAACTGAAGAAAGAAAAGCCATAAATATGCCTACCATTAGCAATAACCATTATTGATATTAATGTTAATAATGATTCATTTAACAAATAAAATTAATATATTTACTATTTCATTCCAAACGCATATATGCATTTTATATACTCCATTTTGTAGGAAACCTACTGTGCTTTACGTCCTACTTTGCTTTTCGTCAGTATTATTTTCTAAGCATTACACATCTTATCAAACATTCTTCAGAATCAGAGATTTTAGTAGCCACAAAAAATCTCATCCTATGGACATACTGTAATAATTAACTATATTTAATTACACAAGCAATATATGAAGTACAGATTTAAAAAAAAAAAAGAAATAACAATCACCCATTCTGCCAAGTTAACATATTGGTGATTGCCTCTCTAGATTTTTTAAGAGCATATAAGTACAAATAAAGATAAATGGGGATTCTACTATATTTCTTACTTTGTCATCTGATTTTTAGTTAATAATTTGTACTAAACATTTTCCATTTCTAATAGTTATTTTTCTGTTATTATTTTAATTAATTATATTTCACTGCATGGATAGACCATGATTTCCTTTTTTAAATATTTAACTGACTTCAACTACTAGCCGTTATTAACAATGCTTCTTCATCTTTATACATAAATCTTCTTTTTAATAAATTTATTTATTTGTTTTTTGGCTGCATTGGGTCTTCGTTGCTGTGCACGGGTTTTCTCTAGTTGCAGTGAGCGCAGGCTACTCTTCACCATGGTGCACGGGCTTCTCATTGTGGTGGCTTCTCTTGTGGAGCACAGGCTCTAGGCATGTGGGCTTCAGTAGTTGCGGCACATGGTCTCACTAGTTGTGGCTTGCGGGCTCTAGAGTGCAGGCTCAGTAGTTGTGGTGCATGGGCTTAGTTGCTCCACAGCATGTGGGATCTTCCTGGACCAGGGCTCAAACCCATGCATTGGCAGGTGGATTCTTAACCAGTGCACCACCAAGGAAGCCCTATATATAGATCTTTACATGCATACCTAATTCATTTATTAATAAAAATTCCTAGAAATGACAGTGCCAAAGAATACTTTTCATTTGTTAAGGTTTCTCGGTCATATTGCCCAATTGTCCTCCCAAAAATTGACCCTCAGATCTGCCATCAACAGTGTTTGAGTGCTCATTTTCCCACATCTTAAACAACCCTTAACATTATAATTGTTTAAAAATTTTTTTCACTCTGATAGCCAAAATAAGGTCTTTCATCATTTCAATTTGCATGTGTTTACCATAAAGATTGAGTTTTTTCAAACCTTTCTTCTTATTAAAATCATCTAATTTGTGGTTAGGTTGTTTGTCATTTTCTTGTTGGATTATAGGTCTCTTTATAAATTAAAGATATTAACATTCTATCATATATATTATACTTTCTCTAATTTGTCTGCTAATTTTTTACTTTTTTTTTTTTTTTAGTATTTCCATAATAAAAAATAAATTTCAGGACTTGTGGGTTCTGGAAACATGGTAGACTGAGCCATTTTCCCAGCTCCATTCAATACAACCACATAGAAATTATAGATCGAAAGAAAAAAAATTAAATATACAGCTTAGGTTAAAAGGAAGGAGAAATTCCTTGGTGCCAAAAGCAAAGAAGCAGGATAAAACCACGTGCCAATGTCACGACACTCGAGAGGCATGTCAAACTGAACACAGGCCCTAAGGATCTTGTGCTTTAATAGTTCCATAGGAATAGGAGGTATGGCTTTAAATCCACAGAAAGTAGAGAGCAAAAGCAGAAATCATTCCCTAACATCAGACCATGGAAAAGCTATTATCTTCATAAAAGAAAAGACTAGCTCTTAAATCAAATGAAAACCCACTCTGTAGCAACTCTTTTCACAATCCAGCATCCGTGAAACTGCTACAGGAAGAAAGAAAGAAAATGTAAGAAAAGCTCTGCGGAAAATGAGCTTACAATCCAAAATTACAAGCCACACTCACTAGCCACTGTGACAGTGACCCAGTATACACAAAAAATGGGCACAATAGAATTTGTGATAAAGAACAATCTTAAAAGACTCTTGGATGATTATCTTTTAAATGATTAAAAAGATAAAAGAAGAAATACAATCATATGAAAGCAGAAAAATATGAAAAAATAATTGGCAAATGAACTTTCAGAAATTAAAATTTCACTGCACAAGATCAACATAAGATTAAACATGACTGAAAAGTTAATTAACTGGAGTAGAGAGAGGAAGAAATTAATGAGACAAAGAGGTAGAAAATGTCAAATAGAACTTTTTAAAACGAGAGTAGAAAAGCAAAGTAATATTCTAAGAGATAATGGATGAGACTCTTCTCAGATTAATGAAAGACATGAATCTTCAGTTAAAGTATAATGAGCTCTACAAATGATACATTTTTAAAACCATACCCATAGGCTCATATTGTGAAAATTGAACATCAAAGTCAAAATGCAACACCATAAAAGGGACTGGAGGAAAAAAAATAGATTACCTATAAGAACAACAATTTAACTGACAGCACAGTTCTCACCAGTGACAACAGAAGCCAGAACACAATAGACTAAAACCTTTAAATGACTAAGGGAAAAGAAATTTCATCCCAGAATTCCATATGCAGCTAATACATGACTCAAGGAGGAGGGGGAAATAGTCACTTTCAGATAAAGGCTGAGACTTACATGTCATAACAGAAATATCTATTAAAGGAAATAATACAGGAAAAAGAAAATTGAACCCTAAGACACAAGTGAGAGGCAAGAAGCAAGGGAAAGCAAGGAAATTGGTAAATAAATAGGTAAAGTTATGCAAGCACTGAATGAAAAAATAAAATTAGTAACAACAGTAAGGACTTATTTGGAGGACTTAAAACAAGTAGAACTAAAATTCTATAAAAAAGAAACATGGGCGTGGGAAAAGGGAAGATCAGAATTAAAATGTTCTAAAGTGCTTGAATTATTCAGGATAAGGTTATTGTTGTAGTTGTTTTAATTAACTATGCACGTTAAAAATTTAAATGTAACCAATAAAAGAAAAGAAATAGAATAAATTTCAAAAACAGTTGACTCTAAAAAGGGCAATAAAGAATATTTTATTAACCTAAAAGAAAGTAGGGAAGAAAAAAAGCAGAGAAAAAGCATGGTAAATAGAAAACAGAAAATAAAATGTTAAGTATAATTTAAAATATAGTCATAATCTTATAAATTAGTTGAATTTAATGTGTTAAACAGAAATCCTCTGATTGAACATTTATAAATTTGGCCACATGCTATTTACCAAAGATTCATCTGAAACATAATGAAATATAAATGTTAGAAGTATCAATATATGTATGGGAAGAGATATCTGGGTATACTGAACTAAAGAAAAAAGAAAAAGCTGGTATTAACAGCATGAGTATCATAAAAGGAAGACTAAATAAAACAATACAGATATAGATATTTACCTATACAGATATAGTTGTAATCATTACATAAGGATAAAAGAGGCAATTCAACAGTAAGAATAATAACTCACACTTATGGAACACTTACTATGTGCCAAACACTGTTTTAAGTGCTTTTGATATGTATTAATTTATTTAATCTTCACAATGATCCTCAAGGCACAGCCCATTTTACAGATGAGAATACTGAATTACAGGAAAGGCCCAGAGCTAGTCAATGGCATAGGTATGATTCAAACCCAGCCAGTCTGGCTCCAGTGTCTAAACTCTGCACTTTTTGCTAACAGCACAGCTTCAAAATATATGAAGCACCCATTTACAGAACGGCAAAGAAAAATTAGCAAATTCACATCACAATAGAAAATTTAATATGCATATCTCAGTATCTAATTAAGCTAATAAAAAATTAGTGAAGATACAGAACACAATTAAAATACTTGATCTAATGGCTCTATATAAAACACCATTCCCAACAATTAGAAAATACATATTCTTTTCAAGCAGCATAAAACATTTATAAAAATAGATCGCATAAAATGTTGCAAAGCAGTTCGCTATATAAATCCCAGAGAATGAAAAGCGCAGAGGCCATGATCTCTGACTATAGTGTAATTAAATTAGAAATCAATAACAAAAAGATAACCCAAATAACCCATATATTTGGAAATTCTGAAACACACTTTTAAGTATATTAATGGTCAAAGGACAAATCGTAATGTACATAATGAAATCTTTAGAAAAAATGATGCCAAAAATACTGCATATCAAAGTTACAGAAGGTAGTTAAAGTACTAAGTAAATGGTAATTTTATATTCTTAAAAGTGTATATTAGAAATGAAGGAAGATTAAAAATTAATGTGCTTCACTGTGCAACTAAAGATAGAAAAAACTCAAGAACATATAAAGAAGGGAGAATTGATAAAGTAAGAGTAACTAATATAATACACAAAAAACCTCTTATAAGTTGTTTCTAGAAGGTTTTATAAAATTAGTCCTGAGGAAGAATAGTACAAGCCACCTCAAACAGGAAGTTGGGAGATCAGGGTCTCCCTCCATTCACCACTGTGTGACCCGTCGGTGGGTTTCTTAATCTCTCTGGGCAGCAGTTTGTACATCTATAAAATTAGGCAGTTTGATCAACTCAGAAACTTTACTCTTCCAAGACTCACAGAGACCTTCTACTAAGAAGAATACATATGGAATTATAAAGTGAACGGTAGCTATAGGAGAAATGTCTTTGGTCCTGATGCAAACAACTTTACAATATAACCAGGAGGTGAGGAGACACCATCTATGGGCAGCTCCTCCCTTGGTGCCACCTGAGACTGGGCTAGGAAAATGCTAGCAAATTCCCAACTGAGCAAGGAAACAACTTTATTCAAAATCCTGCTCCTGGGGAATTCATAACTACCAGCTGTGGAGGTTCTAAGATTATTGGATCCATGTGAGTCTGAAGTCCCAAATGTATGGCAAGTTCAGGACGTGCACAGTAAAGAGTAAACACTCAAAAATATTTTTGAATAAATGAACTAGGATGAAAATGCAAGATGATGCATGAAAGGAAGTACTGATCTAGATTTTAGGATAAAGCCAGTTTAATTAATCACTCAATTCACTTATTTTAAAAAAAAAAAAAAAAAGTTGGACTAAACGCCTAAGAGCCTGTCTTTAAATTAGACTAAATCGTGGCTGACAATGATGGATACATATCCTGACTAACTAGAAAAATGGACTTCAGCCTTTCTCATGTGCCTGTGGATATTAGGGCAGGAAAGGGCCACAGAAATCACAGGTGGTGTGAATGCAGCCCAAAAGTTTCTTACGACTTCTCTACCTAGAGAATGACAGATTGAATGCAGTCCACAATTTGACAAAAAGATGCTCACCATGTGGACAGGTTCCTTGATAACTGGAAGTGTGCTCTCTTTTATTTTTTCAGAGTTGCAAGGATCTTTTTTTTTTTATTTTATTGGAGTATAGTTGGTTTACAATGTTGTGTTAGTCTCAGGTGTACAGCAAAGTGAATCAGTTATACATGTACATGTATCCACTCTTTTTTTAGATTCTTTTCCCATACGGGCCATTACAGAGCATTGAGTAGAGTTCCCTGCACTACAGAGTAGGTCCTTATTATGAGTACGCCATAGCATCTAATTTGATCTGCCTGTGTTAAATCAGGTTTGTGATGAGTCTTGTTTTTAAAGGGATGAGGGGGTTAAAGTGTGCTAATAGCACTGAAGGTAACCAATGCCCTGTTACACAGATTGGTGCACAGGTGTGCAAAAAGCTCCAAAAAGTCAATCTATAATCTTAAACTCATAGAGTAATAATAATAAGCATCAAAAATGTAGGAACCTATACAGATTCAAAACAGGACTTCCTGCCCTTTTCAAAAACATGAGGAAGCCCGAGTCAACCCAAAACACTTCAGCTAATGGGGCTCTTCCCCTGCACGACTTAAACATGTGTGTCCTCCCAGAGCAGACCACTCCCCAGCGGTCAATATTAACCACGGAGGGGAGAGAAGCCCAGTTCCTTGTACCCTTAATGCCACTTTCCCCGTGTCAGTGCTCCCCTCATTACTGGTGAACTAACATTAGAATGGAACATTTACGGTAGATCGAGAAGAATAAATTTGACAGTTTTCAGTTTCCTGTCTCAGACCAGACCTGGAAAGTCAGAAAACATCTCTCTGGGGAATAAGGCTGTGTAATTGTTTTGGAGATGGTGTGGCAGCCTCCCGAAGACCTAACTGTTTAAAAGATCATCTCCTATCACTTATATGTGGAATCTAAAATATGACACAAATGAACCTATCTATGAAACAGAAACAGAATCACAGACATAGAGAACAGACATGTGGCTGCCAACACAAGTTGTGGGGGGGGGGCAGGAGGGATGGAGTGGGAGTTTGGGATTAGCAGAGGCAAACTACTGTATATAGAATGGATAAAGAACAAGGCCCTACTGTATAGCACAGGGAACTATATTCAATATCCTGTAATAAACAATAATGAAAAAGATTGTATATATGTATAACTGAGTCACTTTGCTGTACAGCAGAAATTAATACAACATTGTAAATCAACTATACTTCAATAAAATTTTTTAAATAAATAAATAAATAAAAGAACATCTCTAACATGCCTTGGCTGTGCTGAGCTTTCCTGAGCACTCAGTCTACAAATGGGTCGGTTTGTTTTGAACATCAAGCAGGGGCCAAAACCTTGGGCATGCCACCCACTGACCCTTCCAGGAGCCTGAGGACCAGCTGCTTCTTGGTGACATGGGTCTTGGCTGAGAAACGGGTCCCTCCTTTCCTTTATAAGATTGTCTCCCTCTTGCTTCCTGCCAGCTTTGTCCAGCTCCCCAAGAGGAGGGCTCCTTCTGCCCAGTGGTAAACCATCTCCTCTGAAATTCGGCCAAGCCAGCCAGAAAAAAAACAAGATCCAGGATCTCCTCATTCAAGGGAGACAGAAGACAAGAACTTTCAAATTTTCTTCTTCAATAGAAGCCCATAATGGGACTTCCCTGGTGGTCCATGCTTAAGAATCTGCCTTCCAATGCAGGGGACGTGGGTTCAATCCCTGGTCAGGGAACTAAGATCCCACATGCTTCAGGGCAACTGAGCCCACGTGCCTCAACTACTGAGCCCATGCGCCTCAACTAGAAAGCCCACGAACTCTGAAGCCCACACGCCACAACTAGAGAGAAGTGTGTGCACCACAACGAAGAGCCCGCACGCCGCAACAAAAGATCCCGCGTGCAGCAACTAATACCTGACGAAGCCAAAAATAAATAAATAAATATATATATATATTTTTTTAAGCCCATAAGTTACTATTTGTCCTCAATTCTCTACACATCTCTTCAAAATGCTGGAAATTAATGTGAATTCACCTTTACAAGGCTCGTGTTCTTACGCTAAGAAAAAATTTAAATGTGAAAACACAAAAGAAGGATGCTTCTTTTTGTCTCTGCTCCCTTCCTTGAGGCTCTTATTCTGCCTTCCTCTCTCCCCGCCCCTTTGACTTCCAGCTATGCATTGGGCAGTCAGCACAGCTCCAAATTCCACAGAGTCATGTATTTTTTAAATGTCGGTCTTTAAAGGGCACCACTGCCAATGGTTCAGTCGCATTGCAGGGATTTAATTACTTAAATGAAGTACACTCAAAGAAATGCATGTTGGGCTTCTTTTCTTTCCACAACTCCACTTCAATTTCTATTTTTCCCCCTCTAATTGAACTTAATTTCCCTTGCTGTTTTGTGTTACAAAACACCTGGATGGGGTTATTATTCTGGAAAGGTAATTACAAAATCAGAAGGCTAACCACAATGCGGATTTCCTAAATCGCAGGTGGCAATGGTAGCAAGTGCCGACGAAAGGGAAAATATTCACAAATGCAGGCTAAATTCTCTTGCAAAGAAACCCCCACAGGCCTAGCAATGCCCCAAATCAGGTGATGCCTGAAGGCTTCCACTGTGACACACTGTCCAGATCCCCCTGTAGGACTAATGAACCTGCACCTGCACCTGCACTGAGAGCTCCCGGCAGACCACCTCATCTCTCAGCGTCCCCTGTGGTGACTGACTTGTCCAAGGTCACACATACTTCTGCGAGCAACTGGCTCCATTGACTGATCCTCCCGGACCTTCTCATCCCAACTTGGGACAACTCTGAAGGGCCATCCCAGCTTCAGAGCTCCCTGAGGATTTCATTGACACTGACACTTCATTGAAGCTGGACATCACAGCCCAGCTTCACCCTCTGCCCTATCCCACTCCCGCCCTTCCAAGGTGTAGATCCCAAGAGCACTTCCTAGAAAGCCCCCTGCATGCTCAACCAGCATCAGGGCAGGCTTCCTGGGGAACCCAACCTGCAAAGAGGGGAGACAGAGTTGGAAAAAAAAAAAAAAACTGACCTGACATTCACTGTATCTTCCAATCAAGGACTAGTCAACACTAATCCATTTATTTCATGGCTAAGAGTTTTTTAAGACTCATTAGTACCAGCCCACTAATGGCTGCTCACATTAGTCCCAGCCTAAAGTCCAAGAAAAACCAGATGACAGCCCTGGGAAGTCATCAGGAAAAGGAAAGCTAATTGGCAGCATGTACGAACAGCCTCAAAAACATTCACATGCTTTGACCCAATAAATTACATTTTTATGGGATATGCTTGTATCCCATCTGGTTCCCAAAATTACTGGAGGTGGCTTACAAAAGTGCTTATTATTCAGCAAACCAAACTAAATAAATCAACAATGTGAGGCAAAATAAAGACAACATAAAGGCAGGGGTGAGGTGAGTTTGCAAGAGTGGCTATAAGAACAGGCCAGATAAAGGCCTTTAGAGGCCCCCATCCCCATACAGGCAACTCAAAGACAATACTGGACCAAACACAAAACATACATCTTGCATCGAAATGAAAATAGCTCTTTTTCTAGACGTCCTGCTATTAAATTCTCCATGGGTATACGGAAAATGAAAAAGTATAGCAATAAGTGTTTGAGGCACCTCATCGTGTGTTTGAACCACCTGGTGGCAACCCAGCCTGCTGAGGTTTTATACCACTGCTGAGGATGATTTGGCTTTGGGAAGAACTCTGGCTGGTTAAGCAATACCATGTTGTATATAATCAATGAAAACAAGACGGTGGCTGAGGAGCAGTGAAGGTGCTGCTGCGACTGTGGCCTGAGGAGGCGGAGGAGACTCGGTCCCGCCATTTAGTTCCTAGAGCATCTCTCCCCCAAGGGGGCTGAGAGCAACACTCCAAACACAACTCAGAAATAGTCATTTTAAAGGGACCAGAACATAAACAACAAGGTCCTACTGTATAGCACAGGGAACTGTATTCAATGTCCTGTGATAAACCGTAATGGAAAAAATATTAGATAAAGAATGTCTACATGTGTGTGAGTCACTTTGCTGTACAGCAGAGATTGGCCCCACATTGTAAATCAACTATACTTCAATAAAATTTTTTTGAAAAAAAATAAAGAGGGGGCTTCCCTGGTGGCGCAGTGGTTGAGAGTCCGCCTACAGATGCAGGGGACACAGGTTCGTGCCCCGGTCCGGGAAGATCCCACATGCCACGGAGTGGCTGGGCCTGTGAGCCATGGCCTCTGAGCCTGCGCGTCTGGAGCCTGTGCTCCACAACGGGAGAGGCCACAACAGTGAGAGGCCCGCTTATCGCAAAAAAAAATAAAAATAAAAAATAAAATAAAGAGGCCAGAACATGTTGTTCTAAGTTGTGGTGGTCCTGCTCGATCCAAGGATAAAATGGAGAAGGTCTAACGGAGTGGAAGGCCTGAATCCTTGTCTTAGCCAGCTCAGGCTGCTCTGAAAAAATACCATAGACCAGGTGCTTAAACAACAAACATTTATTTCTCACAGTTCTGGAGGCTGGAAAGTCTGAGATTTTGTTCTTGGTGAGGGTCCGTTTCCTGGCTTGTACTGTATCCTCACATGGAAGAAAGAGCGGGCTCTAGTCTCACTTCCTCTTCTCATATGGGCACCAAACCCATCATGGGGGCTCCACTCCCATGACCTCATGTATACATAACCACCTCCCAAAGGTCTCACCTGCAAACACCATCACATTGGGAGCCAGAGCTTCAATACATGAATTTTGGAGGGACACAGACGTTGAGTCCATGATAATATCCTTTGAACAGTCCTCTAAAGGTTCTTTTCCACACCAGATCTTTGACAAAATTTGGGCAGCCGAGTTTTTAGTTACATTCTCTGCCAAATAGCTGGAGAGCAGATGCCTTCTGTCTGGGCAAAGCCCTGGGCACTGACATCAGTTGACACACAGGAGGGCTTGGAGATTCCAAGCAGAAGAGCGCCTGGCTAAGAAAGGGTTCTCCCTTTTTCCAATTTTCCCAATAGAAGAATGAACGGGCGATCAAGGTCTTGACATACTCGGTCATGGAGTTGTATGTTACAGTGATTCTTAGTCTAAAAAAAATCTTTTTAAGCAGGGATTACAAATTGTTAAACAGAGACTTTTAATGTTATTTATTAATGTTATTGATGTATCCTCTAAGAAACCCTCCTAATGCTATTTAATGTTATTAAGAACTTTAACATTACTGATGTTAAACACCAGTAAAGCACCTATAACTCATAGAATATTGAATTTTTAGCTCTAGGAATATATCCTTTAAAAATCATCCTAAATGTCATAAAATAGTGTACACAAAGACATTCATTACAGGTTATAATAATGATAACCTGGGAACAACTTGAATACCCTTCGGTAGAGGAACACTTAAGTAAGTAAAGTAGTAGGAATCAAGCACAGTCAATAACAAATATTAATTACTAATTATGTTACACTGTTTAGTAAAAAGCTTACAATGAAAATTGCATTTGCTGTGGAGATATAACTCTTTTAAAAGCTAACAAAACCCATGCACATAAAAATGACTAGAAGGATATATATAAAAATGATGATAATGTTTGGTAACAGTAACTGTATAATTGTATTTATTTTTTAAATTTTACATTATCTTTCTTAAACTTTTACTGTAATTAATACTTACATAATAAATTTGCAAGAAAAAAAAAGATGTGGAGAATATTCAAAGACCTGACAGATTCATAGAATTTCCAAAATGGCATCCAGAATGGAGCACAAGGTAGAGTTCCGGAAGATCCACTGATTGATTAGGGCCAGCCCCCGTGCCTCCATAGGACCCCACCACAGTGAAACCCACACTTAAGTGAGAGCTGACATCCTGACCAAGTGAGGGACCTTCCTTCCCAAAGAAACAACCCCAGGATTTGATTCAAACTCAGCTGTTTCCTGAGTCTCCATTTATTTCCTAAGCCAATGTTTGAACTGAACCATGCTGCATTTCAGTCTCACCAAAGCCCCTGTCTTCAGCAAAAAAAAAAAAAAAAAAAAAAATGCAGTCACTATAGAAGAAAAAATAATAAATGAAAAGGGCAAGTCTCACTTTCCCTACGTGAAATCTCACAGCAATTTCTGGAATGGAAGTGGTACTGCCTCTAATTTCCCCTGGGGAGCCTGAAACAGGGACGAAGTCCTTGTCCCTACAAAACACTAACTGCCTCCCAGCTATGGAGATATATTTTCAAAACTAAACTTCAGAACCTAAGCTTTTGACCGTCGGGACGGAGTATTTGAAGTTGGAGCTGTTCTGAACAACCAGGACTTCTGGTTCACAGTAAATGGCCCTTCCTCAGCTGGTGACCCAGGCGCTGCCCCCATGGTACTACCTATAAGAAATCCAGTAGCTGTATTTTTCAAAACCCTTTAGAACATAAATGGACAAAATCATTTTTAAATTACTTCTAGGTATGAGACAATGAACAGTAGGATTTAGATGCCAAAATGGTAGAGTTTCTAAAATATTTTAATGGTTTGCGTGGATGAGGCAGCAGGATGTTTGAAAGGAGAGCTGTTTAAGGAAATCCTAGCTAAGGAGCTGTGTTGGTCACGGCTATCACTGTGGTGCCATGTTTGTGAAGGGAGCAGGGAACTCAGGAGATACTTGAAATGCCTCCTTAGGGCTGAATTTCTGAGGCAATAAGTACATTGTGAACAAAATTTATCCCACAGGCCTCCACATTTTACATCCAGGGTTCTCCTCCAAACAAGCTATTCCCTCCAAAATCCTCTCTTAACCACTGAGAAGCCAGTCTTGGTGACTGGATCTTTCTTGTGATGTAAATCCCATGGATAGGGTACTAGCTTAAGCTGTCACTAGCCCCTTCTGCATAAGTTCCAGAAGTTTCCTGATTCAAGTTTTGTGAGACGAAAAGAGGAGGTACAATGAGGACACTGATTGCCTGAGAGGCTTGTGGACAGAGAACCACTGAGGAGACACAAAGGGTCCCACAGTGGGCAGGCCCAGGGCACTAGGCTGAGCCTCACCCATCCTGCTGCTGGGATCCAGCTTCCCTACCACCCTCATCACCAGCAGGGAAAGGACCACTGGGCCTGCATTCATCACCCATCTCCACCAAGACTCCGTGCGGCTTCCCTGAAACCCAGAAACATCTGGGGCAAAGTATATAAAGGACAACTAAGGGACTTCCCAGACAGTCCAGTGGTTAAGACTCCACGCTTCCACTGCAGGGGTCCCAGGTTCAATCCCTGGTCGGGCAACTAAGCTCCCACAAGCCGCACAGCACAGCCAAGGCAACTAAGAACAACTCCAAGGATTCTGGAGCGGGTCAGTGAAGGAGATGAGGACCACCTCCCCAAAAGATGGAGCTGGGTAGGACTAGATGGTGGGACCACAGCCTTTCCTGGAGTCCTATGGTCACAGGCCCACCTTCTCTCAGTCACATATGAGGACACAGTGGACATAAACTCAGTGGACATAAACTAAACCGTAATATCCGTGAGAGCAGGCATCACGCCTATTCACTCACCACTGTACCCGCAGCTCAGGGCCCGCTACGGAGCAGAGTCTCTAATGAGTTGCTGCATGAAAGGATAAGCCCTCTTGGCCTTCAGGGTCAATTACGGCTTCCCTGTCGTCCCTGTGGTCTCTGCACACCCTCCAGAAGCTGCTGGTGTTGCAGAAAATAGATGATCTTTACGGAACACCAGTCTGCTTTGTTTCCCCCCAAGGAGAGACAGAGTCTTCTTTGGGGGATCACAGAAACTCAAGAGCCATGATGTGGAGTTACAGGGACAGGCAGATGGTCCAGACCCTGCCCAAGCCTAACACAGGACCTGCAGCCTTCAGATGATAGAGGTGGTCCCGCCACAGCTCACCTTTAGGTGGCCCTAAAAATGTCCCCTAGGCTCTGATCTCCCGTTGTCTCAAGGGTCGTCCCTGCAGCCATCATCCGGCACCCTACCTATGCTCTGCAAAGTTCACTTAGCAAGACTTTGCCTCTTCTGTGTTCTCCCAATTTTTTATAATAGGCCTGCACTGATTTTATAATGGGAAAACCCACTCTATTTTAAATTGTTTAAAATAAATTCAAGTTTTCTAAGGTGAAAGAGAAATTTTGCTCCAGTTACTGCTCATGGCTGTGAATCCAGGGAGTTTATTTTGGTACCATCAACACCCACTCCAAAGTCCCATATGGCCTGTGCATAAGTAAATACATTCTACTTTTTTAAAGGGCTGTACACAGTTTCACTCTGCATTTCAAATAGAAATATAAACTTCTCAGTTGTTATGAGAAAAAAAAAAAAAAAAACCTACCCAGGATCCATGGAACTAAGCCTTCCTTTCTTCCATGTTTCATCCCAAGGACATGGAGATCATTTTTCAAGGATTTAGCCATCGATTTATCTGAGCTACTTCACTCTGCCCCTTACAGAGCCATTCACAAATTTGTGAAATACCCAAGATTTGCTCTCAGTGCTCCCCTTCCGCACCTGTCCCCCTTATGATGCCCCTTCATTCTTACATTCATGAAACAAATGATCCAGTGCCAGCTATTTGCCAGCCTCTGGGCTAGGCTCTGGGGATACAGCAAGGAACAAACAAATCAAAATATTCCCCACCCTGAAGAAGCCTGTGTCAAAAACAAAGGGAACTTCCCAGGGATAAATCCTCAGGGATATTCAAACAGGACAGCAGGCAGCTGGGCAAGACCCAGGTCTGTCCAAGGGGGTTGGGGTGTTGGGAGGAACCCTTACCCAAAAAGCTGAGTCTGCAAGGGAGGAATTCCAGGGCCAGCATCTCCCACCAGGGCCAGCACTGAGGACAGAGGGCCTTGCCCACAGCACCAGACTGCCCTCCAGGCCAGCCAAGCCCAGACCTAAGGCTCCCACAAAGCAGGGGCACCAAAACTTCATTTTTGAAAACATTCACATTTTCTATTTTAAAGGAAGCATCAAAGCGTCATGGGAAAAATCAGAACTTTGCTTGACTTCTTAACACTAATTTTTTTCTTTTTATTCAACTACATAGGGGTAGAGGAAGAACCATAAACATTTTAGTTCTTAGGGCCCCCAAAATTACTCCTGATGTGGCCTTGCCTTCATATTACCCTGGCTGTGTGTCACCCTCCACTCTTAAGTGTAAAATCAATGTCCCCAACCACTGACCCCAAAAACAACACTCCTCGGTCTGCCCAACCAGACCCCCCCAGCTGAAGCTTTGCCCTTAGCCTGGCCTGGGCAGCTGCCTGTCTACCAGCCTGAAATGAGGACTGTAAACTCTTTTCCCTCTCAAAGTCCCTCCTCTAAGGAGCTTACATCCTGGCTGTTTTCATTTGCATGCAAATCTTAAATAAACAGCTTTCGTAGAATAAACTTGGCCTTTAAAACACAGATACACTTTTTCTCAGTCTCTCTGCCTCACCCCTCTTCCTCTTCCAAATACCTGTCTCCTTCTTGTCCTCCCCACACGCATGCCTCCCTGCCCCTGAGCCATTTCCCTGGGAGAACCATCCCCCTGATGGCCTTGCCGCCCTGCCCCTGCTCACGCACAGTGACTCGCCAGTTTCTCTCTGTCCTTCTGCAGTTGAACTTCTCCAGCCCATGCGCTGCCTTTCTGGAGTTGCCACCAACTCACCCTTTACCTCCTGCACACTGGCTGCCCCACCTCGACCACAGCCATGAAAGCAAGGCCACCGCTGTCTCTCTAAAATCACCAATGGCCTCTTCGTCGTTGAATCCAGCACCTTTACTCAATCCTGAATCTCTCTCTGATAATTCTGACACTACCTCTAATCATGACAATAACTACTGTTTACTGAGCTCTTAAGATGTCTAGATGGCATGCTAAGCCTTTCGTGTTCATTATATTATTTCATCTTCACCAGTTAAAAAGGACCACAGAAGAGGGACACTCCACTGAGAGTGGGGGGGTCTGTCTCCTTGCCCTGACTCTAGACCTACTTTGGCCAATAAAACACAATGGAAGCCCAGCTGTGCCAGCTGCCAGGCCTTGACCTTAACAGGCCAGCAGCCTCTGCTTTCTGTCTCCTAGAACACTCGCTCTTGGACCTCCGAGCTGCCATGATGGAGAGAGTACACAGAGCAGACCTCATGCAGAGGGATGCCCCGCCAGCCCCAGCCCCTCGAGCCATCCCAACACAGGTCCCAGACCTTCTGGAACAGAGACATGTTGTCCCCACCTGGCCCTGCCCAAAATGCAGATTCACAAATACAACAAGTTGTAAGACATTAAGTTGTGAGTAGTATATGCTGTAATAGATACAGAACATAGAGGTTACTATTACTATCACTTTTATTTTTTATTATTGTACTATTTTTTATCGCTACTATTACTAATTTTAGGCTGAGGAAATGGAGCCTCAGAGATGTTCGGTTCGCTGCCCAAGGTCCCACAGCTAGTCCTCTCAACACCTCAACCCTGTCTCGGCACAAGGATGCTGCACTTTGAAGCTTTCCCTCCCTTCAGTCTTCTTTCTTTGCTGGTGTGCTGCCCTGTAGGATGAGGATAAAGCTAGATAGTTCATGCAAAGTATTCAGCACCGGGTACCACATAATAGGCAATGAACAAAAGGTCTGCTAATAAACGCTGTCTTTACCCCCTGGACATTTGATTCTAGGGAGAGACGATCTAGATGCCAGTCTGCCTGACCCTGCTGACCAGTCAGGGAGCTCCATCCAGTCCCATTCTCAGCTCCATCCCTACCCTCTACTGCCAACTGCCCACTGAACAGATCCCCCGAGGGTGGTCAGGTCTCAGTGCACAGACAAGAAACTCCAAATTGAAGGCATCAGCCCCCATCCTACTCAGACTGGATCCCGCCTCTCTGGCCCGTTTCTCTCAATGGCAATGCCGATCTTCCCATTTCCATGTATAAAAAGAAGGCAAGCTGATCCTTATTAGTTATCTATTTTATAAGGACCTACTGTATAGCACAGGGAACTCTACTCAGTACTCTGTAATGACCTATATGGGAAAAGAATCTTAAAAAAGTGGGTATATGTATATGTGTAACTGATCCACTTTGCTGTACAGCAGAAACTAATGCAACGTTGTAAATCAGCTATACCAGCCGTCCCCAACCTTTTTGGCACCAGGGACTGTTTTTGTGGAAGACAATTTTTCCACAGGTGGGGGTGTGGGGGATGGTTCAGGCGGTAATGTGAGCAATAGGGAGCGATGGGGAGCGGCAGATGAAGCTTTGCTTGCTCGCCCACCACTCACCTCCTGCTATGCGGCCTGGTTCCTAACAGGCTGAGGACTGCTAGCAGTCCACAGCCTGGGGGTTCAAGACCCCTGAGCTATGCTCCAATAAAAAGTTAAAAAGAAAAAAAAAAAGAAGGCAAGTTCAGCTCTTATATCTTATTCAGCCCTGACATCCAGCCACCAGGTTCCTTTTGTAGCTTCCTTTGCAAAGTCCATCCTTTCCCATCTCTCCATCTCATAGATATCATGCTGCTCAGGCCATCTTCACCCCACCTGCAGAACCAAAGTCTCCATCCCCCTATCTCTGCCCTGCCTGAATCTAGTCCCTTCACACTGTCACAGAACTAGTCTCACTAAAATATTGGGTTGTCCAGAAAGTTCATTTGGGTTTTTCAAAACATCTTACGGAAAAACCCGAATGAACTTTTTAGCCAACCCAATATAAGACTCTTAGCTTGCAGCTGTCCTCTAAAATCCCTAAGGCCATGCCCACAGGTTCAAGTACAAAGTCCTCAGCTTGGTGCTGAAGTGACTCCACTATGTGCGCCCACCTTACCTCCCCTGCCCACCTTGGCCATCACTACAGCTCAGAAGGCACCCTCTGCCCCTCTGGAAGTCCCTCATTTTTTGACATGATGCCCTCTCCCACCAAGACAAGGTTATGGTGGAGAGAAGGTAAGAATGGGGTGGAGCCCAACATCCAAGAGGCCTGTCTACCTCATTCATGAGGCCTGCCACCCCTCCACAGCTCCCTGATCAACCTGCCCTTGAACCTAGGGAATGTGGAGTGCCTAAGAGAACTTGTTTTGCCATTTGGTTTGCACCTTCTTGCATTGTTAATTAGCTGGGCCACAGTATCTTGGACAACAGAACTAGGTAGACAGCAGGTTGTCAATATCAAATGAAATGAGAATTGAAATAGTCCATCCTAGTCTTGCCCTCACCTCTATTCTTTCTCATTTGGGAATGTGAAATAAGTAAATGGATGCATATGCACCCAGTCGAGACACAGATAACTGAGTAAGAATGAAGGATTCTCAAGGAGGACCTTCAAGATGGCAGAGGAGTAAGAAGTGGAGATCACCTTCCTCCCCATAAATACAACAAAAATACATCTACATAGGGAACAACTCCTACAGAACACCTACTGAACACTGGCAGAAGACCTCACACTTCGCAAAAGGTAAGAAACTCCCCACGTACCTGGCCATGTGGCTGACAGGGTCTTGGTGCTCCGGCTGGGTGTCAGGCCTCTGAGCCTCTGAGGTGGGAGAGCCAAGTTTAGGACATTGGACAACCAGAGACGTCCAGGCCCCATGTAATATCAATCACCAAGAACTCTCCCAGAGATCTCCGTCTCAACGCTAAGACCAAGCTCCACTCACTGACCAGCAAGCTCCAGTCTTGGACACCCCATGCCAAACAACTAGCAAGACAGGAACACAACTGCACCCATTAGCACACAGGCTGCCTAAAATCATAAGTTCAAAAACACCCCAAAACACACCACTGGAAGCAGTCCTGCCCACCAGAAAGACAAGATCCACCCTCAGCTACCAGAACACAGGCACCAGCCTCCTCCACCAGGAAGCCTACACAACCCACTGAACCAAAGTTACGCACAGGGGGCAGACACCAAAAACAACAGGAAATACGAACCTGCAGCCTGCAAAAGGGAGACCCCAAACAGAGTAAGTTAAGCAAACTGAGAAGAAAGAGAAACATGCAGCAGATGAAGGAGCAAGGTAAAACCCCACCAGACCAAACAAGTGAAGAGGAAATAGGCAGTCTACCTGAAAAAGAATTCAGAGTAATGATAGTAAAGATGATCCAAAATCTTGGAAATAGAATGGAGAAAATACAAGAAATATTTAACAAGGACCTAGAAGAACTAAAGAGCAAACAAGCAATGATGAACAGCACAATAAATGAAATGAAAAATTCTCTAGGAGGAATCAATAGCAGAATAAATGAGGCAGAAGAACAGATAAATGACCTGGAAGATAAAATACTGGAAATAATTACTGCAGAGCAGAATAAAGAAAAAAGAATGAAAAGAATTGAGGACCATCTCAGAAACATCTGGGATAACATTAAATTAAACAGAATTCGAATTATAGGGGTCCGAGCAGAAGAAGAGAAAAAGAAAGGGACTGAGAAAATATTTGGAGAGATTACAGTTGAAAACTTCCCTAATATGGGAAAGGAAATAATCAATCAAGTCCAGGAAGTGCAGAAAGTCCCATACAGGATAAAGCCAAGGAGAAACACGCCAAGACACATATTAATCAAACTATCAAAAATTAAAGAAAAAATATTAAAAGCAGCAAGGGAAAAGCAACAAATAACATACAAGGTAATCCCCATAAGGTTAACAGCTGATCTTTCAGCAGAAACTCTGCAAACCAGAAGACAGTGGCAGGGCATATTTAAAGTGATGAAAGGGAAAAACCTACAACCAATATTACTCTAACCAGCAAGGATATCATTCAGATTCGACAGAGAAACTAAAACCTTTACAGACAAGCAAAAGCTAACAGAATTCAGCACCACCAAACCAGCTTTACAACACATGCTAAATTCTCTAGGCAAGAAACACAAGAGAAGGAAAAGACCTACAATAAAAAACCAAAAACAATTAAGAAAATGGTAATAGAAACATACATATCGATAATTACCTTAAATGTAAAAGGATAAAATGCTCCAACCAAAAGACATAGACTGGCTGAATGGATGGGTACAAAAACAAGACCCGTATATATGCTGTCTACAAGTGACCCACTTCAGACCTAAGGACACATACAGACTGAAAGTGAGGGGATGGAAAAAGATATTCCATACAAATGGAAATCAAAAGAAAGCTGGAGTAGCAATTCTCATATCAGACAAAATAGACTTTAAAATAAAGACTATTACAAGAGACGAAGAAGGACACTACATAATGATCAAGGGATCAATCCAAGAAGAGCATGTAACAATTGTAAATATTTATGCACCCAACATAGGAGCACCTCAATACATAAGGCAAATGCTAACAGCCATAAAAGGGGAAATCGACAGTAACACAATCATAGTAGGGGACTGTTAACACCCCACTTTCACCAATGGACAGATCATCCAAAATGAAAATAAATAAGCAAACACAAGTTTTAAATGACACGTTAAACAAGATGGACTTAACTGATATTTACAGGACATTCCATCCAAAACAACAGAATACACTTTCTTCTCAAGTGCTCATGGAATATTCTCCAGTATAGATCATATCTTGGGTCACAAAACAAGCCTTTGCAAATTTAAGAAAATTGAAATCATATCAGTATCTTTTCCAACCACAGTGCTATGAGACTGGATATCAATTACAGGAAAAAACTAAAAAACACAAACACATGGAGGCTAAACAATACGTAACTAAATAACCAAAAGATCACTGAAAAAATTAAAGAGGAGATCAAAAAATACCTAGGGGGCTTCCCTGGTGGCACAGTGGTTAAGAATCCGCTTGCTAATGCAGGGGACACGGGTTCGAGCCCTGGTCCGGGAGGATCCCCCATGCTATGGAGCAACTAAGCCCATGCACCACGACTACTGAGCCTGCGCTCCAGAGCCTGTGAGCCACAACTCCTGAAGCCTGGGCGAAAAGAGCCCATGCTCTGCAACAGGAGATGCCACCGAAATGAGAAGCCCAAATACCACAACAAGAGTAGCCCCCGCTCACCGCAATTAGAGAAAGCCGGTGCACAGCAACAAAGGCCCAACACAGTCAAAAATAAATAAATTTTTTAAAAAATACCTAGAAATAAATGACAATGAAAACGTGATGACCGAAAACCTACAGGATGCAGCAAAAGCAGTTTTAAGAGGGAAGTTTATACCAATACAGTCCTACCTCAAAAAACAAAGAGGGGCTGCCCTGGTGGCGCAGTGGTTGAGAGTCTGCCTGCCGATGCAGGGGACACGGGTTCGTGCCCCAGTTCGGGAAGATCCCACATGCCGCGGAGTGGCTGGGCCCGTGAGCCATGGCCGCTGAGCCTGCACGTCCGGAGCCTGTGCTCCGCAATGGGAGAGGCCACACAGTGAGAGGCCCGCGTACCGCAAAAAAAGAAAAAAAGAAAAAAAAAAAAGAAAAATCTCAAATAAACAACCTAACCTTACACCTAAAGCAATTAGAGAAAGAAGAACAAAAAGAAAGCAAAGTTAGCAGATGGAAAGAAATCATAAAGATCAGATCAGAAATAAATGAAAAAGAAATGAAGGAAACAATAGCAAAGATCAATAAAACTAAAAGCTGGTTCTTTGAGAAGATAAACAAAATTAATAAACCATTAGCCAGACTCATCCAGAAAAAAAGGGAGAAGACTCAAATGAACAGAATTAGAAATGAAAAAGAAGAAGTAACAACAGACACTGCAGAAATACAAAGGATCAAGAGAGATTAGTACAAGCAACTCTATGCCAATAAAATGGACAACCTGGAAGAAAGGGACAAATTCTTAGAAAAGCACAAACTTCTGAGACTGAACCAGGAAGAAAAAGAAAATATAAACAGACCAATCACAAGCACTGAAATTGAGACTGTGATGAAAAATCTTCCAACAAACAAAAGCCCAGGACCTGATGGCTTCACTGGTTAATTCTATCAAACATTTACGGAAGAGCTAACACCTATCCTTCTCAAACTCTTCCAAAATATAGCAGAGGGAAGAACACTCCCAAACTCATTCTACGAGGCCACCATCACCCTGATACCAAAACCAGACAAAGATGTCACAAAAAAAAGAAAACTACAGACCAATATCACTGATGAATATAGATGCAAAAATCCTCAACAAAATATTAGCAAACAGAATCCAACAGCACATTAAAAGGATCATACATCATAATCAAGAGGGGTTTATCCTAGGAATGCAAGGATTCTTCAATATATGCAAATCAATCAATGTGATACACCATATTAACAGGTTGAAGGTTAAAAACAATATGATCATCTCAGTAGATGCAGAAGAAGCTACTGACATAATTCAACACCCATTTATGATAAAAATCCTCCAGAAAATAGGCATAGAGGGAACTTACCTCAACATATTAAAGGCCATATATGACAAACTCACAGCCAACATCATTCTCAATGGTGAAAGACTGAAACCATTTCCACTAAGATCAGGAAAAAGACAAAGTTGCCCACTCTCACTGCTATTATTCAACAGAGAACATAGATTTGGAAGTTTTAGCCTCAACAATCAGAGAAGAAAAAGAAATAAAAGGAATCCTAATTGCAAAGAAGAAGTAAAACTATCACTGCTTGCAGATGACATGATACTATACTTAGAGAATCCTAAAGATGCTACCAGAAAACTAATCAATGCTACCAGGAGCTAATCAATGAATTTGGTAAAGTAGCAGGATACAAAATTAATCACAGATATCTCTTATATTCCTATACACTAATGATGAAAAATCTGAAAGAGAAATTAAGGAAACACTCCCATTTACCACTGCAACAAAAAGAATAAAATACCTAGGCATAAACTGACATAGGAGACAAAAGACCTGTATGCAGAAAACTGTAAGACACTGACGAAAGAAACTAAAGATTATACAAACAGATGGAGAGATATACCATGTTCTTTGATTGGAAGAATCAACATTGAAAATGACTATACTACCCAAAGCAATCTACAGATTCAATGCAATCCCTTTCAAACTACCAATGGCATTTTTCACAGAACTAGAACAAAAAATTTCACAATTTGCATGGAAACACAAACAACCCAAAATAAACAAAGCAATCTTGAGAAAGAAAAACGGAGCTGGAGGAATCAGGCTCCCTGACTCCAGACTATACTACAAAGCTACAGTAATCAAGACTGTATGGTACTGGCACAAAAACAGAAATACAGATCAATGGAACGGGATAGAAAGCCCAGAGATAAACCCACACACATATGGTCACCTTATCTTTGATAAAGGAGGCAGGAATGTACAGTGGAGAAAGGACAGCCTCTTCAATAAGTGGTGCTGGGAAAACTGGACAGGTACATGTAAAAGTATGAGATTAGTTCACTCCCTAACACCATACACAAAAATAAGCTCAAAATGGATTAAAGACCTAAATGTAAGGCCAGAAACTATCAAACTCTTAGAGGAAAACATAGGTAGAACACTCTATGACATAAATCACAGCAAGATCCTTTTTGACCCACCTCCTAGAGATATAGAAATAAAAACAAATATAAACAAGTGAGACCTAATGAAACTTAAAAGCTTTTGTACAGCAAAGGAAACCATAAACAAGAAGAAAAGACAACCCTCAGGATGGGAGAAAATATTTTCAAATGAAGCAACTGACAAAGGAGCTCAAACAGCTCAATATCAAAAAAAAAAAAAAAGAAAAACTCAATCCAAAAATGGGCAGAAGACCTAAATAGACATTTCTCCAAAAAAGATATACAGATTGCCAACAAACACATGAAAGGATGCTCAACATCACTAATCATTAGAGAAATGCAAATCAAAACTACAATGAAGTATCACCTCACACTGGTCAGAATGGTCATCATCAAAAAATCTACAAACAATAAATGCTGGAGAGTGGAGAAAAGGGAACCTGTTGCACTGCTGGTGGGAAAGTAAATTGATACAACCTCTATGGAGAACAGTACGGAGGCTCCCTAAAAAACTAAACATAGAACTACCAGGCGGCCCAGCATTCCCACTACTGGGCATATACCCTGAGAAAACCATAATTCAAAAAGAGTCATGTACCAAAATGTTCATTACAGCTCTATTTACAATAGCCCGGAGATGAAACAACCTAAGTGTCCATCGACAGATGAATGGATAAAGAAGATGTGGCACATATATACAATGGAATATTACTCAGCCATAAAAAGAAACAAAATTGAGCTATTTGTAATGAGGTGGATAGACCTAGAGTCTGTCATACAGAGTGAAGTAAGTCAGAAAGAAGAACAAATACCATTTGTTAACAGATATATATGGATCTAAAAAAAAAAAAAAAAAAAAGTTTCTGAAGAACCTAGTGGCAGGACAGGAATAAAGATGCAGTCGTAGAGAATGGACTTGAGGACACACGGAGGGGGAAGGGTAAGCTGGGACAAAGTGAGAGAGTGGCACTGACATACATACACTACCAAATGTAAAATCGATAGCTAGTGGAAAGCAGCCATATAGCATAGAGAGGTCAGCTCGGTGCTTTGTGACCGCCTAGAGGGGTGGGATAGGGAGGGTAGGAGGGAGACGCAAGAGGGAGGGGATATGGGTACATATGTATACATATAGCTGATTCACTTTGTTATACAGCAGAAACTAACACACCATTGTAAAGCAATTATACTCCAATAAAGATGTTTAAAAAATAATAAAATGAATGAAGGATTCTCTCTCTTACAGGGAAGAGGGAGTGAATAATTAAGAACACTGACTGCAGACCCAATATCCTTAAATTTGCTGTGTTGTACTCTCAGCATATGATCTCTACGCCATTTTCCAATATAGCTGCACTATATCCAGCCAACACATCTGCATCCCAACCAGCAAAAATGAGGTAAGGAAAATAAGAGCCTGCCCCTTCCCTTTCACTTATATCTCATTGTCCAGAACTCAGTCATATACGTATATGTGATAGAGGCCCGAAAATGTATTCTTTATGGCAGCAATCCATATGTCAAAATAAAAACTAAGGGTCTTAGAACTAAGAAAGAAGGTGAGAGCAGATAATGTGGAAAAACTTGCACCTCTGCTACAGAATCCATTCCTCTCCTACAGAAATCACATGGTTTGTGAGGGAAATGACCATCCTTCTAGCTGTGCCACTAGAAAGACCTCCAATGCTGGAAACCAAATTAATCACACTGTACTCACAAATTTAATGAACATTTAATAATAGACACCTATTATGTTCAAGAAGCTCATAATAACTAGAGAATCAGACATGAATCTTTCACTCAAGAAGCTCACTTTCTTGTGATTCTATCTGTATCAGCTAGCTATCGCTGCATAACAAACCATCCCAAACTTAGTCATTTAAAACAATGACTATTTACTATTGCTCATGAATCTGTAAGTTAGATGGGTGGTTGTGCAGATCTGAGCCAGGCTTATCTGACCTCAGCTACACTCAGTCATGTATCTGTAGTCAGCTGCCGAGGAAAGCTTAGCTGATCTTTGGTGGCCTTGTCTGAGATGTTCAGAGTGACTTGGTTCTGGTCCACATTCTCTTTCAGCCTCCAGCAAGGTAGCCTGGGCTTGATCACATGGGTGGAAGATGGAATCCCAAGAGATGTAGCGGAGAGCACAAGAACTCTCAAGGCCTACATTCAAAACTGGCAACCATCATCTCTAGCAAATCATACAGGCAAAGCAAGTCACGAGGCCAGCCCAGATTCAGAGACAGGGAAATGGACTTCATCTCTTGACGAGAGGAGTTGCAAAGTCACTTTAAAAAGGACATAGACACAGAGAAGTGGGTAATAGAGAGCATTTTTGCAATCTACCCCAGGACTGTATTTCTTCATTGTAAAGGCCCTCCACCATAATAATGGAATAGAATCAAATAGCTTGTCTCTCCCTCTAGGAACCAACCCAAGAGCTGTTTTTGTTTTTGTTTTAATCTGTTCTGTCCTGTACATAAGAGTTCCTAGAATTCTCAGGGGACTGTAAAACAACAACAATAAAAAATTAAGAATCATTGTTGTATCGAGTGCGAACTCCTATACAGGAACAAAGTACACTGGAGTGGAACTAACAATTTCTTCTGGAAGTCACTTAGATATTTCAACCAAGACACTAATGTTCCACCAGGGAACAGTTTTCAAGTTCATATATTTTATGCATACTTATTAAACATATTTTGTTCATGTACATATATATATATAAGTAACCATATTCAGTACAACAATACAAATATACAATCAATATAAAGACCAAAGGAATAAACATAAAATCATGGGCTTCCCTGGTGGCGCAGTTGTTAAGAATCTGCCTGACAATGCAAGGGACACAGGTTCGAGCCCTGGCCGGGGAAGATCCCACATGCCGCGGAGCAACTAAGCCCGTGTGCCACAACTACTGAGCCTGAGCTCTAGATCCCGCAAGCCACAACTACTGAAGCCCACGCACCTAGAGCCCATGTTCCGCAACAAGAGAAGCCACGACAGTGAGAAGCCCGCGCACCGCAACGAAGAATAGCCCCCGCTCACCGCAACTAGAGAAAGCCTGCGCACAACAAAGACCCAACAGAGCTAAAAATAAATAAATAAATTTATTTTTTTAAAAAAACCCAGAAAAATCAATCTTTTGTGCGAAATCTTGGTCCAAATAAGTATTGATAAGACTCTGGAATAAAGAGGAATGAATGCCTGGCTTCAAGATCTGCTTTGTTGCTGTACAAATACCACTGAAGTTGGCATCCATAATAAAACATTCATTCCAGTTTCAAGGCTGTTTCGAGTTTCCCCATTATCCATTCCAGTTTTCAAGGGATAATCACTTTTCCAAAGAAACGATGCCTAAACACTAAGATTAGCAGGCCCAGCAAAACGCCCATATAAGCATTCCAGAGAAAATTCTTTACCCTGCTTCATCCTGGGTCCCACTATCCTCATTTTTGATACTCTATTAACTGTAAAAGAAAAAGATAATATATAAATTTTAAACCTGGAAAGGATGAAGTCTGCTTAGAGAAGCGAGTGGCTTCTGAACACAAGAAGTATTTGGAGAATGAATTCTAGGGGGAAGAACTCAGCCCAGAGGAAATAGAAGGAACAGTAGTATTTGCAGGCTGACCTCCAAAACGAGGCCCAACATGCCCCAAATCAAGAGTCCACTAAACCACAGAGGAGTGGAAGTTTGGGGAAAGACTCTGAAGTCACCTATGTTAACCAGAACTAGGCACTTGCTTGGATCCTTTCTTGCCACCTTCCTGATGAGAGTGGAGTAGTCCAGCCGTTAAAAAGAATCAAATAATGCCATTGGCAGCAACACGGATGGACCCAGATATGATCATACTAAGCAAAGTAAGTCAGACAGAGAATGACAAACACCATATGATATCACTTATATGTGGAATCTAAAATATGACACAAGTGAACTTATCTACAAAACAGAAACAGACTCACAGACATAGAGGACAGACTTGTGATTGCCAAGGGGAGAGGGGGGTGGGGAAGGGATGGATTGGGAGTTTGGGATTAGCAGGTGCAAACTATTATATAGAGAACAGATAAACAACAAGGTCCTAGGGAGTTCCCTGGTGGTCTAGTGGTTAGGATTCAGCGCCTTCACTGCTGAGGCCTGGGTTCGATCCCTGGCTGGGCAATGGAGTAAGATCCTTCAAGCCGCATAGCACACCAAAAAAAAAAACAAGGTCCTACTGTATAGTACAGGGAACTATATTCAATATCTGGTGATAAGCCATAATGGAAAAGAATATACATATGTATAACTGAATCATCTTGCTACATAGCAGAAATCAACACAACGTTGTAAATCAACCATATTTCAATAAATTTTTTTAATTACAAAAAAATTAAATTATCTTACTTGTTTCCATACTTAGGGTCTGTCTCTCCCCACTAGAATGCAAGTTCTGTGAAGGCAGAGATCTTCGTGCCTTTTTCATAGCTATTTCCCAGCACCTAGAATACAGTGGGCTCATAGTAGGCACTCAATGTGTAAATGCTGAATGAATGACTATTGATTAATATAAACACGGATCCAGTAAGAGCTCTGGAAATTTACAGTCTGCGGGCAGCTTTGTGTGTGTTATCTCAAAAGAACTTAATATGATCCCGTTTTACTTAATGAATGTGTATTGCATGAATGAATGAACGACTGAATGAATTTGCACGTCCACACCTGAAGGGAAACTGTCAAAGACTGTAAATGCCAAAGTCCAAATGGCTTTTGGTGCCACATGCTCAGTTTCATCCCCATGGTAATAAAGGACCAAAGAATTTCTGACCAGGACAACCAACCCAGTGGCGGTCCAATCAGTGGCCTTGGCAAAGAGTACTAGTGAGAACCAGAGAGCTTGGCCACCAGCTGCTTTGAAACCTCAGGCAAGTTGCATCTCTCCGTGAGTCCCGTTCCTCCCCCCAAAACTAGCGCATTTGAACTCGATTATTTCTGAAATTCTTTCCACCACTAGAAGGAAATTTTGTGATTTCAACCACTCACAAAATCCCACTCTTTGGAAGCTGCTCACTGTTCCTGAAGGACCCCCACCCTCAGCCACCTGCTCCTCCCACAGTTGGAGCGTTGGAGTCCCAGCCTCCCTGCCTGCCATTGCAGCAGGGGTGCCCCAGATGTGCAGAGTCCTCCTGACTCAAGCACAGCTCCGGCTACCTGAGCCCCATCACCTCCGAGTTAATTCACGCGTTTGTTTGGCTTTGTATCTCCTTTGTGTGACTCTAAAGAGCACTTAAAAGGAAAGAGTCAAACTCATGTCAAAGTTTTCTTGCTCTCCAGTGCAGGAAGGCTGGCTCCTTGTTTTTCAGCTGACCCAGAACTGCTAATCTTGCTGATTTCCTACTGTAACTGCTTCCTCGCTTACCACACAGTGGAGATCTGATTCCTTCCTACTGAGACAAGTGGTTGTGGCTGCTCCTTTGGGTTTTTAGTATTCTTCCAAATTATTCTGATTGATATAGACCTCTATCCATGCTAATTATGCACAGCTTCTCTTATAAAGTGTGGTTTCCATGGCAACAGCAAAGGGAGAACAGGTGTGCGGAAAGCTGTGATGTATTAAATGACAGTTACCCTCTGCCTCCTCAAGGCAGATTGCTTTTCTCTGCGTTTATATATAGCAGACAGTAATTAATCTGTGTGCATCTCATTGCTGGGGGGGGTGGGCAAAGGGATACAGAACGATTAACGAGAGTCCTAATTATCCTCATACCTTTGAATCTGAGAATTTTGTCACCATCGGATAATTCCAAAGTAGAATTGTTGAACTCCCACTCGCACAGAGATGCTGTTGCCTAAACTCGAGGTGATCATTTGGAAAAGGAAGCATTCTTCCAGCTGCCATAGTTCTGAGGTGGGCACCTGTATCATGGCATTTTGCAGAGGGCTCCAAAAGTGGACCCCTGGGCTCTCTCAAATGACCTGTCAAGGTAGAAAATTAGAGCAGCTCAGCGACCCATACTCCAGGGAGAGCCTGGCCTGACACATTCTGCAGCAGAAATACTACCACAAAACAGAGAGGAAAAGCAGGGCAGCATCATGCAAGGCTGACCGCATGCAGGACCCAGGGTGCTGCTGGGGAAAGCGTCCAAGGAGTCAGCGAACCTGGGCTCCAGTCATGTGCCAAGACTGACTCTGTATGACTTAGGCCATCTCCCTTGTCTGAGTCTCAGTTTCTCTATCTGTAAAACGATGGTGTTAAATCAGAGAATCTCCCAGAAATATAAATCTACATCTCCAATTGAGCTAAGGTTTGCTGCAGTAACAGACCCAAAATGTTAAGGGCTGAAAATAAAGCTTTTTTTCTCACTCCCACTTCATGGCCATCATGGGTCACTTGGGGGCTTCTATGTGTTGCGATCTCACTCAAGGACCAAAGTTGACGGAAGAGCCATGGAGAGAATGCTCTGAGGGGTCAGCAATGAATTGATCATCAGCCAGTTCTGGTCATACGTCCTCACTTACCTGCAGGGAGCTGGGAAGTACAATCCCACTGGGAAGGCAGAGAGCTGGAAAAATTTGGTGAGCAACATTAATTGCTAGGATGCAGCCCTTGCTAAGAAACTCTGCGCTCTGGGTGGACCACTGGGGTAACAATAACAACTTTGTAAACCTCACCTAAAAATAGGAACAGGGAAACTCATGAGAGACTACACCAAAGGGACTGGAACAGTGTGCTGGGGTGGTAGATTTGTGATTTTTTTTTCCTTTCTTCTATTTTTCAAAACTTACAACAATGCAATCTGACTGTACCTGTGATTTAAAAGATTAATTTCTCTGAACTCAACATATATGTATCGAAGACCTATTTAACCTGAGCACAGTGCTAGTTGCTGTGGGAAATGCAAATGTGATTAAGTCAGCCTCACCAAGGACTATTTTCAACATGTGAGTGGGTGGAGCTGGCAGTCAGGTGGAAAAAAGTTAGGATGCTGGAAGAAACAGTCCAGGGTGAGGGCTTAGACAGTGGGACAAGAACGGTAGAAATGCTAGAGGTGGACCCAGAGGCAAAAACATTAAAGAGGACTATTGAAGGGGGAAATAACAGGAAGAGAAAGCAATTTGGGGAGAAAGATGACAATCCTGGTTTGAGTCTTATTGATACACCAAAGCCAGAGTGAAATTCGGCCTGGAGTACACGTTACAGCTGGACGGGCAGATGTTCACAAATGGTAGATGCATGAGGCTCCCAACGGGAGGATAAGGGTGGAGGATGCCCATGGGCAGGACTCAGGCAGGGATGGGAAGAAGAGTCAATTACATGGCCAGGAGAGGTGGAGCCAGGAGTGTTGCCCACCACTGAAGAGGGTAGATGGATAGAGGTACAAGTGCCATGACATGGTTTTATTTGCTTAGTGTTGATTCTATAAAACCCTCTATTTCTATGGCTTCTTTAATTTGGTTCCAGAAATGTAAGTAAAGTTTACATATACCCTCTCTGAGATTATAAAGATTCTTGCCTTTGAATTCTCCAAATCTTTTGGGGCTCATTTCTAAATGCTCTCCATATATTCTCTCTAGTTTTAAAATAATACACATGTAGTTATCAATTAATTATATAGAATTGATTGACTGCATTTACTTTTCCAGGGCTGCCTAAAAACAACTGAAGCAGCTTCAGGAGAGTAGAGAAAGGGGGGATCAGATGGCAAAAGACTGAAGCACGAGTGGGTGCTGCGGACGTGGAAACAGTGAATATAGCCAACTCCTTCCAGAAGCTCAGGACTCAAGGGAAGGCAGTGTCAGAAAAAGGAAAAGATGTATTTAGGATACGCAGGGGAAACCCTTGGTTTGTAAAAGCAGAAAGGAAGGAACCCAGGAGAGGAACAGATTGAAAATGCTCACGGGAATAGAAAAATATACATTTGAAATGCTGGTATTCAAGCAATTTTAACTTATGAAAACAGCAATTTCATATGATTCAATCTAATAAAAAAGCAATGAAAGCTAACTATTCACTTGGAAAAGAGCACATTATCCAGGTTTGTCTGGCACTGGCAATGTGCCAAACACATATCAGAGATCTTCCAGCCAGACTCAGTAGATGCTAGATTTACAGTATCCAGTCCAAGTCCTAGAGAAGTTTAGGAACCAGACATGAGACGAAATCATTTGGATTTGCCATGGTAAACGCCCTGTGGGTGTCACTTTCGACAGAGAGTAAGGACTTCTGGGGAACCAGGAAAAACCTAGAAGAATGTCGAGAGAATGCCCAGGCAGGGCATCTGGTCAGTCTGGAGGGACAGAGAACATCGCCAGGTGAAGGATGGGGAAGGAGGCCAGCATCCCAGGCAGCAGGAGAGCATGGAGAACTCAGGAACACTTTTTAACATTGCTGAAGTTAAAAGTCTAAGGGGAGATTGTTAAGAAATTAACATGGCGATCAGACAGGAGCAGATTCGAGGTCCCGCTGAATAACAGGAAGAAACTGCTACAGTATACTTGCTCCAATAGCATATTCTCAGGGACCCTCCGAAGATTCTGCTCTCAAAGCTTCTGCAGCATTCGTGACCCACCACGTCTACAGCTCTGACTCAAGCCACTGAAAGGGGCTTAGACTAGTGGCAGAAATATGAGCCAGTGGGCAGTGTTTTAATCCCTGTGATCCTAGTGGTCAGACACAGATGGCCATACGTGTTTGTGGACACAGCACAACACAATATTTAAGAGGAAGACTCTCGAGGCTAGCTGATTCACTTCAAATCACATCTCTACTACTGACCAGCTGGGTAAAGAAGACAAAAGAAGCCCAGTGCCTCAATTTCCACATTAGCCAAATGAGGACAATAATGTTACCTATAGTAAAGGGATGTTTTCAGTATTAAGTGAGATGATAAATGTAGATGTACCTTGCCTGCCCCCTAGCAAGTACTTAACAAATGGTGGTTAATGGTAACAGGCATGGTTAGAGTTGTATCAGCAGAAAGGGCAAGAGCGTGGGACGTTATGTCTCCTGGACTTTGGGGCACAAGTTCTACTCTCCATCCAGGATAGTAACCCATGGACAGGCTAAGACATCCCAACAGTGTAAGGAGGGTGTGAGGTCCAATCATAAAGAGCATTCCTGCCCACAAACATCTTTTGGAATTCGCCCAGAAAGTGTGCTAATGGTGTTCCTCCCTCTCTAGACAAATAAAAGAAACTATAATTAATTGCCTGATTTCCCTGTTCCATACCTCATAGATTCCACTTGTCACTCATGTTTTGGGCTGGGGCCCAAAAAAAGTAGACTGAGTAGTGGAAATGAGTTGTCTCACCCCAAAACTCTCAGGGAGCATCCCTAAATGACAGGTGATACTACTTGTGCCATCAATACGCACGTCAGAGAATTTGGACCCAAAGAAAAATGAATCTGGGCTTCCCTGGTGGCGCAGTGGTTCAGAGTCCGCCTGCCAATGCAGGGGACATGGGTTCGAACCCTGGCCCCTGAAGATCCCACATGCCGCGGAGCAACTAAGCCCGTGCGCCACAACTACTGAGCCTGTGCTCTAGAGCCCGCGAGCCACAATTACTGAGCCCACGTGCCACAACTACTGAAGCCCGTGTGCCTAGAGCCCGTGCTCTGCACCAAGAGAAGCCACCACAATGAGAAGCTCGTGCACTGCAACGGAGAGTAGCCCCTGCTTGCCACAACTAGAGAAAGCCCGCGCAGAGCAACGAAGACCCAACACAGCCAAAAATAAAATAAATAAATAAATTTATTTTAAAAGGAAAAGAAAAATGAATCTACTACTATAGCCAACAAACACATTCAGACCCACATAAAGCTTTGACTTTTGTTCTCTCCCCCTCCCCCAACCCCTGCACCCTGGATCTCCTGCTTGTTCTGTAAGACCCATCAGACTCATCCTTTGTTAGATAAGTGAGGATCTGGCAAGACCTCAACAGTTCCCAATCCGGGATCTCAGTACCTAGAGTTCATCCAAGGAGGAAGTGGGCTTCATGGAGTGGAGAAGACATGTATGACTTTCAACATTATCAAAATCTCTACATCAATGGTACTTATTTATGGTAAGACCCCACAGAACCCTTAATAATTCCTAACCTAAGATCCATGAAGTGAGAGATTCTTTTTAGGTCTGAAATGGAAACATTTTACGGTAACTTCAGGAAGCAGCTTCCTCTTTAAGGTAAAGGGAGCAAGAGAGGTGAAGCAGGTTTTCCAAGGTCACCCAGCACCTTAGTTGTAGAACTGGGCCTTGCGTCCAAATGCTTTCACGCTCCTTCCAAAAATGTTCCACTCCTTTGCATTGCTTCCTTTGACGGTGAAGTTGGAGGTCCTGTGATATGATACGAGCACTATTTGCAATTCCTCTGTTACTCACAAGCTTTTGGGAGTCAATGCAATAGAGCTGATAAAGTTTTGATGAACCAGTAATCAAATAACATCAAGTAAAAAAAAAAAAACTAGCATCCTGTTCCAGCCACAAGAGTAATTCTCATGGGGAGACAACGTTCAGATTGTCTGAATCTCTGACTCCGGTGGTTTTATTCCCACACCTTCTTTATTTCTAAAGTGGCTTGGGAAAAAGTAATAAAGAACACTATAGCAATAAAAACAAAAGGAAAAAATAAGGACCCGATACAGACACTTGACTAAAAAGGAAACTTGACTTTAAAGTTAGCCTGCTTTGTGCTTTAAAAAAAAAGAAAGAAAGAAAAAGAGAGAATAAAATTTATGTATAGTTTCAGCACAGAGTTTCAGCACAGAATGGGGTAACACTGAAAATACATAGATCATTCTCAGAGGATTTCCCAAGCACCACAAGAAACATCAAAAAATTATTAAATTCCCAATTACTGCCATCCATATAGATGTTTTTCACAGCTGGAAAACAAAGTTGAAAATCAACCAAGGCAAGTGAGAATATAGATGTGCTTGCAGCCTTTACCAACCCATGGCCCCCAAAGGGGTCAAGAAATTCAAAAGCCGAGTTAAAGGGAGATTTCCCACAGGGAAGTGCCTGCCTCGGTGCAGGGAACATTGTTTGCCTGCCGGTCCTCAGCTCCTTCAGGGAAGCAAGGGTCCAGGCTCAAAGCTGCCCTGGACAGCACGCGAGCAAACCAGACAACCCTTTACTGATGGAAGTGGCTGGTACTAGGGTTCCTCCCTCGCCAATCACTGATACACGCAACTGCAGAAACTCACAAGGATCACCTCGTTTTTTTTCATCTGTGACTCTAGTGCCCAGAATAGAACAGACATAATAAAGTTTCTGGGGAACCTTGGGATAAAAAACTGAGGTTCTGACAAGGTAAGTATTTCGTCCAAGGTCACACAGTGAGCAAGTTGTGATTCCTTGTGCAGTGTTCTCTCTGCTGTTTGCACCTGTCTCTCCTCTTGGCTAAAGTCATAACACAGGCAGATCACACACCCAATTGACCACGTTATTAATCACTTATCTTCCTTAAAGATCCCAGAATAAAAACTAACCCAGTGTACACTGCTTGTGATAATTCTCCTCTCTCTTTTCTTATGTCTTCACAATGTTATTTCGCAGCTCCTGGCGTTGGGCCGGCCTTGTAATTTGCTTTCACCAATAGAAAGTGACAGAAGAGTAATTAAGACCTGGCTGCTTCCACTCACTGTCATGGAACCCTACGCCTGCCATGTGAACAAGCCCAGTTTAGCCTGAATGCCTACCACTTCCACCAAACTCAGATTTGGTGACTCAATTTCCAGAATCAGAGAGGTTAAGTGACTTGCCCAAAGGCACACAGCTTTAAATAAAAGCAGCACTCAGTATAGGAAGCTTTTCTTCACTCCCTTCTAGTGCTTCTTCCACTGCGACCTATAAAAAATGCCAGTTAATGAGGTTAAACGAAGAGCACTGGATTTAAAAAATGAAGCTGCAAACAGGAGACTCTCACAATTAAATCTCTACTCTGCACTTGTCATGCAAGTTCCAGGTCTACACTTCCAGTTCAGTAGAATATCACTACTCAAATTACCCTACATTCCTCAAATCCAAGTCAAATCAATATATCCAAAAATCAAGCACCTTTGTTTGTATTTTGTTATTGTTGTTGTTGTGTTGTTGTTTTTCATTTTCCTTTTATTTCCCGGAATGTATGCTGCCAGGAAGACATGGGTTCAAATCCCAGCTCAGTCACTTAAGGGGCTGTTGTAACATTCCTAAGCCAAGGGCAGAATTTTCTGCAAAGAAATACAAATCTCTTTGTCCTTAACTTCCCTACCATTAATTTACTGCCTAAAAATAGTTTCCTCTAAGAAATAAAAAAAAAAAAAAGAAGAAGAGGGTGTTAGCCTAACCTACATCTCTGGAGAAACAGCCGGTGCAACTTCATGGATTCAGTTCCTAAAAATGTATCTGCAAGTTACAGGATGTGGCTTTTTCAGATGTGACATGACATAGGAAAAGCACCGAGGGCCGTTGTGTTTCTGCAACTTAAAATACTGTTTAATTAGAATTTGTCTGTCAAAGAAGCAGCTTGAGCAGCAGTTATTAAAAGGGCGTAAATATCTCAGTATCAACTCTTCTGCCCCAGAATTTAAATAGAGTTAAAAAAAAAAAAGGCAAGGAAAATGCCAGGGTGTGGTGGTTACCTTATCATATGAGCTGGTGGGGTGGGGTCAGCAGCTGGGCTCAAAGACCAACCCAGGATACAGGCATGTTGACAGATGTCTGTCTGGGGAGATTCAGCCCCCTACCACCGGGGCAATTATTTTAATGTTTTACTCTAATGGCCCCTACTTTTCCTTAAAATTCATTATCTGATATATTCAAATTTACCATAATTTCTCTGGCCAAGAAAATCCACAGGTGACAATAACAGATGATCTTTTGCCTACAGTGACAACTTTTTTTTTTTTTTTTTTTTTTGCATTACACAGGCCTCTCACTGTTGTGGCCTCTCCCGTTGCGGAGCACAGGCTCCTGACGCGCAGGCTCAGTGGCCATGGCTCACGGGCCCAGCTGCTCCGCAGCATGTGGGATCTTCCCAGACCGGGGCACGAACCCGTGTCCCCTGCATCGGCAGGCGGACTCTCAACCACTGCGCCACCAGGGAAGCCCCAGTGACAACTTTTTACATTTAGTAGCTACAGCAACAATAAAACAACAGAGCCAGGTATGTTGTACTGTCATGGCTGCTCCTTCAACAGGAAAGTGGATCTTCTTTGCTCCACAGTGCATCACTGAAAGGGCTGTCTAACAACATTCTGTGGGGTTTTTTGTCTTTCTTTAATATTTTAATTGTATTGGAGCATAGCTGATTTACAATGTTGTGTTAGTTTCAGATGTACAGCCACATGATTCAGTTATACATGTACATATACTCATTCTTTTTTATATTCTTTTCTTATATAGTTTTTCACAGAACACTGAGTAGAGTTCCCTGTGCTATACAGTAGGTCCTTGTTGGTTATCTATTTTATATATAGTAGTGTGTATATGTTCAGCCCAAGCCCCTGATTTATCCCTCCCCACCACGTTTCCCCCTTGGCAACCATAAATTTGTTTTTGATATCTGTAAGTAAGTCTGTTTCTGTTTTGTAAATAAGTTCATTTGTATCTTTAGATTCTACATGTGAGTGATATCACATGATACTTGTCTTAGTCTGACTTACTTCACTTAGTATGATCATCTCTAGGTCCATCCATGTTGCTGCAGATGGCATTATTTCATTCTTTTTTATGGCTGAGTAATATTCCATTGTATATATGTACCACATCTTCTTTATCCAGTCATCTGTTGATGGACATTTAGGTTGCTTCCATGTCCTTGCTGTTGTAAATAGTGCTGCAATGAACGTTGGGATGCATGTATCCTTTAAGTTTATGGTTTTCTCCAGATATATGCCCAGGAGTGGGATTGCAAGATCATATGGTAGCTCTATTTTAAGTTTTTTAAGGAACCTCCATACTGTTCTCCATAGTGTCTATAACAATTTACATTCCCACCAACAGTGTAGGAAGGTTCCCTATTCTCCCCATCCTCTCCAGCATTTATTGTTTGTAGATTAACAACATCTTATTTTTTGAGTAACTTAGCAAAAGCTGCCACCTTACTGGGTTTGCAGAGCTGGATCCTAAAGACCAAGTTTAAATAAGCCTGGGGCATTCTAGGTAGGAAGCAATCAAGACCCCAACCCCTGATGCTCCAGATTCAAAGATAGGACAATTCATTAGGATATCTTCAGGGGCTCCAACCAAAACCCATAGCAGGGCAAGTCAATAGACCTGAGAGAAAATTTTGTCTGGGAAGGGAGAGGTCAGTGTAACACAAGAGCCAGAGCGTGACTGGGGACACACTGGTCCCAGCATAGTTGGGATGTCCAGATCCAATCCTGGACATCCCTCCCAACAAAGAGCCATGCCCATTCATGTGCTTGTTGTCTGTGGATGCTTTTGCTCTACAAAGACCAAACTGGATAGTTGCAACAGAGACATCATGACCTGCAAAGCCTAAAATATTTACTACCTGACCATTCCAGGAAAAATGTGTTGACCTCTTCTTTAGGAGATGGTGGCTGAGCCTCTGATATGATGGGAAAGCTGTAACTCTGGGGTACCATTAGGCACACACTGGTATCTGAACTACCAAGGACATCACTGCAGAGTGTCCAAATCATACAGCTGGTGACTGGTAGAGCTGGGGCTCAAGCCCATGTCCTCGTGATTCCAAGTCTGTAAACCAAATGGATATATACTCCCCTTCAGCAGAGGAGGACTGAGTACAAACGCCTGCTACCAACCCAAGCGTGCATCCCAGGGCTTCCTCTTGGAAGGGCTGACAAGGGAGTCATTCTCTCTAAAGGATTTGCTTTGAAGGAACCCTTTGTTAAACTTTCCAGCTTTGCAGCCCATGAAGCCTCTTTGGGGATGGTTGTGAAAGTCGAATATTTTCAATGATTTTACAAGATAAACCAGAACCCGGATGGTGGGCCAGTTATTGATTTACTGCTTCTCAGCTCCAAATTTACCCTTCAATACCTGCCCTGTGATAACAAGCATTTCTCCTTCACGGTGAGCACAATATTAGGTTTGTCAGTAGAGGGCGCTGGCGGGACATCGCAGGAGGCGGAGACTTCTCTTCCGGATTCATCTTGCTCTGTTTTGCTTTTCCTAGCTCCACCTGGCACGTTCTGTCAGCCGTGCAAGTGGGTGGGCCAACCAAAGGCACTCTGCCCCGGATGCACGCCCAAAGTAAGCCGTCCCCCAGCGACCTCGCATTCCCCACCAAGGCCCAGAGACCACCTTGCTGTAGCCCTCTGGTTGCAGACACTGAAAGCTCCCAGCTGCCACCCCACAGCGACACCTCCCCAACTCCCTCTGCAGCCCTGGTGGGCTCAGCTCACCCACACCCCATTGGGTTGTTGCCGTTTGCCCAGTTACTATGAACTAGGTCTCCTATAACCCAGCAAACTCTCCCATCGTCCAGGGTGCTGCAACCAGACCTCCTCCAGTGAGGACTGGACACCCCCTTCCACATCTGTCATTCCATGGGTACCTTTTAGAGTTCTTTTCCCATCTTTACACATATTATCTTATCACAGCTTTAAAACTGTTTACATTAAATTTCCCCAGTGTTAAAATCACTGAATACAGTGACTGAATGTGGACTAATTCAGAGAGGAAAGTCAGCCAGTAGCAAGGATGTGCCCCTGCTCTCATGAAATCACCCTGAGAGACCACATGCTTTACTTCTTTGAATATCCCTCAGAATGTGGACACATATGCTACCAAAAGCTACTTACTGATGAATGGATAAATGAATGAATGAATAAACAAATAAACTATCTCAACTATGACTGAGAAATAAAATACAATGGGGATTAAATGGGTAACCTAGCAAACAGAGGCCAGTCTGACACAGAAACTCAGGAAATTTTATTGATACCATAAAACACTCTCCACAACATGTCGAGCCTGTTTCTAAAACACAGTATTTTTTTTCTAAGTGTGTATAAGCTATGCCTGTCCATATTAGAATATCCACTTCAATCCTCTTCTAATTCAGCATACTCATGTCTCCATAGCAACCCACAGCCCAGATAATAAACAATCCGCTTTTATTAAGAGAATTATAAAAAGGAAGCTTTTGATGTTTTTCTCTAATACTCTTATTTTTCCATTATGAAAATCTGGTATTTTATAAGGTACACCTCCACGAATGAGGCTATATGAGCTCTACATGTAGCCAGTATTTTGGTGCTGGAATATACAACTTCAATTCAATTTCACCCTCTGCCAACATCCAGCAACTATACATCAAAAGTGTCGATCACATGAACACTACACAGCAAATAAGGGCAAGTGAGGAATGCATCTTGCCCTCACCACACACTAATTACAATCCCCAGAGGCCGTCATCGTAAGAACCTTCTTCCTGGTTTTAGATAAGGAAGCGTAATGGCCAGGGAGAGTAGATGGCTCTGCCAGGCGCAGAGCTGTCACCAGTGACACAGCCACGTTGCCCACATGCACCAAGACTCCACATTGGTAACAAGTATTTTATTTTCTTCCCTTGAGATGAAGAAAACTGATATTTGTTGGGGTCTTACTAGATCATAGGCACAGCGCTTGGTATTTTACATGAGTACTTCTCATCTGCCCAATCATTCCTCAAAATAGGTACTGTTATTTCCATCTTACAGATGGGAAAACAGAGATTCAGAGAGATTCAAGGACTCTCCCGATGAGAGACATGTGAACAGCCCTGAGGCTCATTTTCCCCTCCATTCCTGGCGTCTTAGAAATAACAGGTCAACAGGACCGAGTTATTTCAACTGAAGAACAGGTCACTACCGGCCCAATTCCTGAGCTCCCCAGCCTCCCCCTTCCTGGAAACACCAAGGAGCTCTTATTGCCATAGAGATGCCTTTGAACTGTTGGGCAGTTTCTGATAAAACTGAAGATATGCCTACCCTATGACGCCACAATCCCATTTCTAAGTATTGACTCAAGAGAAATGAAAACTTAAATCTACAAAACGATGTGTACCAGAATAGATATAGCCACTATTTACACTCGCCAAGACACGGAAACAACCTAAATGTCCATAAACAGATGATTGGTTTAAGAACACATGGTACATATACACAATGGAATATTACTCGGCCATAAAAAAAATGAAATATTGCCATTTGCAGCAACATGGATGGACCTAGAGATTGTCATACTAAGCAAAGCAAGTCAGACAGAGAAAGATAAATATTACTTGATATTACTTACATGTGGAATCTAGAAAATAATACAAATGAATCTATCTGCAAAACAGAAACAGACTGAGAGACATAGAAAACAAACTATGGCTACCAAAGGGGAGAGGGAGGGAGGGAGGGAGGGAAAAATTAGGAGTATGGGATTAACAAATACAACTTACTCTACATAAAATAGATAAGCACCAAGGTTTACTGTATAACACAGGGAAAAATATTCAACATCTTGTGATAACCTATAATGGTAAAGAATCTGAAAAAATATATATATATACATATAAAACTGAATCATTTTGCTGTATACCTGAAACTAACACAATATTATAAATCAACTATACTTTTTAATTAAAAAATAATTAAATTTTTCATTTTTCAATTATAAATTTAAATTTAAAAAAAAGAGTAGCTATAGCAACTGTACTCATAGTAGCCAAAGTTTGGAAACAGCCCAGGTGTCCGTGAACAGGAGAATGGATAAACAAATTGTGGCATATCCATACAATGGAATACTACTCAGTAATGAAACAGAAAAAATTACTGATAACATGACACCATGGATAAACCTCACAGGCATTTTGCTGAGCAAAAGAGCCAGACACTAAAGTGTACACATCATTTGATTCCTTTTCTGTGAAATTCTAGAACAGACACAACTAATTCATGGGGTCAGAAGTCAGAATAGGGGTCACTGATTGGGAAGGGGCACAAGGGGGCCTTCTGAGGTGGGGAAAACGTTCCATGTCTTGATCTGACTAATGCTCACTTGGAGTATATATTTGTCAAATTTCATCAAGCTGGACACTCAAGATAATCCATTTTACTGCATAAATAAATGTGTCAGCACCAGTTACAGGAAGGGCTCTGACGAACAGGTGAAAAGACAGAGCCCACAGCCAGGGCTAGAGACAAGATAGGAGCCCAGGTCTCCTGGACCACGTTCATTCTCTCCACACCAACAGAAAGCAGGGCTTTCTCATCACACGGAGCAAGGCAACAGCAGAGCAAGCTTGTTTCCCTACTGTTGTCCAGAGTAGGGACAACAGTAGCGGACTGTTGTCCACTCAGCAGGCCGTGTGGAATCTGGGGTGTTCGTTTGGAGAGTGAATCAGAGCTCGGGGGCTGAGAGTCCTCCTGCAGCTCCAGATTTAAATAACGATGTGTCAACATCTGCCTCCAATGACTCATTTAATCTTAACAGTGACCTTGTAGGATTATTAGAGCCAGCAGACACACAAAAAATATTAAAGTTGTTTGTCAAAAACCTCTCTGCTTCTGTCAAGAAAAACTTCCAGAACAGAAGAACACACATGCTCAAAACAGAAGGAAAACAGGAGGAATAAGATGCTATTTAAGCCTATTTTTGCCAAGAACCATCAACTGGATGGAGTAAACTTCTGGTGTTTGCAGCTTTAAAAGAATTCAACATTTTTCATGTTGTTCAAAGAGTCACTGCATTGCAGTGCTTTAAGATTAAAATGATATGCCTCTTGAATACTCTGTTATCTTCCCCACCTTGTGCTGAGGTCAAAAATTCTAAGTGATTGCCTCAAATCACATTGGACTTGGTGTCCAGGAACCTGATTTTCTTACTCTAACTCCATCACCGCTAGCATAGGTCCTTAGGTAAGCCACACCAGTTCTCTGAGCCTCAGTTTCCCCATCTGTAAAATGGAGATAAGGATTAAGGGAATAACACAGAGGTTACAGAGAGGTTTGGCACACGTAGTAGGCACTAAGGAGCCACGAGCTGCATTTGAAGCCTCCACACTATGCCATCTTTCCCCTCCCCATCCTGAAAGCCGGCCCCAGAATACATCAACCTCCAGTACTCCTGGGAGCTAACCCCACCAGGGCTGCAGGATTGACCAGCAGGTGTCCCACAGAGCCTCAGAAGGTTCCTTGATTCCCAACTAATGCCTGGCAGACAATAAGGGCCAGACACACTGCAAGCCACTTGCAACTGAATGGGATCATTGCAGTCTCACCAAAACTCTGGGAGGCCCTGTATTAGGTCAAAAAGCTGAAGTTCAAAGCGTTACATGAACACACAGCTAATAGGCGGCTGAGTCAAGATTCACACAGCAGACCACCTTGGCTGGAAAAGCCTCTGCTTTTCTCAGTTCAACACAATTAGCAAGGCTTTGGAGAAAAGACACACAAACCTGGAAGAGGAACAAAGGACTGTTTCATTTTCTACTGCTGGGTCACCAACTACCCCCAACACTGCATATCTTAACACAACTACTATTTTTTTTCACAATTCAGTGGATTGGGAATTCTGGAATTGAGTTGGGAATTGAGGAGACTGGGCTGGAAAAATCCTTCTCCAAGCTGGCTTCTTCACAGGATGACTAGTATACCCTTCTGCTCTTGGCCTTTCTTTCTCTCCAGGGGGAACATCGCCTGGCAGTCTCAGGACAGTCACAACTCTTACCTGGCAGCTGGCTCCAAGAGGCAAGGGCAGACTTCACAGGCTGGCTACACCCAGCGCTGACACAGTGTCACTCTGCCATATTCCATTGGCCAAAGCAGCCAAAGGGGTCATGGGGTCTACCCAGATCAAGGGGATGGAGAAATAGGCCACACTTCTTGAGAGGGGAGTGGTAAGGTCACATGTGAGGTGGGAGGGGTATTGCGCCTTCTTTGGAGGGCATAATCTGCTATAACCCTCCTAAGCGCCCTATACATGCAGAATGTGAGAATCAAGGACATCATTACAACAATAACCAACAGCGGCAATCATTCCAGTGGCCTAATGATTATAAAATACTTTTTATGAGGCATGTATCATTAAATGCTCGTATAACCCTGTGAGATCAGCACTGTTTACAGAGGAATAGAGGAGAAGAGGCTTGTCTAAAGAGCTCACAGCCAGAAGGGTCTTTGGGGCTCCCAGTGGCTCTGTCTGCTGCGCTGGGGCAGTGGCATGGGGTCCTAGAGGCCTTTCCTTTGTTACTACAGGACATTGGGAAGAGCTGCACGTATCACCTCCTGCATGTACAGGTTCAATCACTATAACAAAGACACTGAAGAATAAGTGATGTCTGTGGCTCTTCCTACCCTATTTCAGACATAAAACGTCAGAACCTCATCCTAGCAGGAGTAGATCTCAGGTTTCAAGGCACGGACTTGGGAATATGACAAGACCACTGAAAGCAATGAGAGCAGGAGTTCCAACTGTGGCTACAATTCGCTGTCCCCAGCTGGCCTTTGGTTTTCCAACAACACAACTCTGAAGAGCCCCTCTTACACGGCACGTTAAATCTGCCCCCACCCTCCACCACTGACCCCTTGGGTCTCCTTGGTGACAAGGAAAAGCAGCCAACAAGGGTGCAAGACCTTAACTTGAGATCTGTGTTTCCCAAGGAAGCCGCCCCCTCTTGTGAATGAATCAAGAAGCAAACATACACAATTGTTACACACACAATTATTCTATCACATAAATGTACATTTCCACAGTTCAAGGTGGAACATATCCATGAAACTTGAACCAATGAGGAAAGATACCTGTGTTCACTGGACCACTAAGCATCCTCCAAACTAGGTCATTATATTTTTATTTTATGAACTTCGTTATTTGACATCGCTCCCCATCCAGATTATAAACTGCACAAAGGCATGGGCCATATCTCTCTTTTTCAACCCTGTAGGCCCAATGCCTAGCACAGAGACTATCAAATATCAGTCACTGCAGGAATGTTTATTGAACATATAAATGAATGAGGAACTTCTCAGCTCCCACCATATCGACCCTGGGCAGATACAGACCATATCTGTTTTGTTTACCTGTGTATCCCAGCTGCTGCATAGTAGATGCTCAATAAATGTTTGAGGAATAAATGAGGAAGGGCGGGGAGGGAGAAACCAAGGACCTTGGACTAAGAAGAAAGAATTGCACTCACACGTGCAGCAATAATGTTTTGCTGAAGTTCACACTCTTAAATTTCCTCAGTTTTGAGAAGCCCAACGGTCACCAGCACTCTGAGCGAGTTGCCTATTTGATACCTTTAGGGTCAAGATGATCGCAGCAACTGAGAAACAGCATTACTGGAGAATTTAGTCTCTTCTGCAAAATTTCTCAGCAAGGACAAATATAACCAAGGAAACAATCAGTTTCAAATAAAATATGGTTTTAAGAAAAAGCCACAAAGCTATTTGCATGTTATTTCTATTTTAATAACGGCATCTCTGCTTCTGGGCTCCTCCCAGGGCCTCATCTTGCTCCCCCCTCTCCTCTGGCCCCCTCCACCCCACCCCACCCCAACAAGTCACGTGAAATCTGGATTTTTTTCTCTTCTGATTTATCTTGGAGCTGCCTTTCCTCGCCATTTCTGTAGCATCACTGCTGCCCATACGTGTCACTCACCTCCCACCTTTGCTAACTGCCTCCTGGGCAAAGATGCAATGATGCAGCTAAAGCTTCCTCCAACACTGAGCCTAGAAGGAGCTTCAAGATGGTGGAGGAGTAAGTCGCGGAGATCACTTTCCTTCCCACAAATACATCAGAAATGCATCTACACGTGGAACAACTCCTACAGAACACCTACTGAATGCTAGCAGAAGACCTCAGACCTCCCAAAAGGCAAGAAACTCCCCACGTACCTAGGTAGGGCAAAAAAAAAAAAGAAGAATAAACAGAGACAAAAGAATAGGGACGGACATGCACCAGTGGGAGGGAGCTGTGAAGGAGGAAAGGTTTCCACACACTAGAAGCCCCTTCGCGGGCGGACACTGCGGGTGGCGGGGGGGGGAAGCTTCAGAGACACAGAGGAGAGCACAGCCACAGGGGTGCGGAAGGCAAAGCGGAGAGACTCCCGCACAGAGGATTGGTGCCGACCAGCACTCGCCAGCCTGAGAGGCTTGTCTGCTCACCGGCCAGGGCGGTCGGGGGCTGGGGCCTGAGAGCTGAGGCTTGCGCTTCAGAGGTCGGATCCCAGGGAGAGGACTGGGGTTGGCAGCGTGAACACGGCCTGAAGGAGACTAGTGCGCCACAGCTAGCCGGGAGGGACTCCGGGAAAGACTGGAACTGCCGATGAGACAAGAGACTTTTTCTTACCTCTTTGTTTCCTGGTGCGCAAGGAGAGGGGATTAAGAGCGCCGCTTAAAGGGCCTCCAGAGATGGCCGCGAGCGGCGGCTATCAGCGCAGACCCCAGAGACAGGCATGAGACGCTAAGGCCGCTGCTGCCACCACCAAGAAGCCTGTGGGCAAGCACAGGTCACTCACCACACCGCCCCTCCTGGGAGGCTGTGCGGCCCGCCACTGCCAGAGTCCCGAGATTCAGGGACGACTTCCCCGGGAGAATGCACGGCTCGCCGCAGGTTGGTACAACGTTACGCAGGCCTCTGCCGCCGCAGGCTCGCCCCGCATTCCATACCCCTCCCGGCCCCCGCCCTAAGTGAGCCAGAGCGCCAGAATCAGCTGCTTCCTTAACCCCGTCCTCTCTGAGCGAAGAACAGACGCCCTCACGCGACCTACACGCAGAGGCGGGGCCAAATCCAAAGCTGAACCCCCGGAAGCTGTGCGAACAAAGAAGAGAAAGGGAAATTTCTCCCAGCAGCCTCAGGAGCAGAGATTAAATCTCCACAATCACCTTGATGTACCCTGCATCTCTGGAATACCTGAATAGACAATGAATCATCCCAAATTGAGGAGGTAGACTTTGGGAGCAACGATAGATATATTTTTTTCCCTTTTTCTCTTCTGTGAGTATGTATGTGTATGCTTCTGTGTGTGATTTTCTCTGTATACCTTCGTTTTACCATTTTTCCCAGGGTTCTGTCTGTTGTTTTTTTTTTTACTTAAAAATTTTTTTTCTTAATATTTTTTATTTTATTTTATTTTTTTTTTGTGGTACGCAGGCCTCTCACTGTTGTGGCCTCTCCCATTGTGAAGCACAGGCTCCGGATGTGCAGGCTCAGCGGCCATGGCTCACAGGCCTACCCACTCCGCGGCATGTGGGATCTTCCCAGACCAGGGCACAAACCCACGTCCCCTGCAACATCAGGTGGACTCTCAACCACTGTGCCACCAGGAAAGCCCCTATACTTTATTTTTTATTTTGATAACTTTATTTTATTTTATTTTACTTTATTTTATTTTATCTTCTTTTTTTTCTCCCTTTTATTCTGAGCCGTATGGAGAACAGGCTGTTGGTGCTCCAGCCAGGCGTCAGGGCTGTGCCACTGAGGTGGGAGAGCCAAGTTCAGTACACTGGTGCACAAGACACCTTCCAGCTCCACATAAAAGCAAATGGCGAAAACCTCCCAGAGATCTCCATTTCAATGCCAAGACCCAGCTCCACTCAAAACCGGCAAGCTACAGTGCAGGACACCCTATGCCAAACAACTAGCAAGACAGGAACACAACCCCATCCATTAGCACAGAGGCTGCTTAAAATCATAATAAGGCCACAGACACCCCAAAACACACCACCAGACGTGGACCTGCCCCCCAGAAAGACAAGATCCAGCCTCATCCACTAGAACACAGGCACTCGTCCCATCCACCAGGAAGCCTACACAACCCACTGAACCAACCTTAGCCACAGGGGACAAACACCAAAAACAACGGGAACTACGAACCTGCAGCCTGCGAAAAGGAGACCCCAAACACAGTAAGTTAAGCAAAATGAGAAGACAGAGAAACACACAGCAGATAAAGGAGCAAGGTAAAAACCCACCAGACCTAATAAATGAAGAGGAAATAGGCAGTCTACCTGAAAAAAGATTCAGAATAATGATAGTAAAGATGATCCAAAATCTTGGAAATAGAATGGGCAAAATACAAGAAATGTTCAACAAGGACCTAGAAGAACTAAAGAGCAAACAAACAGTGATGAACAACACAATAAATGAAATTAAAAATACTCTAGATGGGATCAATAGCAGAATAAGTGAGGCAGAAGAACGGATAAGTGACCTGGAAGATAAAACAGTGGAAATAAATACTGCACAGCAGAATAAAGAAAAAAAATGAAAAGAATTAAGGACACTCTCAGAGACCTCTGGGACAACATTAAACTCACCAACATTCGAATTATAAGGGTTCCAGAAGAAGAAGAGAAAAAGAAAGAGACTGAGAAAATATTTGAACAGATTATACTTGAAAACTTCCCTAATATGGTAAAGGAAATAGTCAAGTCCAGGAAGTGCAGAGTCCCATACAGGATAAATCCAAGGAGAAACACACCAAGACACATATTAATCAAACTGTCAAAAATTAAACACAAAGAACAAATATTAAAAGCAGCAAGGGAAAAATAACACACAAGGGAATCCCCATAAGGTTAACAGCTGATCTTTCAGCGGAAACTCTGCAATCCAGAAAGGAGTGGCAGGACATATTTAAAGTGATGAAGGAGAAAAATCTACAACCAAGATTACTCTACCCAGCAACTATCTCATTCAGATTTGATGGATAAATTAAAACCTTTACAGACAAGCAAAAGCTAAGAGAATTCAGCACCACCAAACCAGCTTTACAACAAAAGCTAAAGGAATTTCTCTAGGCAGGAAACACAAGAGAAGGAAAACACCTACAACAATAAACCCAAAACAATTAAGAAAACAGTAATAGGAACATACATATCAATAATTACCTTAAATGTAAATGGATTACATGCAACAACCAAAAGACACAGACTGGCTGAATGGATACAAAAACAAGACCCATATATATGCTGTCTACAAGAAACCCACTTCAGACCTAGGGACACATATAGACTGAAAGTGAGGGGATGGAAAAAGATATTCCATGCATTTGGAAATCAAAAGAAAGCTGGAGTAGCAACTCTCATATCAGACAAAATAGACTTTAAAACAAAGACTATTACAAGAGACAAAGAAGGACACTACATAATGATCAAGGGATCTTTCCAAGAAGAAGATATAACAATTGTAAATATTTATGCACCCAACATAGAAGCACCTCAATACAATACAGAAGACAAATACAGCCATAAAAGGGGAAATCGACAGTAACACAATCATAGTAGGGGACTTTAACACCCCACTTTCACCAATGGACAGATCATCCAAAATGAAAATAAATAAGGAAACACAAGCTTTAAATGATACATTAAACAAGATGGACTTAATTGATATTTATAGGACATTCCATCCAAAAACAATAGAATACACATTCTTCTCAAGTGCTCATGGAACATTCTCCAGGATAGATGATATCTTGGTTCACAAATCAAGCCTTGGTAAATTTAAGAAAATTGAAATCGTATCAAGTATCTTTTCCGACCACAATGCTATGAGACTAGATATCAATTACAGGAAAAAAATCCATAAGAAATACAAACGTGAGGCTAAACAACACACTATTTAATAACCAAGAGATCACTGAAGAAATAAAACAGGAAATCAAAAAATACCTAAACACAAATGAGAGTGAAAACAGGACAACCCAAAACCTATGGGATGCAGCAAAAGCAGTTCTAAGAGGGAAGTTTTTAACAATACAACCCTACCTTGAGAAACAAGAAACATCTCAAATAAACAACCTAACCTTACACCTAAAGCAATTAGAGAAAGAAGAACAAAACCCCCAAAGATAGCAGAAGGAAAGAAATCATAAAGATCAGATCAGAAATAAATGAAAAAGAAATGAAGGAAATGATAGCAAAGATCAATAAAACTAAAAGCTGGTTCTTTGAGAAAATAAACAAAATTGATAAACCATTAGCCAGACTTATCAAGAAAAAAAGGGAGAAGACTCAAATCAATAGAATTAGAAATGAAAAGGGAGAAGTAACAACAGACACCGCAGAAATACAAAGGATCATGAGACATTACTACAAACAACTATATGCCAATAAAATGGACAACCTGGCAGAAATGGACAAGTTCTTACAAATGCACAACCTTCCAAGACTGATCCAGGAAGAAACAGAAAATATGAACAGACCAATCACAAGCACTGAAATTGAAACTGTGATTAAAAAGCTTGCAACAAACAAAAGCCCAGGACCAAAAGCCTTCACAGGCAAATTCTATCAAACATTCAGAGAAGAGGTAACACCTCTCCTTCTCAAACTCTTCCAAAATATAGCAGAGGGAGGAACACTCCCAAACTCATTCTACGAGGCCACCATCACTCTGCTACCAAAACCAGACAAAGATGTCACAAAGAAAGAAAACTACAGGCCAATATCACTGATGAATCTAGATGCAAAAATCCTCAACAAAATACTAGCAAACAAAATTCAACAGCACATTAAAAGGATCATACACCATGAGCAAGTGGGGTTTATCCCAGGAATGCAAGGATTCTTCAAAATACGCAAATCAATAAACGTGATACAGCATATTAACAAACTGAAGGAGAAAAACCATATGATCATCTCAATAGATGCAGGAAAAGCTTTTGACAAAATTCAACGCCCATTTATGATAAAAAACCCTCTAGAAAGTAGGCACAGAGGGAAATTTCCTCAACATAATAAAGGCCATATATGACAAACCCACAGCCAACATCATCCTCATGGTGAAAAACTGAAAGTATTTCCACTAAGATCAGGAACAAGACAAGGTTGCCCACTCTCACCACTCTTATTCAACCTAGTTTTGGAAGTTTTAGCCACAGCAATCAGAGAAGAAAAGGAAATAAAAGGAATACAAATCGGAAAAGAAGAAGTAAAGCTGTCACTGTTTGCAGATGACATGATACTATACATAGAGAATCCTAAAGATGCTACCAGAAAACTACTAGAGCTAATCAATGAATTTTGTAAGGCAGCAGGATACAAAATTAATGCACAGAAATCTCTGGCATTTCTATACATTAATGATGAAAAATCTGAAAGTGAACTTAAGAAAACACTCCCATTTACCACTGCAACAAAAAGAATAAAATATCTAGGAATAAACCTACCTAAGGAGACAAAAGACCTGTATGCAGAAAATTATAAGACACTGATGAAAGAAATTAAAGATGATACAAATAGATGGAGAGATATACCATGTTCTTGGGTTGGAAGAATCAACATTGTGAAAATTGCTCTACTACCCAAAGCAATCTACAGATTCAATGCAATCCCTATCAAACTACCAATGGCATTCTTCACAGAACTAGAACAAAAAATTTCACAGTTTTTATGGAAACATAAAAGACCCCGAAGAGCCAAAGCAATCTTGAGAAAGAAAACCGGAACTGGACGAATCAGGCTCCCTGACTTCAGACTATACTACAAAGCTACAGTAATCAAGACAGTATGGTATTGGCACAAAAACAGAAATATAGGTCAATGGAACAGGATAGAAAACCCAGAGATAAACCCACACACATATGGTCAACTTATCTTTGATAAAGAAGGCAAGAAGATACAGTGGAGAAAAGACAGCCTCTTCAGTAACTGGTGCTGGGAAAACTGGATAGCTACATGTAAAAGAATGAAAGTAGAGCACTCCCTAACACCATACACAAAAATAAACTCAAAATGTATTAAGGACCTTGATGTAAGGCCAGACACCATCAAACTCTTAGAGGAAAACATAGGCAGAGCACTCTATGACACAAATCACAGCAAGATCCTTTTTGACCCACCTCCTAGAGAAATGGAAATAAAAACACAAATAAACAAATGGGACCTAATGAAACTCCAAAGCTTTTGCACAGCAAAGGAAACCATGAACAAGATGAAAAGACAACCCCCAGAATGGGATAAAATATTTGCAAATGAAGCAACTGACAAAGGATTATTCTCCAAATTTTACAAGCAGCTCATGCAGCTCAATATCAAAAAAACAAACAACCCAATCCAAAAATGGACAGAAGACCTAAATAGACATTTCTCCAAAGAAGATATACAGATTGCCAACGAACACATGAAAGAATGTTCAACATCACTAATCATTAGAGAAATGCAAGTCAAAACTAAAATGAGGTATCACCTCACACCGGTCAGAATGGCCATCCTCAAAAAATCTACAAACAAGAAATGCTGGAGAGGTTGTGGAGAAAAGGGAACCCTCTTGCACTGTTGGTGGGAATGTAAATTGATACAGCCACTATGGAGAACAGTATGGAGGTTCCTTAAAAAACTCAAAGTAGAACTACCATACGACCCAGGAATCCCACTGCTGGGCATATACCCTGAGAAAACCATAATTCCAAAAGAGTCATGATTCATCTTGTTATAAAGCAGAAACTAACACACCACTGTAAAGCAATTACACTCCAATAAAGAAGTTAAAAGAAAAGAAAAAAAAAAAAAAGTCATGTACCAGAATGTTCATTGCAGCTCTATTTACAATAGCCAGGACATGGAAGCAACCTAAGTGTTCATCAACAGATGAATGGATAAAGAAGATGTGGCACATATATACGATGGAATATTATTCAGCCATAAAAAAGAACGAAACTAGGTTATTTGTAGTGAGGTGGATGGACCTAGAGTCTGTCATACAGAGTGAAGTAAGTCAGAAAGAGAAAAACAAATACCGTATGCTAACACATATATATGGAATCTAAAAAAAAAAAAAAAAAAGGTCATGAAGAACCCAGGGGCAAGACGGGCATAAAGATGCAGACCTACTACAGAATGGACTTGAGGATACGGGGAGGGGCAAGGGTAAGCTGTGACAGAGAGAGAGAGTGGCATGGACACATATACACTACCAAATGTAAAACAGATTGCTAGTGGGAAGCAGCTGCACAGCACAGGGAGATCAGCTCGGTGCTTTGTGACCACCTACAGGGGTGGAATAGGGAGGGTGGGAGGGCGGGAGACGCAAGAGGGAAGAGATATGGGGACATATGTATATGTATAACTGATTCAATTTGTTATAAAGCAGAAACTAACACACCATTGTAAAGCAATTATACTCCAATGAAGACGTTAACAAAAGTAATAATAAAATAAAATAAAATAAAAATACTCTGTAATGGCCTATATGGGAAAAGAATCTAAAAAAATAAAGAGTGGATATTCGTATACGTATAACTGATTCACTTTGCTGTACACCTGAAACTAACACAACATTGAAAATCAACTATACTCCAATAAGAATGTAAAAAAAAAATACTGAGCCTGGCCAAGATGCAATGATCCAGCTAAAGCTTCCTGCAATACTGAGCCTGGGCAAAGATGCAATGATCCAGCTGAAGCTTCCTGCGATACTAAGCATGGGGAAAGGACATCCAGCACAATGAAGCCTGTTCTCAGTGAGTCACCGCTCCTCCGAGACCCTCGCCCATACCCGAGGCAGCTGACCAGGTCTGAGCAGCGAGTCCATCTACCTCCCTGCACAGAGCTCCAGCCATGGGCCGGCACACAGTGGGTGTCCACTGCCTGGTTGCTGAGTGGAGATCAGGGTGGAGAAGCCCCTGTGAAGCCACCCAGTCGGCAATGCTACTCAAAACCTGGGGGTATTCAGTAGGCTCGTAATTCTAGATACTAAACTCTGTGTCCTGGTGAGTACCATTCACATCGACTCAGATCATTCCCCAGGTTTCAGGGAGAAAAGGGAGCCAGATAGAGAAGCTATGCAGCTCCACTAACTTAGGCCAGAAGCCATTAGAGCTCCTATTCCTAGTGCCCAGGCTGGGGTCTCCCCGAGAGGCTGGGAAATCTCCCCTGGGTGAGGGGGGTGCCCTGTGTAATCACGCTCAGGGTCCCTTGGACAATAGATGGTGTACCTGTCAAAGCCCGGCAAGCCCACCTCCACCCCACGCTGGTGTCTTGCTCTCCTCCCTCTGCTATCCTCAGCTTGGATGAGCCCCGCTGGGGGTGCAGGTTGTGCTGATGGACCCTCCCATTTCCTTTCTGATGACACACACGGACATCATAAATCCACCAGAAACGAGAGATACAGACACATCTCTGGGTATCCTCTGTGACTGCTCGGTAAGGACACTGGAACTTTCTTCTTTTAATATCTTGACCTCAAAGAACAAAAACTCATACTCATTTCAGAAGACCCAACTCCTTTCGTTCATTCATTCAGAAGATGTTTGCAGGGTGCCTCTTCTGGATTCCTGCTTTGCACTCCTGAGTGGCCCCTTATGATCAACGTACACAATTCCCTATGGGTTTTCACCTGAAGTCACACCCTCCCTTGGCTCCCTCGCCCCTCCCCATCCCACTCCCCCTCACTGCCGTGCACCCAACTTAAGACAGAGCGTCCCTGAAGAGCCCCAAGAGAAAGAGTCAGAAAGAACGCCAGCCAGTCCACACCTGAACCAGCTGTCAACTGAAATAAAAATGCACAACGCAAGAGCTGTGAGTTTCAGTTTCATCTGGGGACTTACTGAGGACTGTAGCCTGGGAGACAGCCTCTCAGCTGCTCTGAGGACCTGCTCCCAAGGGGTGGGCAGGCAGGCCAGTATATATGTGATTTTGGCAAAGGGATACGTGCACTCAAGCACACATCTGGGTAGAAGTTGCTGCTAGTCACAAGGAACAGATGCCTCAGTTAATGATTTTAGTGGTTTTCTAAGTATAGAAAGATGAATCCAGGTTCATATAAAATTTCTCCTTAAATATTTCTAACTCTCTAAAGGGCCTGTTTTGCCTGTTTTTCCAGAGTACAGATTGCCGCAATTTGACCTTCGCCTTGAATTCCTTTCAGGGTGTGTTATAGGTCAGTAACTGCAGTGGCCTAATCACTTGATTCTTATAGAACTGGATAGTGGGCAACATTCTTTATTTTTTCACAGCCAAGTAAGATGCTCCTGTACCCCTTACCTCTTCTACCTCCTCTACACCCCAGATCTGTAGGAACTGTGATTAATGAGTTGGGGTAGGGAAAGTAGTTGCTGAAGCCACGGGAATCAAGAATTGCAAAACCACAGCTGACTTCCAGCTTTCTTGTTTTCAGCAGCCCTTAGCTGGCAGAATGGAAAATGCAAAGCGGAAGACATCGCATTAAACCAAGTTCAAAGTTTTGACTCCTACATAGGAAATAGACATTGAATTGCTAACCAAAGGACCTTGTGCTACCCAAGAATGACCAGAGGAGTCAGGAAGCTTACCATGGAAGCCCTATTTTAGTTCATGGCACTTTCCTTTCCACCCTCAACACCAATCCTATTAACACACTTCCCCAGAAGAGGACTCCACGTTAGCTAACCCCCAGCTTCCCCACCTCCCAGCTGCTGGAGGCACACCACAATCTGGGTTTGATTCACCTTTCCAGACGTCTCTCCCATAGCCCCTCCTCCAGCCACACCCCACTGCACTCCAACATCCCTTTAGCTCCTATGCTTTGAGCTTTTTGTTCTTGCCATTCCCCACCTCCTTCTCCTGTCCCAGTCACATGGATCCCTTCCCCCCAGGAGTCACAGAACACGCAGCTTCATTGACAGCTGAAGAGCCTCGACTCAGTCCCTCTGGACATGAAAACATGGACAGCAGGCAAGGTGAGGAGCATGTGGGGCAAGGCCAGCCCAGGGAGCGGGTAACTTCATGTCTTCTCCAAGCTCCCACTATTCTGCTGCTCTTTGCTTATGTGTCCAGTTGTTTTCAAACTTCACTGAGCATCAGAACATCCTGGGAACTGCTTAAAAAGGCAGATATCCTGACCCCCAGGGATTTATGAAGTCTAGCGCTGAGGCACTCTGTGCCCGATGGATGGCATTAGCAGCCCCAATTCTTTACCCCTTCTGGTATCCTGCCCTTTGCTGTGTGACTTTGCAGTGCCCCCACCAAAGAAGAAAAGTCTGTATCCTGCCAGCCCCTCTAAATCTAGGCTCAGCCATGTGACTTTCTTTGGTCAATAGAATAGACAGAAGTGAGCATGAGCCACTTCTGCACCCAGGCCCCAGGATGCCGTGCAGATTTCTCTCTCGTTCTTGCACCTCTGCAGTGTCCTAATGACACCACCAGGCAAGCCACCTGGAGGACGAGAGACAGCGGGCTGAGCTAAGTCCCTCCAGCCTGTCCCTTCCAAGGACAGCCTACGTTGTTCAGGAGCAGCTCACCCCAGACATGAGGACACACCCAGCCGGGGCCGAGGAACTACCCAGCCGAGCCAGGTCTGGATCGCCAACCTGCAGCCTCTTCAAATAAATGCCATTATTTTAAGCCACCAAGTTTTGGCTTGGTTTGTTACATGGCATTATCATGGCAGTAAATAACTGATACACAGAGGAACCTGCATTTGGATCCCCATTTATTATATGGCTCATCAAGAACCCCACAGCCTTGCGCTCGCCAAGCCTGTCACACTCTGCCTTGAACAGTGGTTGCTTGTGGCGGGCAAGGGGCTGGTCTCTACTCTTCCTGCACAGATAGGAGCCCCTGGAGGGTGGAGACCCACCTGGGGTGTTTCCTTGTGTATCCTCCAGAGCTTTGTCAGGTAAGCCCAGAGACACTGTTTGCCAACTTATGGAGACTAGAATGAGTACAGAGAGAAAACAGAAGGTGCTAACTTGTAGTGACCCCTGAGCAGTGAGCAACTCTGAACAATAAACGCACTAGAGAAAGAGGAGGGGGGGGGTCACAGAGAGAAATTAAAATGGAAAATTTTAAGGGAATTTTCCCCCTTTATTGGCAGCACAGTTAGCCAGAAGAGCCCCAACTGATGCTGTTATGACTACTCTGATAGGAAACTGAAATCGATTGGAGGAGAATCAGATGGAAAACAATAACACTTGGCATTTATATGACGTTTTACAGGCAGCACTTTTTGTTCCTTTTGTTCCTCAGAAACATGAACGAATTAATTGCCATAGCACCCCAGAGTAGACGGTAGGATTTCCTGCCTGTATCTTACAAGGAATAAAAACCAGCACTTCCTAAGCAAGGCAGAAGCCAGTGCCAGCACCAGGTACCCATTTTGTGTCTTTGCATCTTGCGACAACCCTCAGGGCTCACACTTTTTTATGTCTTTCGATCCAGAGTTCTGGAGATTCCTATTTATAGACTTAAAATATTAGTATATTTGAACTAGAAGGGAAGTGCTGATCCAAATCTCTTATCTTATACATGCTGAAAAGAGGCTTATTTCACCCAAGGACTGTCTAAGGTCACAAAACAATTCAGGGAAGAAGCAAGATCAAATCTATTTTTCTCACCCTAGGTCAATCCTCCACATCCTCCAAATTCCAGAAGATACAGTTATTAATGTCAGACCCACAAATGACTTTCACCCAACCTGTGTTCACAAATGATTTGATGTGTACAAGTCATTCAGTCATCAAACCTTTATGGAGCATGTGCCCTGGGATTCCTGGAGCACGAGGGATTCAGGAATGAATTCAGCTTGTGTGGAGCTGGGTGTGGTGGGCAGTTAGTCCTGGCAATGAACAGAGCTCAGAGAAGCTCTGACCCAGTGGAGCCACAGAAGTCCACGAGCTAGGGCACCATGGTATTTCTCAGCCATACATATTGTTCTGAGCATATAGTAGTTGCTCAGTAAATATACAGTGACTAGTCAAAGTGGGTATATTCCAGAGCCAGCTCAGAAGAGCCGAAAGCAAGAGCTGGGGAAACTTCCCTGCCCAAGAGAAAACTCACCAGCCGGTGCTTTGACTCCTGCAATCCCATCACTGGGTGTTTTAATTCATTGGTCATCCCTACTCCCAGAAATTACAATTACGATTACGATTGAGAAACTTCTCACTTACGTCTCATTGTGCCTTCACCCTTCATATGGCTGATCTTCTTAAGGCCTTTATGGCAGGGTCTCCTCAGCCACATCCCTGACCGCAGGCCAAGTCCCTACACCCTGACTTCACTCTCTAGCATATCAAAATGCTCAGACAGCCCTGAACCTGATGTTGTTTAGACATCCCAACCTTTGGTACAGACCGTTCCCTCTGCTAGGAAGCCTTTGCCCGACCTGTTTGCCTGTCAAACTCACCAGACTCTCCTGACTAACCCTGGAGAGCACGTTCCTCCTTGATATCTGGTGTCACATGCCCACATCTGCTCTTAAGGGGTCTGTCTCCTTTATAAAACTGTGATTCCTGAGTCTCCAGCAATCAGCCAGGGACCTTGCACATACAGGTGCTTCACACATCTGAACTTCATTTTTTTTTTTTTTTTTTCAGTAGGCGGGCCTCTCACTGCTGTGGCCTCTCCCACTGTGGAGCACAGGCTCCGGACGCGCAGGCTCAGCGGCCATGGCTCACGGGCCCAGCTGCTCCACGGCATGTGGAATCTTCCCAGACTGGGGCACGAACCCGTGTCCCCTGCATCGGCAGGTGGACTCTCAACCACTGCGCCACCAGGGAAGCCCCTGAACTTCATTTTAAAACTGAATCCTACTGTAGGAACAATCTTTAAGATGGAGGGATTGAAGCACAGGGAACTATATTCAGTAGCTTGTAATAACCTATAATGGAAAAGAATCTGAATAAGAATATATATATATGTATGTATGTGTGTGTGTATATATCTATATATATGTATGTATGTATGTGTGTGTGTGTGTATATATATATATATATATATATATATATATATCTGAATCACTTTGCTATACACCTGAAACATTATAAATCAACTCTACTTCAAAAAAAAAAAAAGATGAAGGGATTGAGTGTAGACAGAAGACCCCTATGGGCATTGACAAAGAAGGAAGAACACAGGGGAGTCCAGAAGCCCCTGCAGGACTCATTTTAGCTCCTCCCTACTTACCCTGAGTGTCCCTTATATAAGATGAATGACACGTGGTCCCTCAGATTCCCCAGACCCTCATTTGGCTGTTTACTGGGCGTACTCATTCATTTACCACCTTGTAGCTGCAGAGCCCTAAGAGGCAGCCAGGAGAAGTTTATGCAGGTCCCTAAGTTGCTTGTCTTACAGACAAGAGGAGATGTTCACCTGGGGAGGCTGTGACTCAACCATCACTCACCACAGGAAGTGATCACAGTGTGTCCCCAAAAGGCTGATGCATCCTGGGTCTTGCCGGCTTCTCCATGGCTCAGAGCCTCGTGGGGAGGGGAGCAGTTGCCAAAAAACACTGAAACCTCTCAAGTATCACCCATTCCCCAGCCTTCTGAGACACTGCCACTTCTCTCCTTTTTCTCCACTGGCCTCTCTTTTAGTCCCTAACTCCCAAAGTCATCCTCCCAACATCGAATGCATGCAAATGGCATTTCAAGGAAATTAAACAGTCAGGCTCTCCCCGTACCTGCTCAGTTCACACAAAGAGTACTGATTTCCTGCTGATGGAAATACTCAGCCTTAAGATCTCGTTTCTCTCTCCAAGAGGGGCAGAGCAAAACTGTCTTGCACTGAGCCATTTGGGAGGTAGGCAATAAACAAATTATTGCCATATAATTTGTTTTAAATAATTTTTTAAAGGCATATAACACCAAAAAAAGGTTGGGGAGGGCTGTGCTGAAGTCTCTCCCTTCTGCTGATGATCGCCTGATTTTCACATGGGGCTCATCGAAGTCTCCTAAGGTCATTCTTTACTCAATGGTCTTGACTTGAGTCCATAGAGTGAGCACAGACAAGGAGAGTCACTGAGGCAGGGGACCCAGGACACTGGGGAATGTTGCACTTATCTCCTCCGTGCCAAGGACGGTGCCAGCCTCTGGGGCTGAGAGGGACAACAGGTGGGCAAGGCCAGTTTCATGCCTCAAGGAGCAGGTGGGGGAGACACGCAAGTAAAGAGTCAATGACAATGGTATACATAGAGAAAAGACTCATGGTTGCCAAGGGGGGCGGGGAGGGAGAGGGATGGACTGGGAGTTTGGGGTTGGTAGATGCAAACTATTACATTTATTGATAGAATGAATAAACAACAAGGTCCTACTGTATAGCACAGAGAACTATATTCAATATCCTGGGATTAACCATAATGGAGAAGAATATTAAAAAGAATGTATATATGTGTGTAACTGAGTCACTGTGCTGCACAGCAGAAATTAGCACAACATTGTAAATCAACTCTACTTCAATTTTTTTTAAATGCGTATAAAAAATAAAGTCAATGACAATGGGATGGCAGTGAGACGGCCAAAGGACTAAAGGGAGGGAGTGGCCAACTCAGGCTGGATGGCCCAGAAAGCCTTCACACAAGAAGGAAAGGTGGGATTGGCCTGAGGGACATCCCCTCCAGGGACAGGAGCCCTCATGGATGTGCTGGTGCTTCACCCAGATCCTTTTCTTCTACAAGGATGCACCCATGCCCCTGCTGCTGTGAATACTGGCTGCTAACTGCTCAGAGCCACCCCTCCTCCAGAGACTTGCTCGGGGTGAAAGGATCTGCCCTGTCTGGGGGTTTACAGCCTTAGCTCCCCACAGAGACAACCTACAGCCAATGGCTGACTGACCGAGGGGTACAAAATGCTGCCTCAAGAACCGTTCAGAACACAATGACACATTCCTTCCCATCACCTCCTTCTGGCTTGGCACCTCCAAGGACGTTTTCCTCTGCTTGCCTATGAAGATTATTGATATTTGGTTCAGAGAGGAAGGAGGAGAAGAGAATGTAGGAGTCCTCTGTCTGCTTGCTTCTGGTGCTGGTTCCGTGACATCCCGATACAAAGACGACCCTAGAGCTACATCCTTCAAAATCCCGTCAGGGACAAAGCATGCACACTTTCTGCTGAGGCGCCAGTAGAGGAGGTGGATGCCTGGGTTCAGATACACTCTGAGTCTGTCATCATGTGACTGTCAAGAGATCAACTCAGCTTCCTTGCAACCGCTGACCTCACCAGTTTCCAGCAAAAGCTGCAGCTTGAGCCAGAAATGCCAGGACTGGGTCCCTGTTTGTCTCCCCACCCTATGGGGGCCCTTTCAGATACACTTTATCTGTAGACTTCAAAGGATGGGAACAAGGCTGTCAACTCACTGTTATTAAAAATCAGAATGGGGAGTCACAAGACATTTGGTTCAGTAACATGCGCAGTAAATCTGAGACAAAAGACTGGATCTTTGAAGGGATCTAACGTTATTAAATAAATCTCTAATGGGTCCAGTTGGGAAAGTTCAAAAATAATCATTCTGGAGTTCCAAGAGTCAGTGTGGTCTCTGGTGTTTCTCCTGTAATTTTTTCCCTGAGTTACTAAGAGTTACTGAGCTCTTCTAAGAAATTCTTGGCCCTTTATAAAAGGAGCCAAGGCCATAATGGGAACCATCTTTCATCTGAGAGCAGTTAGCAAATAAATGTAAGACCCTTCCTATTGTGCAGCCAAACACAGATTATTTAGAAAATAGTTTTATGCAATGAATCTGAATTATTATATATGCCACAAAACAAAAAAACTCAATTCAAAAATCAAACAAAAGAAAGAGCTAAGTAGGAGAATATCCCATGGAATATCACGGACTCTAGGTAAAAGTGGTGGAAACGCCTTGCTGAAGAAATGACATTTAAGCTGAGATTAAAAGGAATAGAAGGAGCTAGCCCAGCAGTGAAGGGTGAGGAAGAGCTTCCAAAGTAGAATGAGTGGTCTGTTCAAGAGACTAAAAGACCAGTACAGCTAGATCGAGGCAAGAAGGGTGAGGGCCATGTGCAATAATAAGGCTGATGAAGATGGCAGGAGCCAGAGCAGGCAGGGCCTCGTGGGTCATCAGAAGGGGTGTGGATTTTATTATAGATAGGGACAGAAGCAGTGGAAGGATTTAAAGCAGGTCGAACATGATCTACCCTGTATTCTTTTAGAAGCACAGTCTGAATGTTGGGTGAGGGACAGCAAGAAAGGAAGCAGGGCCAGCTGGGAGGCTTTTGCAATCACACAGGCAAGAAATGTTCATGATATGTGTCAAGAAGATGGCATTCATTGATGGACATTTAGGTTGCTTCCATGTCTTGGCTATTGTAAATAGTGCTGCTATGAACATTGGGGTGCATATATATTTAAAGGAGATGTGGTGTGTGTGTATATATATACACAAAGGTACATTACTCAGCCATAAAAAAATAATGAAATAATGCCATTTGCAGCAACATGGATGGTGCTAGAGATTATCATACTAAGTGAAATAAGCAAGAGAAAGACAAATATCATATGATATCGCTTATATGTGGAATCTTAAAAAATGATACAAATGAACTTATTTATAAAACAGAAATCGACTCACAGACATAGAAAACAAACTTTTGGTTACCAAAGGGGAAAGGCAGTGGGAGGGATAAATTAGGAGTTTGGGATTAACATATACACACTACTATATATAAAACAGATCATCTACAAGGACTTACTGTATAGGACAGGGAACTATGCTCAATATTTTGTAACAACCTATAATGGAAAGAATCTGAAAAAGAACGAATATATGTATAACTGAATCACTTTGCTGTACACCGTAAATTAGCACAGCATTGTAAATCAACTATACTTCAATTTTTTTAAAAGATACTTTTTTAAAAAAAAAGAAGATGGTATTGGACAAGCGGAGAAGACTAGACCCGTTATATTTTGCAGATGAAACCTATAAAACTGCCTAATGGATTAGCAACAGGGAGTGAGGAAAGAGGGGAGTCAGGAGTGACACTTCACTTTCAGGCTTGAGCAGCTGGGTGAACAGACAGAGAGGTGAAGAAAGGGGGTGGGACCGGTGAAGTCTTCCACTTTGGAAAGGTTAGATCTGACACACCTGAGAAAGATTCAACTGGAGATGTCAGGTGAGCAGTTGGAGGTGTGAATCTGGAACACAGAGAGAAGGCTGGGCTGGAAATATAAATTTGGGGCAACACCAGCATAAAATGACATTTAGACCTATGGGAAAGGATAACATCAAGGAAAAGAATATACAGAGTGGGGAAGAAAGCCCAGACTAAGCTGAGAAGAACCCCAACATCTTGTGGTCTGGATGATAAAGGAGACAAAGAAAAAGATAAAGAGGAACAAGCAGGAAGGGAGTCTGCCAGGAGCTGATGTGATTTGTACCACCACCACCCCACTGAAAATGACCTGCCAAGGCCACCTAGGGCCTCTCTGCAGCCAAAGCCTAGGACAACCTTCACTGTCCATGATTTACAGACTCAATCACTCCTCGCTTCTTGAAACACTCTCCTCTCTTGGCCTCCATTAGGTTTTCAGCGCAATTAACAACCACATCAAACAAAACAAAGAAAATTATTATCTCACATAACAGGAAGCATCTCCAGAAGTAAATCAGTCTTCAGGGCTGGTTGATTCATCAGTTTAACAGTGTCTTCAGGGACACAGGCTCATCTGTCTCTCCACTCTGCTGTTTATAGTACAGCGACCTCTGAAAGGAAGGGATAAAAGAAAGAAGAAAAGCAAATGAATTTTCTATTCAAAAACATGTTAGACTCCTCAGATCTCTCCCCAGTGTCATCTGACCATTCTCTAGAGGAACGATTCTCAAATGCTTAGTCTTGGGACAACTATACAGTCTTCAAAATTATTGAGAACCTCAAAAAGATTTTGTGAGGATTACATATACTGATATTTATCATGTGAGAAATTAAAACTGTCATTTTAAAATATTTATTTATTTTAAATAATGGTAATAAACAGTAACTATACATTAACCCAAATAACATATTTTATAAAAAATAACTGTATTTTCTAAATAAAAGAAAATACTGAGAAGAGTGGCATTGCTTCACATTTTTCAAATCCCTTTTATAGCTGTCTTAATATAAGATAGTTTGTCTTCTGGGCTTCCCTGGTGGCACAGTGGTTGAGAGTCTGCCTGCCGATGCAGGGGACACGGGTTCGTGCCCCGGTCCGGGAAGATACCACATGCCGCGGAGCGGCTGGGCCCGTGAGCCATGGCCACTGAGCCTGCGCGTCCGGAGCCTGTGCTCCGCAACGGGAGAGGCCACAACAGTGAGAGGCCCGCGTACCGAAAAAAAAAAAAAGGATAGTTGGTCTTCTATATGCTTCTGCATTCACCCTCTTGCAATATCACACATCATGTAGCCTCTGGAAAACTTCACTGTACACTCATTAAAAAGTGAGAGTGAAAAAGGCAAATAAAGTCTTGGTATTATTATGAAAACAGTTTTAATCTTGCTGATCCCCTGAAAGGGTCTTAGTGACTCCTAAAGGTCCACAGACCATACTTTGAGAACCAATGCTTTAAAGAGGGTAAAATTAGGCCCCCTGGATTGGGGTACACCAGGGAAAATTGAGGGACAACTTACTGTACCAAAAATATGAGTGTTTACTAAAAGATCCACACTGACTCTTAAAACTCCACCTTCCTTCCTTACCTACCTCAACTCCCAGGACACTGTCAGCTGGGATAAATCCTCCAACCAGGAGACTAAAACACCTCTGAGAAATCTAGCCGGCCTAATAGAAAAGATCTAAAGATATTGATATCAGCAGTTCCCCAGTGAAACAGTCTGGTCTTTACCCTACAGTGAAAGCCATGAAGGGCAACACAGAGCTTCAAATGAACTTTCTGATGTCCTTTTAATGACCAACAGACAACCAAAGATAACAAGATATTTGAGGAAATCTAAAATGAGCAATAACATATAACATAAAAACAAACATATTGGGTGGGGGGAGATTAGAGAAGCAGAGAGTATGCAGAAGATAAAAACTTCTAATGATTTTTGAACAATCATTAATATCTCAGAGAAAATACTGTATCTACAAAACAAGACCAGGATGCATTTTAAAATATTCAGAGACCCCCCAAAAAGGGCCTTTAGAAAATAAAAATAGGACAACAGATATTTAAAACCCACTAGAAGTGCTGTCAGATAAAGTTGAGGAAACCTCTCAGGAAGTAAAGCAAAAAGACAAAGAGATGGAAAAGATAAAGAGGTTCAACTCCAAACAGCAGGCATTCCAGAGAGAGAAAATGGATAGAAAGAAATCATCAATAAGATAATTTAAGAAAATGTCCCAGCACTGAAAGAGCTGTTTCCAAACTGAAAGGCTCAAAAAGTTCTCAGTGCAAGAGATAAAAATAGACCCACACCGAGACATCATTTTTAAATTTCAGAACTGGGGACAAAGAGAGGATGCTAAAGTTCCTGAGCAGAAAATATACATATAATATACACAAACACACACACAATCAAAGTATCAAAAATCAGAATAGTACTGACCTCCTCAACAGCAGCAGTGGAAGCTAGAATTCAATAAGCAATGTCATCAGAATTGCGAGGGAAATGATTTCCAACCAAGAATTCCATATCCAAACTTTTTTGTTTTTTTTTTTTTTTTTTGGCCATACCACACAGTTTGTGGAACCTCTGTTCCCCACCAGGGATTGAACCTGGGCTGCAGCAGTGAAAGCCTGGAATCCAAACCGCTAGGCCACCTGGGAATTCCTCAAACTTTTGATTAAATGTGAAGGTACTACTCTTGGGCATATATCTAGAGAAAACCATAATTTGAAGAGATACATGCATCCCAATGTTCACTGCAACACTATTTACAACAGCCAAGACACAGAAGCATCCTAAATGTCCATCAACAGATGAATGGATAAAGAAGATGTGGTATACATATACATATACACAATGGAATATTACTCAGCCATAAAAAGAATGAAATAATGCCATCTGCAGCAATATGGATGGACCTAGAGATTATCATGCTAAGTGAAGTACATCAGAAAGAGAAAGACAAATATCATATGATATTATTAAATGCGGCATCTTAAAAAAAAAAAGTGACACACAAATGAACTTATATACAAAACAGAAATAGACCCACAGACATAGAAAACAAACTTATGGTTACCAAAGGGGAAAGGGGCGTGGGATAAATTAGGAGTTTGGGATTAACATATACACACTACTATATATAAAACAGATAAACAACAAGGATTTACTGTACAGCCCAGGTAACTATACTCAATATTTTGTAATAACCTATAAGGAAAAATAATCTGAAAAAGAATATATATATGTATATATATATATATATATACACATATGTATATATATATATATATACATATATATATGTCTGAATCATTTTGCTATACACCTAAAACTAACACAACATTTTAAATCAATTATACTTAAATTTAAAAAAAATTTTTTAATGTGAAGGTACTATAAGGTCTGTCCATTTTCAGACATGGAATACTCACAGTAAAATTTCTATCATTTCTCAGAAAGCTACTGGAGGATGTGCTCCACAAAAACAAGAGAGTGTGTGGAGAAAGAGTAAGAGATAAAAACCCAGAAAGCAAGAAATAAGGAAAGGAAATCCCCAGGATGATGGTGAAGGGAGATCTCAGATGACTAATGCATAGCACCCCTGGAGAACAAGTAGTTCAGTTTGGAGCAGGACAAAAATTTGAAGATATTTCTTTAGGAAGAGAAAACTGATAGAATGGCTAATGTTTCTGAGCATTCTAAGAATAAAGTCACACACAGTAGGAGAAGTTTAAGTTGAACTGGTGGTAAATACATAGAAAACTATGCACTGCTAATGAGAGTGAACAGAGGTATATAATTTGGGATATCAAACTAGCAGTATTTAGTGAAACTAAACAATGCTTATATTTTATGAGCTAACATTCCCACTTTTGGGAACACATCCAAGAGAATCTCTCACTGGAAAGCACATGTACAGTGTTGTTTATTGTGGTAAATAACTTGAGCCAACTTAGGTCACCACCAATAGAGATATGGATAATTGAAAGGTGTAGATACATATGATGGAATATTATGCAACAAGCAAATGAAATTAACTAGATATATAGCAATAGGGAGAGACCTCAAAAACTTAAGTTGAATGAAAAATTTGAAAAAACAGAGCAACCATCTGATCCAGCAATCCAACTCATGGGCATATACCAAGTCAAAACTATAATTTGAAAAGATATATGCACCCCAATGTTCATAGCAGCACTATTTACAATAGCCAAGACATGGAAACAACCTAAATGTCCATCAACAGATGAACAGATAAAGAAGATGTGGTATATAAATACAATGGAATATTACTCAGCCATCAAAAAGAATGAAATAATGCCATTTGCAGCAACATGGATGGACCCAGAGATTATCATACTAAGTGAAGTAAGCCAGACAGAGAAAGACAAATACCATACAATATCACTTATATGTGGAATCAAAATATGGTACAAATCAACATATCTATGAAACAAAAACAGAATCACAGATATAGAGCACATACTTGTGGTTGCCAAGGGGGAGGTGGGTAAGGGAGGGAAGGAATGGGAGTTTGAGATTAGCAGAGGCAAACTATATAGACAGGATGGATAAACAAGGTCCTACTGTTTAGCACAGGGAACTATATTCAATATTCTGTGACAAACCATAATGGAAAAGGATATGAAAAAGAATGTATATATAAATACATTTTGTATATATATACAAAACAGAAACAGACTCACAGACATAGAAAACAAACTTATGTTTACCAAAGTTAAAAGGGAGGGAGGGATAAATTAGGAGTTTGGGATTAACAGATACAAACTACTATACATAAAATAAAAAACAAGGATTTACTGTATAGCACAGGGAACTATATTCAGTATCTTGTAATAACCTATAATGGAAAAGAAGCTGAAAAAGAATATATATATATAACTGAATCACTTTGCTGTATACCTGAAACTAACACATTACTGTAAATCAACTATACTTCAATTTTAAAAAATTAAAGAACAGAGCAAGATCTATTGGACAATGCCATTAATTAAAATACTTTAAAATATAACAAAACATGAACATGTATGTAAATAGATGTGTGGAAAGTAGAATGGAAGAATATATACAAAAGATAAATACACAAAAATGGAAAGTATATGAGGTAGGGGAATTGGATTGGAAGTTAAAGATATATTAATTAAGATATATTAATATATTTTAAAATGTAAAAGAGAGCAGCCACAAACTGGCAAGGATAGGGTATAATAAACTAAGGAGAATGATCAATTCAATTTTGTGCACATAAGATACAAATAATCAAATCAACAAAGGCACACACATCTACCTCACAAATTCATCCCATCCAGTGCCACCCTCTTCACTCACTGCTCCAGCCACTTATGCCAACTTTCTATTCCTTGAACATCCCATGCTCATTACCACTCCAAAGCCTTTTTGGACTTCTGATTTCTTCTTCGTGAATCGTTCCTCCCCTGGCTCTTTGCATAATCCACCCCTTTTCATCTTTAAAGTCTCAACTCAGCATTTCATCATCTCAGACAGGACGTCCTGCACCCTTCTATGCAAACTCATTCCTTCAACCCTATTGTTCCCTATCCACAATATCCTGTTTATTCCTTTAATAGCAATGGCAAAATGAGATTTTCTTGTTTGCTTATTACTGGCACCTCTCCACCCTTATAATGTAAATTCCATGAGGGCAGAGATTATGTCTACCCCATTACTCTTGTAGCCTTTGCATCTAGAATAGTGCCTGGCAAGTCGTCAGTGTTCCATCACTTATCGGGAAAATTAAAAGGTCAATGAAGATGAGATCAGGACCTGAGAGGCCATGGTGTTGGATGGCTCATCAATATGGATATTAAAGACACTGAGCTCAAATAAGGACAGTGCTCAGGAGAGGAATAAGAGGCTCAGCCAGGTACTGAATTCTCCCACGAATGAGGGAGAAAGATGGAGCAGTCAGTGGATGATGCATCAAGAAGTAAGAAAGAAGAGCATTACCAGATGGAATGAGTTTCAAAGGATCAGATTTTTGTGGGCAGGATAGAAAATGCCTGTTTCAGTGCAGCAATGGGAAGCAAGGAGGATGACTACTTCACCTCCTGACCTTTGGGTAGGTAAGATGTAGGAGAAGAAACAGTCCCCCTTTGAGACAACCAAGGGATAAGCAAGTTTCACCTGATGACATTTCCAGAGGGCACAATGGGAGGTGTAGGTTATATAAGAGTAGCAGTTCTCAACCAAGTGCAATTTTGCCTGCTAGGAACATTTGGAAATGTCTACAGACATTTTTGGTTGTCATACTGAGGGGGTCTCACCGATATCCAGTGGGTAGAGGCCAGGGGTGCTGCTAACACGCACAAAACTGCCCTCCATAACAAAGAGCTATCCAACCCAAAATGTCAATAGTGCCAGAAACGCTGGGTTGCAAAACCCAGGAACAGAGGATAAACAGAACCAGAAGGGATGAAAGTCCAGTTGAGAGAATGCCAGGGAACGTAGGCATTTAGCAGTTACTGAGGCAAACCAGGTTGGGTGTCATGATGAGACGAGTCCTGATAGGTTCTGGGATGGGAATGGAAACCACACCGTTTGCCGAAGTTGAATCCACATATCTAATGTGATGGCAGCTCCCCAAGGAATCTCCATACAGCATGATGGAGATTCTGGGCAGAAGCTCCCCAAGACCAGCTCAGTGTAACTGAATGCACAGGTGGCATCTCATGGACATTCACCTTGACCAAGTTCCCAAGATGCTTGGGCTCTAAATGCTTGAGTGTTGTCTTCTGAGGAACTGAGAAATCCCTGGAAATCATTAACATTCAAGATGCCTTGTGCCCTCTTATTTGCTGTATTGTCTACTTTAATTTTCTTCAATTTCTTCTCTTAACAAAATGGCAGGATGGGGAGGTCATGGCAAGCTCCATTTTAAAGTGACTTTTCTTAAAATTCCTGATTCAATTAATCAGGAACTAGATAATGAAGGATGAAACAAGGGAAACAATATTTATGGAACCCTTAGGTACGAGGTATTGTTCCAGGTACATAAGAGCCCTATGAGGAAGGGATTTGGAAACCTTAACAGCTGAGCAACATGAGGCTGCCAAGATTGAGTTTTGTAGATCACACACCGGCATAAATTTGTAGCTAGGATTCTAACTCAGTCCAGTGTGGCATTAAAGCTTGTGGGATTTCTACTCTGATATGCAGCTCTCAGAATCATGCCTTGAACATGCAGGCACATTAAACACTGGATGGATGGATGGATAGATAGATGGATGGATGGATGGATGGATGGATGGATGGATTGATGGATGGATGGATGGATGGGTGGATGGGTGGATGGGTGGACGGATGGATGGATGGATGGATGGATGGATGGATGGGTGGATGGGTGGGTGGGTGGGTGGGTGGGTGGACGGATGGACGGATGGACGGATGGGTGGATGGGTGGATGGGTGGGTGGACGGATGGGTGGATGGGTGGATGGGTGGGTGGGTGGGTGGGTGGACGGATGGACGGATGGGCGGGTGGGCGGATGGG
>NW_021703780.1:52377145-52419940 GCF_005190385.1 Monodon monoceros | reverse complement strand
TGGATGGGTGGGTGGGTGGACGGATGGATGGATGGGTGGGTGGGTGGGTGGATGGGTGGATGGGTGGGTGGGTGGGTGGATGGGTGGGTGGGTGGGTGGATGGATGGACGGATGGGCGGATGGGCAGATGTGTGGGTGGCTGGGTGGGTGGGTGGGTGGATAAAGAGACTGATGATGGACAAAGCACCTATATGGTTCATTCACTTTTTTTCCCTCCTACCTTGTCCCCTAGTTGTGGGTTTTTTGTTTACTTTGTTCTGTTTTGGCTTGGTTTTTTGGAAATATGATCAATTTCTGATTACCCATGGTAATAGAAGAAATAGATAATAGAAATGATGAAAACAGAAACAATCCAGAAATAATTTCTATTTAGTCTGAGGATTTTGTTCATGCCCTTTTAAACGGCAGATTTACCAACCTAATTATATTTTACCTTGGCAAATATTAAAATTATTTTTCATTCCTTAAACACACACCAACCGGTGATGGGTAAGGTAAAGTGAGACACAGCCGGATGGCAGAAAAAGGCAAGAGGGGACGTAAGTCTTCAGAGCAGAAAATTTACAAGCTTTATTACCTTCAAGCGAGTGATGAAGAATTTATTTATAACCCCAGAAAGAGTCCTGTAACTGTAATAAGAAATTATGAGTCATTTCTCTCTGGATGTTTTTCTATAGTATCATCTGTAAAAAGATACTATTCAGAATCTCTTTAGAGAGATTTTGACTTGGCGGGTTCCTTCATAATAGGTCCCATCTCCATCTTTGGGTGAGCACATGGAATTATGAAAGAAGCCAAGTTGGTGCAAGCTGTCTTCATGGGTCCTCTGGTCCTCCTGATTTCTGGGCATCAAGCCAGTCCCCCTGGTAACACTTTCTACTCCCTCTCCCATCAAAAGCCACCCAGCTTTCCTAATCGATGGGCCAGTAGAATGTAGTTAGATCCTGGAGACAAAGGCTGGAAGAGCTTCCTCTTTGTGGACAGGTTCTCGATGGCCACACAGGGGCCCTCAGGAAACATGAAGCAATGCTGTCAGTGAGGTGCAGTGTGGAATGGAGATGCTGGAACACAGACAAAGTAAGCACTGAGGGTGGAGGACTCGTGGTTCCCTGGGAAAGCAGTGAGGCACTCCTTCCAGAGAAAGGCAACAGAGCATCGTCTGCATTCTGAAGGCTGGCGTGCGGTCCAGCGGGCAGCGTGGTCATTGCTCCATTGCCCACACTGCCCTAGGGAACTTTCCCCACTCCTTCCCCAGCACCTCTGCTCAGGACACTGACAGTTCACATCACATCACCACCACCAGGCCATGCAGCCGTGACCTGGCCTCAGAACCAGGGAGGAAAGAAACTGGTCCCCTTTGGAGCTGCTTGGGTCCAGGCACAGGGCCTGAGTATTGATGTCATCCTTTTATTCCCCCATGGCACCTGCCCAGTCCAAGAGCCTGACCAGGGTACGGGTTCAGTGAAAATTTGCCAAATGTGTGTTACAAATATGGGTCTTGGCCCTGCAGAGTTAATTTCATCTTTTGGGGTGGTTGCTCTGAATGTGTGGCTCAGCCAGAGTGAGCTAGCTGGACCCAGAGCAGATATGAGACGATTCCTCTCTCCCCCTGCTCCTTGGAGACAAGATGTGGTTTGAGACACACACTAACTCACTCGCTTTCCTGCTCGCAGGAGAGGAGGAGACTTGCCAGGGCCAAGGCAGGTAGCGATGAACACTCCAGTAGAGCAAGGCTCCTGGGGTCCAAAGAGGCCATCTGTAGGAGGTTGGGGACTCCAAGGAGGCAAAGAGACAAGAGAGAGAGCGTGCCAGAGGATGTTCTGTCTGAATGGCATACACACTATTCCTGATCACATTCTTATTCTGTTGATCAAACTTTATCTTTAGGTTGAACATGATCAGGGTGCACGCCACTGTAGGGGCTGCTCCTGCTTGAGTTCCAGACCTCTAGGGGCAGCAGCTGCCTCCTGCCAAGCCCCTCACCTCTAAGTGCTGTTGATGGCGGGACAGCAGCCTCTGTCACTCAGACAAGCAGCTATGCATTAGAGAGATGCTCCAGTGAAGAAAAGATGAAGGACAAAGATACGGCCAACCTAGCCTGGGAATGGAGCCAGGGAGTGGGACTGGGCGTGGCCTCATCCGTTTTTGCAACTGTGCAGCGAGTCCCCTGTGTTACTAAATTGCTCGTCTTCTCTCACGATGGGAGAAGGGTACACAACCCCTCTACTCTCCTGCTTTGTTTGCTTCCTTCTTTCTTTAAGTTTACGTCTTCTTTACTTGGCTCCTAAGTCCCCTTTCCTCACTGGCCCAACCTCACTAAACAACAGAGCACATCCCAGATGTGACTGCACTATATAAAGAACAGTAGAGTGAGAGCCCTGAGTGCGACTCTGTGGGGAAATGTGCATGAGGCAGGCGTGGGAGTGGAAAGAACCTGGAGTTTGGAGTCAGAAAACCTGCCTCCGAGCCTCCCCTTGACTGACTGTGTGACCCTAGAAAACCCCTGTCCCCACTTCTTAGGCCTGGTTTCTTCATTTATAAACTGGAGATAATAATACCCATGAGCAGGTGACATCCTGCAGGCATCTGAAAGGCTGGGCTAAATTATAAAACCAATAAATAATGTATGAGGTCAGTTGCAAATGGCACCTCAGAGACAAAATGTTTCCTGTGCCAGCTGCAAAGAGAGAAACAAATTAGCTTCATTTGTATCCATGGTCTTAATACAGAACACAAACAATCACATCAACAAAAAGAAGTGTCTGAAGGCAGGGGGCAGGAGGCACTCCACTTGGAATCCAGAAAAGGGAGTTTCAGAGAGACAACAGTTGATAGCCCATATCCCAAGACCGGGAGACCCTGGCCCTAAGAGTCCACCAACCCAGTGGCTGCTCAGCTATTAGTCCAATGCCATTAAACACTGGAATTGGCGTCCATTCTCAGCAGGGAAACTTACGGTGAATTGATTACCACATGGTTTCCTCTTAGGGAGAGAAGGGGCTAGTTGGGTGATAGGTCTGTAGAGTCTTCTTCAATTTCACTCTAGAGAGTCATTATAAGGCATGAATAAGACCCCAAGAGGAAGCACTTTATATACTTCCCAGCGCTGGGTACTGCATAGACATCCTCAAATGCTGAGTGTCATGGGGCCAGTGTAAGGCCAGATGTATCCATCAGCCAGGACGTCTGGATGCATCTGACTTGTTCCTACAGGAGCCCAAACACCTCAATGAATCCTGAAAGTGGGGAACTACAAAAAGGAGTTGCTGAGTCAAGGTCTGCTGGATGCAGGAAGAGCCATCTCTCTGTCCCCAGACCCTGCTTGCCCACCCATGCCCCTTTAATCCATTCTGCCACAGACACACCACCAGTTTATCTCCGGTTCAGCTAATCATGTGCCTGCTAGCTTTAATCCCATTCTTCTTTAAGGAAAGGAAGTATGATTAAAAACCCTACCAACAATTAGCTGCTAATTCCACCTTCCAAATTCTGCTCTAATATTCCTCTTGAATTTGCGGCATTCTCTCCTATAACTCCATAAGCTCTGATTCTGGGTTGCAGTGTTCTAATTTCCTGAATATCCTTTGGAAGTTCTCAGTAGTAATGAAGTCTGCTTTGTGCCGCATGAGAACAATTTACAAAACCCCATCTCCTCTCTTGGACCCTGCACCTGAAATTCAGAGCTCTCCTCAATAATTAAATATAATTCAGCTTTGTCTAACCACGTGGTAATTTATTTATTATTCAGACTGGATCAAGGACTAGGACCAGAGTTTGGACAAAAGCAGTTACAGTGTGACCCAGATCTAGATTCACTCATTCATTCATTTAACTGTTACTCAGTACCTACCAGGCTCCTCTGGTAGGAGGAAAGCCTGTGCTGAGCTCTAAGAATGGAGAAACGAGGAAGCTGGTGCCTGTCCCAAGGCTTAGGAGCCTGACGACCAGGGCTCAAACCCTGCCCTTGCCACGTGCTAGTTACTTAACCCTTCTGTGCCTCTAGCAACTTAAACTTTCTGAGCCTCAGAATGAAGATGAAAACATTGTCAACTCAAAAGAATCATTTGTGAGGATCGTATGGGAAAGGTCTTAGCAGAATGCCTGCTGCATAGTACGTATTCCATAAATGTTAACCATAAATACCATGTGTGGTCAGCAGCTTCTGACACGGCCCCCAGTGATCCCCACCTCCTGGTGTTCATGACCTTATGCAACCCTCTCTCCTACGGAGTACGCCGATCCTAGTGACTTGCTTCTAACCAACAGAAACAGGAAAACGTGATGGGATTACATTACCAAAGACTATGACTTCCATGCTGGTGATATTCTCTCACTTGCTCTCAGTCTCTTTGATGAAAGGCCCACTTGGCAACGAATGGAAGGTGATCTCAGGCCAACAGCCAACAAAGAGCCAAGTCCAAGAGGAAACGAATCCTGACAAGGACCAAATAAATGAGCCTGGAAGCAGATCCTGGTCGAGGTGAACCTTGAGGTGATCGTACTCCCAACCAATACCTTGACTGCAGCCTTGTGAGAGGAGAGACCCAGCTAAGGCACACCCAGATTCCTGACCTACAGAAACCATGGAATAACACCTGAAGCTTTGGTGTAACTCCTTACACAGCAAGAGATAAATGTGACACTGTTGCTCTGAAAGTTTGTGGTGGATTTGAGGGACAATAAGGAAACCCTGTACAGCAAGGAGCAACAAGAAGAGATGTGGAAAGGAGACAGATTTGCAGCTAGATCATCAGAAGCCGAGGATCCCACGCTACTTGGGGACTCTCATGGGGACAATGAGAAGGCATAAAATGTTCTTTAAGAAAACTAAGGGGGCTTCCCTGGTGGCGCAGGGGTTAAGAACCTGCCTGCCAGTGCAGGGGACATGGGTTCTAGCCCAAGCCTGGGAAAATCCCACAGGCTGCAGAGCAACTAAAGCCCATGCGTCACAACTACTGAGCCTGCACTCTAGAGCCCACAAGCCACAACTACTGAGCCCGCATGCCACAACTACTGAAGCCCGTGTGCCTAGAGCCTGTGCTCTGCAACAAGAGAAGCCACCACAATGAGAAGCCTGTGCACTGCAACGAAGAGTAGCCCCCGCTCACCACAACCAGAGAAAGCCTGCGCACAGCAACTAAGACCCAAAGCAGCCAAAAATAAATAAATAACAAATAAATTAAAAACAAAAAGAAAACGAAGGACTCGATTTCTCGTTAAATAATAAGACAGATATGAAATCATAATGAAAATATCTTTCAAGAGAAAGAGCCAGAATGACTTTTTTTTTTAAACATCTTTATTGGAGTATAATTGCTTTACATTGCTGTGTTAGTTTCTGTTGTAAAAAAAATGAATCAGCTATACGTATACAAATATCCCATATATCCCCTCCCTCTTGTGTCTCCCTCCCACCCTCCCTATCCCACCCCTCTAGGTGGTCACAGAGCACCGAGCTAATCTCCCTGTGCTATGTGGCTGCTTCGCACTTGCTATCTATTTTACATTTGGTAGTGTATATATGCCCATGCCACTCTCTCACTTCGTCCCAGCTTACCCTTCCACTCCCCGTGTCCTCAGGTCTATTCTCTACATCTGCGTATTTATTCTGGTCCTGCCCCTAGGTTCTTCAGAACCATTATTTTTTTTTTTTTTTAGATTCCATATCTATGTGTTAGCATACGGTATTTGCTTTTCTCTGACTTACTTCACTCTGTATGACAGACTCTAGGTCCATCCACCTCACTACACATAACTCAGTTTCATTTCTTTTTATGGCTGATTAATATTCCATTGTATATATGTGTCACATCTTCTTCATTCATCCATCGATGGACACTTAGGTTGCTTCCATGTCCTGGCTATTGTAAATAGAGCTGCAATGAACATTGTGGTACATGACTCTTTTTGAATTATGGTTTTCTCAGGGTATATGCCCAGTAGTGGGATTGCTGGGTCATATGATAGTTCTATTTTTAGTTTCTAAAGGAACCTCCATACTGTTCTCCATAGTGGCTGTATCTATTTACATCTCCACCAACAGTGCAAGAAGGTTCCCTTTTCTCCACACCCTCTCCAGCATTTATTGTTTGTAGAATTTTTGATGGTGGCCATTCTGACTGGTATGAGGCAATACCTCATTATAGCTTTGATTTGCATTTCTCTAATGATTAGTGATGTTGAGCATCCTTTCATGTGTTTCTTGGCAATGTGTATATCATATTTGGAGAAATGTCTAGTTAGATCTTCTGACCGTTTTTTGATTGGATTCTTTGTTTTTTCAATACTGAGCTGCATGAGCTGCTCGTATATTTTGGAGATTAATCCTTTGTCAGTTGCTTCCTTTGCAAATATTTTCCCCCATTCTGAGGATTGTCTTTTCGTCTTGTTTATGGTTTTATTTGCTGTGCAAAAGCTTTTAAGTTTCATTAGGTCCCACTTGTTTATTTTTGTTTTTATTTCCATTTCTCTAGGAGGTGGGTCAAAAAAGATCTTGCTGTGATTTATGACATAGAGTGTTCTGCCTATGTTTTCCTCTAAGAGTTTTATAGTGTCTGGCCTTACATTTACGTCTTCAATTCATGTTGAGTTTATTTGAGTTTATTGTATGGTCTTAGGGAGTGTTCTGATTTCATTCTTTTACATGTAGCTGTCGAGTTTTCCCAGCACCACTTATTGAACACGCTGTGTTTTCTCCATTGTATATTCTTGCCTCCTTTATCAAGGATAAGGTGACCATATGTGCGTGGGTTTATCTCTGGGCTTTCTACCTGTTCCATTGATCTATGTTTCTGTTTCTGTGTCAGTACTATACTGTCTTGATTATTGAGGCTTTATAGTATACTCTGAAGACAGGGAGCCTGATTCCTCCAGCTCGGTTTTTTTTTCTCAAGATTTCCTTGGCTATTCGGGTCTTTTGTTTTTCCATACAAATTGTGAAGCTTTTGTTCTAGTTCTGTAAAAAATGCCACTGGTAGTTTGATAGGGGTTGCATTGAATCTGTAGATTGCTTTGAGTAGTATAGTCATTTTCACAATGTTGATTCTTCCACTCCAAGAACATGGTATATCTCTCCAGCATACAGGTCTTTTGTCTCCTTAGGCAGGTTTATTCCTAGGTATTTTATTCTTTTTGCTGCAATGGTAAATGGGAGTGTTTTCTTAATTTCTCTTTCACATTTTTTATCATTAGTGTATACAAATGCCAGAGATTTCTGTGCATTGATTTTGTATCCTGCTACTTTACCAAATTAATTGATTAGCTCTAGTAGTTTTCTGGTGGTATCTTTAGGATTCTCTATGTATAGTATCATGTCATCTGCAAACAGTGACAGCTTTACTTCTTCTTTTCTGATTTGGATTCCTTTTATTTCTTTTTCTTCTCTGATTGCTGTGGCTAAAACTTCCAAAACTATGTTGAATAACATTGGTGAGAGTGGGCAACCTTGTCTTGTTGCTGATCTTAGAGGACATGGTTTCAGTTTTTCACTATTGGGCATGATGTTGGCTATGGGTTTTTCATATATGGCCTTTATTATGTTGAGGTAAATTCCCCCCATGCCTACTTTAGGGAGAGTGTTGAAAATGAATGGGTGTTGAATTTTGTCAAAAGCTTTTTCTGCATATATTGAGATGATAATATGATTTTTATTCTTCAATTTGTTAATATGATGTATCACATTGATTGATCTGCATATACTGAAGAATCCTTGCATTCCTTGGGTAAACTCCACTGATCATGGTTTATGATCCTTCTAATGTGCTGTTGGATTCTGTTTGCTAGTATTTTGTTGAGGATTTTTGCATCTATGTTCATCTGTGACATTGGCCTGCTGTTTTCTTTTATTGTGGCATCTTTGTCTGGTTTTGGTATCAGAGTGATGGTGGCCTCATAGAATGTGAATTTGGGAGTGTTACTCCCTCTGTTATATTTTGGAAGAGTTTGAGAAGGATAGCTGTTAGCTCTTCTCTAAATGTTTGACAAAATTCACCTGTGAAGCCATGTGGTCCTGGGCTTTTGTTTGTTGGAAGATTTCTAATCACAGCTTCAATTTCAGTGCTTCTGATTGGTCTGTTTATTTTTTCTATTTCTTCCCGGTTCAGCCTCGGAAGGTGGTGCTTTTCTAAGAATTTGTCCATTTCTTCCAGGTTGTCCATTTTATTGGCATATAGTTGCTTGTAGTAATCTCTCATGATCCTTTGTACTTCTGCAGTGTCAGTTGTTACTTCCCCTTTTTCATTTCTAATACTGTTGATTTGAGTCTTCTCCCTTCTTTTCTTAATGAGTCTGGTTAATGGTTTATCAATTTTGTTTATTTTCTCAAAGAACCAGCTTTTAGTTTTATTGATCTTTGTTATCATTTCCTTCATTTCTTTTTCATTTATTTCTGATCTGATCTTTATGATTTCTTTCCTCTGCTAACTTCAGGAGTTTTTTCTTCTTCTTTCTCTAATTGCTTGAGGTGTAAGGTTAGGTTGTTTATTTGAGATATTTCTTGTTTCTTGAGGTAGGATTGTATTGCTGTAAACTTTCCTCTTAGAACTACTTTTGCTGCATCCCACTGGTTCTGGGCCATTGTGCTTTCATTGTCATTTGTTTCTAGGTATTTTTTGATTTCCACTTTGATTTCTTCAGTGCTCTCTTCGTTATTTAGCAGTGTATTGTTTAGCCTCCATGTGGTTTTTTTTTACAGATATTTTCCTGTAATTGATATCCAGTGTCATGGCATTGTGGTCAGAAAACATACTTGATACGATTTCAATATTCTTAAATTTACCAAGCTTGATTTGTGATCCAAGACATGATCTCTCCTGGAGAATGTTCCATGAGCACTTGAGAAGAAAGTGTATTCTGTTGTTTTTGGATGGAATGTCCTATAAATATCAATTAAGTCCATCTTGTTTAATGTATCATTTAAAGCTTGTATTTCCTTATTTATATTCAATTTGGATGATCTATCCATTGGTGAAAGTGGGGTGCTAACGTCCCCTACTATGATTGTGTTACTGCCGATTTCCCCTTTTATGGCTGTTAGCATTTGCCTTATGTATTGAGGTGCTCCTATGTTGGGTGCATTAATATGTGCAATTGTTATATCTTCTTATTGGATTGATCCCTTGATCATTATGTAGTGTCCTTGTCTCTTCTAATAGTCTTTATTTTAAAGTCTATTTTGTCTGATATGAGAATTGCTACTCCAGCTTTCTTTAGATTTCCATTTGCATGGAATATCTATTTCCATCCCCTCACTTTCAGTCTATATCTGTCCCTAAGTCTGAAGTGGGTCTCTTGTAGACAGCATATATATGGGTCTTGTTTTTGTATCCATTCAGCCAGTCTATGCCTTTTGGTTGTTGCATGTAATCCATTTACATTTAAGGTAATTATCAATATATATGTTCCTATTACCATTTTCTTAATTGTTTTGGGTTTGTTATTGTAGGTTTTTTCCTTCTCTTGTGTTTCCTGCCTACAGAAGTTCCTTTAGCATTTGTTGTAAAGCTCGTTTTGTGGTGCTGAATTCTCTTAGCTTTTGCTTGTCTGTAAAGGTTTTAATTTCTCTGTCAAATCTGAACGAGATCCTTGCTGGGTAGAGTAATCTTGGTTGTAGGTTTTTCCCTTTCATCACTTTATATATGTCCTGGCACTCCCTTCTGGCTTGCAGAGTTTCTGCTGAAAGATCAGTTGTTAACCTTATGGGGACTCCATTGTATGTTATTTGTTGCTTTTCCCTTGCTGCTTTTAATATTTTTTCTTTGTATTTAATTGTTGATAGTTTGATTAATATGTGTCTTGGTGTGTTTCTCCTTGGTTTTATCCTGTATGGGACTCTCTGCACTTCCTGGACTTGATTGTCTATTTCCTTTCCCATATCAAGGAAGTTTTCAACTATAATCTCTCCAAATATTTTCTCAGTCCCTTTCTTTTTCTCCTCTTCTTCTGCAACCCCTATAATTCGAATGTTGCTGTGTTTAATGTTGTCCCAGAGGTCTCTGAGACTGTCCTCAAGTCTTTTCATTCTTTTTTTTTATTCTTCTCTGTGGTAGTTATTTCCACTATTTTATCTTCCCCATCACTTATCCATTCTTCTGCCTCAGTTATTCTGCTATTGATCCCATCTAGAGTATTTTTAATTTCATTTATTGTGTTGTTCATCGTTGCTTGTTTCCTCTTTAGTTCTTGTAGGTCCTTGTTAAATGTTTCCTGCATTTTCTCTATTCTATTTCCAAGATTTTGGATCAACTTTACTATCATTATTCTGAATTCTTTTTCAGGTAGAAGGCCTACTTCCTCTTCATTTGTTAGGCCTGGTGGGTTTTTATCTTGCTCCTTCATCTGCTGTGTGTTTTCCTGTCTTCTCATTTTGCTTATCTTACTGTGTATGGGGTCTCCTTTTTGCAGGCTGCAGGTTTGTAGTTCCCGTTGTTTTTGGTGTCTGTCCCCAGTGGCTAAAGTTGGTTCAGTGGGTTGTGTAGGCTTCCTGGTGGAGGGGACTAGTGCCTGTGTTCTGGTGGATGAGGCTGGATCTTGTCTTTCTGGTGGGCAGGTCCACGTGTGGTGGTGTGTTTTGGGGTGTCTGTGGCCTTATTATGATTTTAGGCAGCATCTCTGCTAATGGGTGGGGTTGTGTTCCTGTCTTGCTAGTTGTTTGGCATGGGGTGTCCAGCACTGGAGCTTCCTGGTCATTGAGTGGAGCTGGGTCTTAGCATTGAGATGGAGATCTCTGGGAGATCTCTCGCCAATTGATTTTACATGGGGCCAGGAGGTCTCTGGTGGTCTAATGTCCTGAATTTGGCTCTCCCCACCTCAGAGGCTCAGGCCTGACACCTGGCCAGAGCACCAAGACCCTGTCAGCCACACAGCTCAGAAGAAAGGGGAGGAATAAAAGAAAGAAAGAAAAGGGAAATAAAATAAAGTTAATAAAATGAGAAAAAAGTGTTAAATATTATTAAAATTAAAAAATTTAAAAAGTAATTTAAAAGATAAAAGAAGAGAGCAACCAAATCAGTAAACAAATCCGCCAATGATAACAAGCGCTAAAACCTAAACTCAGATAAACATATAAATCAGAATCTAGTCAGTCGCATACAGTTGCTCCCAATGTCCACTGCCTCAATTTTGGGACGATTCGTTGTCTATTCAGGTGTTCCACAGATGCAGGGTACATTAAGTTGACTGTGGAGATTTAATCCGCTGCATCTGAGGCTGTTGGGAGAGATTTCCCTTTCTCTTCTTTGTTCGCACAGCTCCCGGGGTTCAGCTTTGGATTTGGACACGCCTCTATGTGTAAGTCACCTGAGGGCGTCTGTTCTTAGCCCAGACAGGAAGGGATTAAAGGAGAGGCTGTTTAGGGGATTCTGGCTCACTCAGGCCGGGGGGTGGGGGTGGGGGGGTAAGGAATGCAGGGCAAGCCTGCAGCGGCCGAGGCCAACATGACGTTGCAACAGCCTGAGGTGCGCCATGTGTTCTCCTGGGGATGTTGTCCCTGGATCACGGGACCCTGGCAGTGGCGGCCTGCACAGACTCCTGGGAGGGGAGGTATGGATAGTGACCTGTGCTTGCACACAGGATTCTTGGTGGCTACAGTAGCAGCGTTAGCATTTCCTGCCCATCTCTGGTATCCACACTGATAGCCACGGCTCGTGCCCATCTCTGGAGCTCGTTTAGGCAGTGCTCTGCCTTCTGTGGGCAGAATGGGAAGGAATCCCCTCTCCTCACGCACCCCAAAACAATGGTCTCTTGACTCTTAGGCAGTTCCAGACTTTTTCCCGGACTCCTTCCCGGCTAGCTGTGGCGCACAACCCTTCAGGCTGTGTTCACGCAGCCAACCCCAGTCCTCTCCCTGGGATCTGACCTCCGAAGCCTGAGCCTCAGCTCCCAGCCCCTGACCGCCCTGGCCAGTGAGCAGACAAGCCTCTCAGGCTGCTGAGTGCTGGTCGGTACCAATCCTCGGTGCGGGAATCGCTCCGCTTTGCTCTCTGCACCCCTGTTGCCGCGCTCTCCTCCGTGGCTCCGAAGCTTCCCCTCCGCCACCCCTCGTCTCCACCAGTGAAGGGGCTTCCTAGTGTGTGGAAACTTTTCCTCCTTCACAGCTCCCTCTCACAGGTGCAGGTCTCGTCCCTATTCTTTTGTCTCTGTTTTTTCTTTTGCCCTACCCAGGTACGTGGGGAGTTTCTTGCCTTTTGGGAGGTCTGAGGTCTTTTGCCAGCGTTCAGTAGGTGTTCTGTAGGAGTTGTTCCACATGTAGATGTATTTCTGATGTATTTGTGGGGAGGAAGGTGATCTCCACGTCTTACTCCTCCTCCATCTTGAAGGTCCCTCCCTGAATGACTTCTTGAACTCATATATTGCCCAGGATATAAAACTGGAAAACTTCCAGAGAACTGTGAACTCTTATTTTTTAGCCGCTTCTGCTGTTAGGCAAATCAGTTTGGGATTTATATCATTAAGTTTAATGGTGAAGAAAAGAAACGAAACTGAAGTTACTAAAAAATAAACAATTTCATTAACTTCAAAATCAGTGAGTTCAAAATCAATTAAATTTGTAATATCCTTATTTAGAACACAAGCAGTGGATTAATAACAGTGAAAATTAGTTTTTAGGAATATAAAGGGAGTGAGAGTTTTACAAATAACTTTTGACATTGCAGTTTCCTAAATCAATAAATATGTATTTTTTACTTGCATATTTCTTTTTAAATCCTGAATCAAGATTTTACATACACCTGCACTTGGACCAGTCCCATAAATCAGTCTGAAAGTGACCCAGTTTTTTCACATGAGCCTTAATATCCATGTATCTAGGCCTTGTCATTATAAGATAATGGAACCGAGATAAGAATGTGGTCCATAAAATAAATAAAAGGAAAATATCTCTGAGATATTTACAGAAAGAGGTTCAAAAGAGAGGGCATAGGGGATGAGGAATTTGATGTGGAAGAATTGTTGCTAACTTGGTATCCACAAGACAAATCTTAGACCTTACTACTGAAAGAGCTGGTAACATCTCATAGAACTTCACACATTCATTTCTTTGACTAGTCTTTATTGAGCACCTGCTATGTGATGGGCACCATGCTAGGCCTCACCTCTGACAACCTCCTACTCAATATTAGCATTGGAAATCTCTAGAACTTTGATTTGTTGTGTTTTGTTTTTTCCTGGGAAGCATAAATAGACCTATTACAGGAGAAAACTCTCAATTAAAAGTGGCCAGTCTGAGTTTAACTATTAATTTGCTAAATTATTGTTCATTTCACCTCTCTAGGGTTCATGAGAAAAATGAAGGAGTTGTGCTCCTTCTATCTATAGTATCTATAAAATTGCCTCTGATTCTAAAAGACTCAAAAATCAATAGCACCTTCAGAAGACCTAGATAGACATTTCTCTGAAGGAGAAATACAGGTGGCCAATACACACATGAAAAGATGCTCAACATCACTAATTCTTAGAGAAATGCAAATCAAAACTACAATGAAGTATCACCTCACACTGGTCAGAATGACCATCATAAAAAAGTCTACAAATAGTCATTGCTGGAGAGGGTGCGAAGAAAAGGGAACCCTCCTGCACTGTTGGTGGAAATGTAAATTGATACAACCACTATGGAAAACAGTATGGAGGTTCCTTAAAAAAATAAAAATACAGCTAACATATGATCCAGCAAACCCACTCCTGGGCATATATCTGGAGAAAACCGTAATTCAAAAAGATACATGCACCCCAATATTTGTTGCAGCACTATTTACAATAGCCAAGACATGGAAGCAACCTGAACGTCCTTCGACAGATGAATGGATAAAGAAGATGTGGTACATATACACAATGCAATATTACTGGGCCATAAAAAAGAATGAAATAATGTCATTTGCAGCAATATGGATAGACCTAGAGATTATCATACTAAGTGAAGTAAGTCAGACAGACAAAGATAAATATGATATCACTTATATGAGGAATCTAAAAAAATGATACAAATAAATTTACTTATAAAACAGAGAGAGACTCACAGACATAGAAAACAAACTTACAATTACCAGAGGGGAAAGGGAGTTGGGGAGGGATAAATCAGGAGTTTGGGATTAGCAGATACAAGCTTCTATATATAAAACAAATAAACAACAAGGTTCTAGTGTATAGCACAGGGAACTACATTCAATATCTTATAATAAACCATAATGGAAAAGAATATGAAAAAGAATATATATATTTTATATATATATATATAATATATATATATATATATCACTGAATCACTTTGCTGTACACCAGAAACTAACACAACATTGTAAATCAACTATACTTCAATTTTAAAATGTTTTTAATTCAATAGCCCATCCTTGAGTGCCCAAATTTGGCTCATTCTCAAACTACAGATTTCCTGACCGAAAAGCAGGCTCTATCTCACCATCTTGACAGCCCCCTTCAGGAAACAAGAGTCCGCAGCACCACCAGGACCATGCTAAGTGTGTTCTCTCACCAAAGTTTGGCACTGCCCAAGTAATCCCATAGGATTCTTGCTCAGGATTGCTGCTGATGGAAGAAACATTTGGAAACAGAGGACCTACAGTCAGAAAAGCAGTCACCTCCTCTTCATTCTAGAGATAAGTCAAGTGTGGTCCAGAGAGGGTCTCTGAGCAGCACCAGCCATCCTTCAGCCTCTCTAGGGTTAGCATCAGCTATAGCCTGTGTGAGAAGAGAACTTTCTTACACAGGGGAACAGGGACTTGGTTATTGAGAAACCATTTTTCACGGCATTCCCTGGAGTTGTTTATCCATGATGGGAACTGTTCCTGCCTCAGAAATTACTGAAGGAGGAGAGACTGCTGAGCGACCTCAGGAGGAACCCTTGGACTAGAGATAATGGTGGTTCTAACGTGTCTGTCAATCCCTTGACACTACTCCTTTAAGAAGGTGAAAGCTAATTCTCCTCCACTTGAAAGCAGGTCACAGCTGGAGGTTCACTTCTAAGGAACAGCATGAGGAGGAAGTGATGCTATGTGACTTCTGAGGGTAAAAAAGTTAACTTCCACTGGCTCTCACTGCCTTGCCTTTCTTGCTCTGGGAGAAACCAGCTGCCATACCATGAGGACCCTGTACAAGGCCCTCCTGGGGAGGACGTGGCCTCCCCTGCAACAGTCAGCACCAACTTGCCAGCCCTGTGACGAGCCGCCTTGGAAGGGGATCCTCCAGCCCTAGTCAAGCCTTTAGGTGACCCCAGATGACATCCTGATGTTTCCTCATGAGAGATCCCGATCCAGAACTGCCCAGCTTGGCCACTCGTCTGTTCCTGACCCATAGAAATCATGAAAGATAAGAAATATTTCTTATTGTTTTAAGCCACAATGTTTGAGAAGAATTTGTTACACAGAACTAGCTAACTAATACAGTAGTGACCCTGACTCACTCTCACCTTGGAAAGATCCTACGCCTGAGAGGAGTAGAGGATGAGAAGGGGTTGGATATAGACTATGAGAATAGAATGGAGGACAGGGAAAGAGGGAAAGAAGGGAGGGAAGGAGTTTAAGAGGGAGAAAAACAGCCCCCTCCATCTCCTCCGGCCTTCACTTATCTCTTCCTTCTCTGAATTTCTATCCCTCCCTTTATCTCCCTATTTGGACAGCTGTCTTCTGAAGACAGGAACAGAGCTCCTATTTCTTCTATATTGCTCATAATACCTGGCAGTGTCCTGCACAAAGGGAACCAAGACAAATGGGTAAAACTGGGAGGCCAACGATGAGTCAGTATCAGAAGGAACATTCCAAGAGACTCTGGCAAGGAAGTTGTGGTGGAGCTTGAGGCTTCAGACGGGGCTGAGCTGTGGACAGTGTTTTGTGGACAGTGGTTGCAGAGCAGGTTCTTAGAGATGGCAGTAGACTGTTACTGTTGCTACCACTTTGGTGGCCCCCAAAGAAGCACACCTCCCAGTATTTATGTCTTCGGTTAGCCCCCTACCACATTACCTCTGAATTTGGCCACATGACTACCTATGTCCAATGGGGCAAGCATGATGCCTGTGGAAGCCTGATAGGTGCATGCCCACGTTCCCCTGCCCTCTAGTGCCCCTACCAGGACAAGACTCCATCAACTCATCTGCTTCCTTACAAGGAAACTGCAACTCCAGATCAAGCGGTATTTGAAGTTCATTTGTGAATTGAGAAAATGTGAGCCATCCTGGACCCTCTCCCCTTTCCAGAAAAAAATAATCATGTCCATTTTCCATGACCCCAAAATACTAGTAAACAGAACTCTCCTTTCACTCAAAAGATAGAAGATATTTTGTGACATAACAATAATGGGAAAGGAGGAGGGAGAGATGCAACTAATAACAGATATATTCACAACAATCTATATTACAAATACACATGTATATTTATATCTCAGCAGGTCCTGCAGAGTTACAGATGAGCTAATTAAAATGCTTATGCTTTTAGCCATGATGCTTACTGAAATCATTTTATAACCATCCAAACTGAGGTTTGTTTTCAGCTATAATGCAATGCTACCTGGGGAATTCTGACCTAAGTTATTTATGTACCTAAAAATAGATTGCCTTCCCCCATTACTGACTTTGTGGATATATCTCAGGATGTGGAAATTTTTGGTGAGCTCAAGTGGCTCCTAAGGCTTTCTCTACATCTTCTGTGCCTATGACAGGGACTGGGCATTCTGTAGGAATCCTGTGAAGGGCCAAGAGGTTGAAATAAACCGCTGGGAAAGGCTGGGCCTTGTTAGATGCTTCTGAGTACAGAAGGACTATCAGTAACACAACTGGGATGCAAATGGATAACTGTTCTGTCTGGGTTCAATTTCCCACCCTTCTAGCTCCATCAGGCATGGAGGGGGAGGGTGTGACTACAAAAGAACAGCACAAGGAGGTTTTTGTGAGGGGTGATGAAACTGTTCTGAATCCTGAGTGTGGTGCTAGTTACATGAATCTATAGGTGTTAAAATTCCTAGACCTGGACACCCCACAAAAGTCAATTTTATTGTATGCTAATTTGAAATTTTTTAATTAAAAGGAAAAGATAAATAACACTTGGTAGGTTCCATAAATGATCATTCTACCTGCAAATTTTATCTTGAACTGGTCCTCTTCCCTCCGTCTCCATTACAAGCAGCATCTCTCTCTCCTGGACTTCTACATAGTACCCCTCCTTCCATGTTTGCTATGTAGAAGCCTTCTACATAGATACTATGTAGAAGCCTTCTATATAGTATCCCTCCTTCCATGTTTGCTCCTACTGCCCATTCTCCCTGCTGCAACTAGAGATTTCAGGTCACTTCTAGGCTTGAAGCTTTCAAAGATTTCCCAGTGTGCTTTGGTTTAAACCCAAGACCCTCCCCTGCCTGTGGGGATTGGCATGATCTGGCCTCCACTTCCCTCTGCAATCTCATCCACCCACAAATCACACTGGACTCACTACGCTCCTTTAAATAGCCAAGCTCGTTCTGGTCACAGGGCCTTCACACCTGCTGTTTCCTCCTCCTGGGATGCTCTTCCTGCTTCCTCTTCCTCCCCTCATTACCTGAGTAACTCCTCTTCAACTTTTGGGTCTTAGCTTAACTGTCACATCTTCCCTGACCAGCCAGCTGAATTAACCTCACCAACATCACTTTTGCATGATGTCCTGTTCTTTGCCTTTATAGCACTTGCTCTAGCCTGGAATCGGGTGACTATGTGTTTGAGGACTGACTCTGCCCCGCCCACCCACTCCCCCACCGCAAGGCTGCATGTCACTTGTGTGCTGGTGTCAACTCACAAGAGCTCACTGTAGAGCATTCAGGGAGGTCACTTGAAATCAGCCACGGTGGGAGTATTTACACCACAGAAATTGGCAAATGCTACAAATCAGGGCTTTTCTTTTTGGAAAGCTGGCTTACCAGCCTCTCTATTGGTTTCTAGTACTTGACATGGAGCTGAGAACTTTGGCAATTATTAGTAAGTATTTGTTAAATAAATGATGGTTACTGTTATTGATGTTGGTTTCTTAGAGCAACCCTGTGATGAGTCAAGGAGGGACGATTTCAGTCATCATGTTACAGATAATGAATTTGAAGCCCCAGGAAAGTTATCCAACTTGCCCAAGGCCATGCAGCTAGTTAGAGAGATATGATGCTCTAACTGAGTTTCTCTGACTCCCAGGTTAGTGCTCTTTGAATTTCACCCCATGAAAACAAATCATGACTATGTTGGGAATGTGTAAAGTGAGTAGACCTGGGCTTGGCGAAGCAAATTTTGAGAAGGAAGCAGAATCCTAGACCCCAGCTCGTTAAGACAGAGATTAGTTGATTATCCTGTTCTCCATTCCTCCAAAGAAAGGACTCTCCAAGCTATACCTAAAAGCCAGAGAGCAATGTAAGAAAGAGAAATGACTCTAGCTTTCTAAAACTAAAAGATATTTAGAGAACAATATGAAATTTCCTTTAAAAACTAAAAATAGAGCTACCGTATGATCCTGCAATCCCACTCCTGGCCATATATTCCAAGAAAACCATAATGCAAAAAGATACATGTACCCCAATGTTCGTTGCAGCACTATTTACAATAGCCAAGACATGGAAGCAACCAAAATACCCATACGCAGATGAATGGATAAAGAAGATGTGGTACATATAGACAATGGAATATTACTCAGCCATAAAAAAAGAATGAAACAATGCCATTTGCAGCAACATGGATGGACCTAGAGATGATCATACTAAGTGAAGTAAGTCAGACAAAGATAGACAAATATCATATGATATCACCTATAGATGGAATCTTTAAAAAGTGATACAAATGAACTGATATACAAAACAGAAATAGACCTACAGACATAGAATATAAACTTATGGTTACCAAAGGGGAGGGATAAATTAGGAGTTTGTGATTAACATATACACACTACTATATATAAAACAGATAACCAACAAGGACCTACTGTATAGCACATGGAACTCTACTCAATATTTTGTAATAACCTATAAGGGAGAAGGATCTGAAAAAGGATATATATATATATATATATATATATATCCATATGTGTGTGTGTGTGTGTGTGTGTGCGTGTGTGTAGATATAAATATAGATATATAACCGAATCACTGTGCTGTACACCTGAAACTAACACAACCCTGTAAATCAACTATATTGAAATATAAATAAATTAAAATAAAAGGTATTTAATATATTAAGTATTGGGTGCTTACCAAATATCAGAAGTTCTGGGGAAACAGAAGATGCAAGCCTGCTGAGTTCAGTGACACACCACTGAAGTGCAACCCAGGGGTCAGGAAGCTGCTACCCTCACTGCTCCTGCCACAACAGCCTGAGGGACCCAGGAAGCTGAGGACTAGATACGGGACCACTGAGTTCAGCTGCCACAAGTCCCTCTAGACATGCGCAATTTATGACCTCACTTGCCAGGAGCAACACCAGTAGGAAAATGGACTCTGAATCACTTCCACCTTCTAGTTTTGCGTGAGTGCACCTAATCAGCAGAACCTAATTGGTTCACAGAACACGGGCTGCAAAAGAGTCTTAGGAATGGGGTGGGGGTATGACCTTTCCAACCTCTACATCTGGGAAGAAAGTAAAACGGTGGTTGAGAGAACCAATCCACCCTACCGACCATAGTCCATATCTTCAGCACTCATCATCCAAATACACCCGACACATATGTAAGCTTCCAACAGCAACCATGTCCAATACAAGCAACTACCTCTCATACAAATAGAAGCATCTCACCTCCCCCCAAAAGGAGGAAACCAAAGTCCTGTCTGTCACTGAGTGATCTTCAACCATCCTTCTAGTTCTGTCACATTCCCACCTTGGATTAAACTGTAATCTAAGGATTAAATTGTGCCGTTCACCACCAACAAGACATTTTAAAATAGTAAAGGAAAGAAAATGGTTAAAAAGTAAACACATATAAATATATATACAAAACAGAGCAAGAAAGAAAATTGGAGAAGCTATTATAATCCTTGTTTCTGTCACTGGTCATGAAGCCAGAGAGGGACTTTTAACTTATTTCCTACACCACCTATTCCATGTTCCCTTACTCTCCTCCAGCACCAGTTGTGGGTGAGATTGCTCTACTGCAAAATATATACTTATATATATATAACATATATATATTATATGTAATATATATGTAATATATGTATACATATAATAGTATATATATATATATATTTATATTCATATATCTTTTCCTTTCTCTGTTGTGTACATGTCTTAGTTTATTGCTTAAACTCTGGACCAAAGTACCCCAAGGCCCCCAAAGGATCCTCTAGTTTACAGACCTACTCTGCCCTGGCCCATCCTGTAACTATTTTCCCTGGACAAACTGGGTCAATCACCCAGCCAACCCATCTGCCCAATCACTGAAAGGCTGAGGGAAGGACAGAAAAAACCCACCCTCTCCAGGCTCAGTATGTGAGGGTGAAGGTACAGGTTGAGGGCACCTTGGAAACAGGTCCTTTGCCTCAAAATACTTCCCCTACAACCCTTGCCAATACCTGAAATTCCACCATGAGGAAACAGCTGCTTTTTCAATGTCTGTCTTTGTTCATAAACTTCCTAACAGAAACAGCTTCTAAAAAGGAGCTGTTTTGTTGCCACAGGATTCTTTCACCCCAAAAGTTCAAACTGCAAAATGGGCAGGACAGAAACTCAGGAATGGCTATACACAGTTAAACAGAAGAGTAGGGGGCAGCTGCGTGCCCCTTGAGGCAGAACCCCATGAGTGGAATAACAGTGAGAGCAGAAGAGAAATCCATCCCTTTATTTCCTTGCAGACAGCTGCTCAGAAGCCTGGAATTAAAGGTGACAAGCCCAGGTGTCAGATGGCAGATTATCTTTGTTCAAGGGATCCAGCAGGACTAAGGGATTTACGCAGAGTGACAGTGCACGGGCAGTGGCTGGTACCAAATGCTATCTAGAGCTCTTGCTATCTTAAAAGCAGACTCCAGGGACAAGCCTACAGCAGGAAGCCTGAACATCAATAACGACTACAATAAAAGGTTATAGTAGGCTGGGTCCTCTGTGAGCTCCTTGTTTTTGAAACGCTTAGCATTCATCCAGGATGTGATCAGAAACTCCAATTCCAGTGGCCTAAGACATTTCTCAAACTAGTCCTGATAACCCTGGAAGTTTACTTCCTGATTAAGATTTTGTTTGGCAGATGCAATTCACTGACATCTCTCAGTATGGGAAAGGTGACAGTCCTGGTCAAGTGATCCATACAACAGAAATAGGGAACCTGCAGCAGAGCTTAACTTTTTCCCCTGGTTCCTTGCCCAACTGTTCTACTGCCAAGGGAAACCCAGTCTGTTCTGATAAGGGAAACCTCACAACTCCTACAAAACCTTCCTGTTTGGTAAACCCCAGTCGGCCCAGATTCTGCTCAACTCCCTGCCCTAAATCACACCTGTAATTTTAGATTTGCAAACCCCCCTCGCTGGATTATAATGTAAAAAGTGCAGAGCAGAGGCTACCTGATTCTCTACGAGGGCCCAGCTACCTCCACATTTCCGTAATTGTTTTATTGAAGTATAAATAAAACAGAATTATGGAGCACTCCCTATGCTCCTCCCCCTCAAAGTATATTCAACTCTTCTCTCTTCTAGAAATGCAAATCTGACCCTTTAAGGAACACGACATAGGAGAAGACCCATACCCAAATCTGGTTTGCTTCTTACCTTTGGCAAAGTTAATCTGAGAAACAGTCCAACGCAACAAATTAGGCCACTACTTAATGGCCTGGAATTCCAATTAAAGGAAGGAGCTTTATGAGGCTGCTTGACAGTGGGAAGGAGTGTCTGACCTAATCTTGGATCCCAGAAAGGCCACCTTAAGAGGGAGAGCAATTGGCCATCAGATTTGCCGTGGGTGAAAGGAAGCCATAAACTACAGGGAGACTGGGCTCGTTAAAATGGTAATGCTCCTGTCTCCACCATGAAAGTGCTCCCTAGATGCCTCCAGAAATGAAATTTGGAACAATCAAAGAACCTAGCATTTCCTCCCCTCATCCAATCTCATTATTGCCATTTTATGTACTGATGTGCAACAAGGCCATTAAATTCAGACTCATCACTCCTGAGTGCGTGCAACACTTCGCGGACAACTGCAGGCAAACAAAACACCTGGAATCTCAACTCTAGGTGATTAGACAGGGATGTCGGGGAGTAGTCAACAGATGTCATCCTCACTGACACCGCCTCATAATTCATTTGAAATGCCCTGAAACACTAACCTCCAGGAAACCATACAACATGTACTTGGGGGATAGGGAACAGGGCATTGAATCGGGCCCAAGAAGAAAGCACAGGATGAGGCAATAAATGCAAATCAGAGAACCTGCAATATCTAAAGTCATCCTATTTCCCCCAGTGATCCATCATCTGATCAATATTCAAAGCCAGAATCATGGTCATCATCCTTGATTTTGTCAAATCCATCATTCATTCATTCACTCAAGTATTTAGGGATCACCTATCACGTGCCAGGGACGGTGCTGAGCGCTGGGAGTGCAGCAGTGAACATGCCCACTGGTTCTGTCCACAGGTCGCACTGATAGAGTCAGATTCTATCACAGGTCCCCTGTAGAATCAGATTCTTAGACAAGGAATTGCATGCAGACATTCCATTGGGGAGAACTCTCAGGAGATACACCTAAAAGGAGGGAAGATGACAGGATTGGGCAGAGAGAGAGAGGCTGACGCCCAATCAAGTTGAAGTGAGGCCTCAGCTGATCCTACTCAGGGCTCTGGAGCTCGGATGGCCCTTCAATGTTGTCCTAAATTGAAGACTTTGTATCCCCACATCTGCCTAGCCATGAGTGGATGCCTAGGAAGGGGTGTCACCTTGGGCAAAGCAGTTCTCTGTCACTGAGGGTAATTCCCAGAGGACACAGCAGTAGCCATGGACACCAGAGGATCCTAGCATCTGTGTCGGCCTAAAGAGGGACCCAGGTGGAGCACCATAGTAGCCCCTGCAATAACACCATCCATTCATTGCCAACCTGAGCGCAGTCCCTGTTGGCCTTTAGGGTGCCTTGTCTCAGACTCCTCGCTCTTCTCTGCCTTCCATCTGGGCCCCTCCCCTGGTGACCTTCCAGTCTTGTCACTTGAAGCATCCTAAATACCTACATCATCTTTGGAAGAACATTTGACTTCCCAGCTGGAGACTGTGGAGGTCTTCAGACATATTAAGGAAGGACCTCAAAATCTCTGTAAGAATAGTTTTCCTCTTTTCATTTCACTGATATCTAAAATTTTTAATATAATTATATACTGGATCACCTGGATTTCCACTTGAAAACCAAGTACTACCTTGAAATTTTAGTGCCCACATTTGCATTTGTTAACAGCTACATGGGTTCCAGGTAGTAGGATTTTAATTTCCACAGGCTAATGAGGGAAAGTCCAGAAATAAACAGTGAATAAATGATGCCTCGGGGCCAAATGAAGTTTGAAGCACTTCACATCCCTGCCCAAATTAAGCTTCTGCAGTGTTTAAGTAGAGAAAAATGGTGAGCACTTGAGTCATTTCTAACAATCAGTACAAGTAGGTCAAATTCAAAACACTCTACCTGATGGCAGCATCATTGTCACATTAAGGGTGGAAATTTTGCTTCCCCCGAAACAACTTGATGTGACACACTGAATTCATTTTTTATTTTCCTTTCTGATTAGTTTGCAGTTTTATTTGAATACAATTTACAAATTTGCTTTGGTTTCATAGTTGTGTAAGAGTTATAAATATGACTCTAAGCCTGGTTTTAGGGTTGTATGTATTTAGGTAAAATTACAGTGAAATCATTTAAGTCAACACTGAGAGATTCTGAGAATTTTTTACCCAAAAGATAAAGTCAGGGGGTATCATAAATTATTCAGATCGAAAACAGAGATCTAAACCCCTTCACATGGTCCTCATGGTCTGGTCCCAGCTCACCTATCCAAACTCCTCATCACACTGCTTCCAGCTGACAGAAGGGTAAGGAAATTGTTCTATGATGTCTAAACTGACTGGAGCCACTTTTGCCTTCCAGCGGGAAAGGGAGCTGGATTTTTTGTAAAATAAGGAATTAAGCATTTGTTCTGTTCCACGTCACTTACAAAAGCCAAGGCTGGGTGAAAATGGAAAGATAAATTTCAAAGCCCCACCTATGTGAACTGGGTACTTCCAAGGAGTACTATGTGGGTACTCCTTGCAAGTACCCAGTTCTGTGCTTCTACCAGTTGAAGCTCTGAGGATACAGACCATTGGGTTGAGCACAGTAAGTGGGGTTTCCATAAGGAAAAATATATACTCCAAAAGACAAAAAAACTGTAACAAATAATTCATGATAATAAGTGTATTATCAACATGCAGGAAAACTCTCAACAGAAGCAATATCGCTACATAGATATAACCAGATTCAACGTGCATGCAGAAAGCGACTTTCTTCTTTCTTCCTTGCCTCCCTTTAAAGTCACTCAAAAGTGAGTTGTTCCTCTAGTGGGGAGGGAAGGGTGCCAAGTGGCTGAGTAATGTTCAGAAATGACTCTCACATGGGGTTCTTCTATGGGTTTCAAGGAGGTTTCCCCACTAGGACATTTGATTGCACCTCCCTTAGTGCAAGCAATGCCCCTTCTACTCCTAGTTGCTTGTGACTCCTTCCTCCACCCCTGGGCATCAGGCAGTCTGTCCACACCCTGCCCAAGCTTCCACAGCCCATCCATGAACCTATTCATCCTCCTGAGTGAAATCCAAAATTCCACTCCCATATCAAGGCACCTTTAATTACCATTGACTTTAATTACCATTTGTGGAAAGGTTGCTATTTCCCAATACCACCACCTTTCCGTCCTCCAATGCCAAGCAGGCTGTTCCACCTAGCTCACTTTTGTTGCCCTTTCAGGCATGAGTCAGCCACCAGTCCACTGGGGCCCCTAAACTCCAAAGAACACATATCAAGATTCCAAGGGGTCTCCTTCAATTACCTCTCACTACACATAAGCATCTTCTCCCTTCCCCCCATGGAGACATAGTGGGGAAATGCCAGAGCACTCCATCACCTTTCTTCAAAGATATTCTCTCACTTAGCCTTTTCAAGCTCAATTGTATTTTATCCTCAAGTTGGAGGTTGATTAAGGATCACAACACTGGTTCCCAGTTACCTCCTTCACAACCCTACCTAGGTGATCTAGCACCTCATTTTAGAAAGTAGGTGTAGCGTCTATTATTTGTATGATTAGATTTTTGCCACCTCTACTGAAACTAAGAAAGAAAGAGTCCTATTTTAACACCCTGTTAACAGAAGTGTAAATTCTACAAAGCCTGGTATAAACTGAGTAACAGAAGGCTGTCCTCTATAATTAAATAGAAGATGATTTCAGAAGGCTTAAGATTCCTTTCTATAACTCAAGATGAGAATTCTGTTTCTATGAAGACTTGAGACCCTGCCATGAACAGTCAGCATAAGGACCCCATCAGATCATCTGGAAAGAGAAAATTATACTAAAATGATGGTGGGATAAGGGAAGGAAAGGAGATCATTTGAGCAGAAGGTAATTTCCTGCTGGGCTGAGAAGGAGGCAACAAGTATGGCACATAAGCAACAAGAACTCAACACACAAGCAGCACTTCTACACACAAAGTGACTTATAATGATGCACAAAACAGAGCAGAAAGAGATTGAAGGCTGAATCTGGGAAGACAGAAAGCAAAATAGGCTTGGAGAAGTATGTTCACAACAGCCCTAAAGAAATGAGTCTGAACAACAGATGTTCCTCTGCACAAAAAAATAAAATAAGAAATTGAACTTTACACAATCTCAAACACACAACTATACCCATTAGGATAAACGAGACCCTTAACTTCCCTGAACTATTCATCTGAGCTGCAAATATGTTCATCAGTTAAATTTCTTCACAGTTCCTGGGGACCATTAAGGTTTTGGTTTTTTGAGAGGACAAATTTCTATGTGGTCAGGGTCTACATGTCAGAGTTTTACAGCAGAAGTAAAGGACATTTAACTCTATTTTTCCTATTTCTGATAGATTTCTTGTCCATTGATATTACAAAGAACTATTTGTTTTCTGTAGAAGATGCTTCTGTGCACCCATTTCTTTGGGTTTCCAAGAAGAGACAAAAGTCTTACTAAATTTTAATGTGGGCCCGTCTTCAAAGAATCAGATAAGCTAGAAGGAATCTGAAAGTTGCAGACCAATTCCCATCATTTTGTAATCACATTATCATATCATCTCGTAAGTCACAGGGCAAGTGACTTATCCAGGAACATAACCATATTTGCTTGCAAACTATTTTCTGAAAAGAGAGACATGCTTCAAACAGAGACTTCATCATATGTTTCCATGATGACAGCATCAAGAGAAAGGAAGACAGAGAGCCATACGCTGGCTCTGAAAATGTGTGCCCAGAAGTGACACATGTCCCCTCACATTTCATTGGCCAAAACAAGTCACATGGCTATGTCAACTTCAAAGGGAGTGGGAAAGTTCAGTTGTACCATGTGCCCTTCTTTGAGGGTCCTCTACAATGAAAGGGATGCTGAATTTCACCTTACTACTCCCAAGTGTGGTAGTAAATGCTCCTGGAAGAAGGGGTCAAAGTCTTCTCCAGCCTTGAGCCACTGGTCTCTCCTTAACCTCCATTCATTCTCCTAAGCCCAATTTAAATCCACTCACCAATATGTCTTGCTTACTATATTCAACCCAAAGTGGTTTCTGGAGCCGCTAAACTCTTACCCAGTGTATATGCTCTGCACGCTTTCATCAGGTTGTTTCTGCAGATGACTTTATTTGGGTGTGTATGTCCACTGCCCAATTAGACAGCAGGATCCTTGAGGGCAAGATGCCTTCTTATGCTTAAGGCAGCCATCCAGTGAACAGAGACAGTGAGTCAAAGAGGCATGTCCATGAGAGACTCCTTGGAAGTACCCGGTTCACAATTAATGCAGACAACCATAGGTATTAGACCAAGGTTTCATTCAAGTATATTATGCACTAAGTTAACAGTCATCAAGACCAGAGAGGTTGTAGTTGTCCTCAAGCACACACTTAAACTGTATTTTAGGACAGTGTGGAATTAACTACAACCCCTTCACTCTGAGAACAAATCACTCCCTGCAAGGTCACTGAATCAGCTTGAGATGGACCTGGTGAAGTTGGGTTTCCTAAAAACAAAGATCGAGATAGGGATTTGTGTCCAAGTGATTTATGCAGGAAGTGCTCTCAGAAGAAACATACAAGGGAGTAAGAGGATAAAGATGAGGCAGAAACTAAGCAAAAATGAGGGTTTCAGATGAAGTCTATCCTTAACTCTATCCCACAGGGATCTCTGGAACACAAATTCTACCTTGGAGTCTGCCCTACGTTGAGACAAGAGAGAGGGGGTTTTGTAAACTCCCACCCACCCAACCCCAATGGTCAGTCCTTACTATTTGCTGCCCCAAAGTAAGGGAGGGGGAATAATTCCAAGGCATCTCCAGGTGAGGTGGCTCTACTCATCCAAGAGCAATCCTCAGGTCAGCAGCTGGAGATGGGCAAACCAAACTGATAAAAATGGAACCCAGGGAATCTGGAGAGGACAGCATCACTGTCTGCTGTGTCCTAAAAACCAGACTACACATAGAGAGGCTTGACCATTATCCATCACCTCCAGAAGTACACGAGGATGAGTAAGGGACCCAGCCGTAGGCTATGTGCAACAGCATCACTCTCCTATAAAAAGATCCTCAGTAAGTTTGTTCTTTATTAAGAGAGTCGTTAATTTGAAATCACTGTGTCAGACTGACTCTCCTCTCTGCTCTCTTCATCTCCAGATAACCACAGCTGGCTAAGGTCATTCTGACCCTGATATTCCATCCCAATCACTAAGATGAGAGCAGAGGGTTTTCTATGGGAAATTTGGTGAAAAGTGGGATGAATTTGCCTTTGGGCAGTCACAGAGGATTAGCTTCCATCGCAGGGCTGTGCTGAGGGATGATATTTTGAGAGAATGCCTTGAATTGATACCTCAAAAGGCTTCTTTCGAAGGGATGATTTATATATCACAAGACAAAGAGGATTTGTATTCAAGAAAATGGATTCTTTTTCTGAACTGTTTTAAAGAAGATGGATAGCTTCTGGTAAACTGCAGTTCAGTTTCTGTGAGCTGAGTGTTTCCTAGAAAATTACTAAGGTAATATTGCCCCTGGGACCCATACAGCGTCTCTGCCACCACCCATCCTGTGTGTGCGTGTGTGTATGTGTATGTGTACGCACGCATATGTAAAAGCGGCCACACAAACAGTTACCTAACCAGGCTGCCCTCTACTAGATAGCCCTCCAGAGAAAAAAATAATATTATCCAAACTACATATGCATATATAAGTTGATGATAACAATGATGAAGGAAATGTTTAGCTTGGTAGTTTTATTGCTATTGTTTACATATTTGCTCATCAAATTCCTCCTGCAAAAGCACTGTCCTTGTCAACTAAAAACTTCATTATAAGGGTCATTCTCCATACCTTAAATAGCTCTGATGGATTCCCACATGATCTTGATACCAGCTTTCATGTACATGCGAAGAAGAAACTCCCACAGAGTCTAAAAGTTGTCCAAATTCGAGTAAAGAAAAGGCTTATCATTGCTATTTGGGCCTCAGATCCCTGACCACTGGGGTGGCTGGAAGGAATAGAGAAGAGACAAATGAGGTCATAGATAGTGAAAAGGTTTCCCTGAAAAGTGAGAACAACTTCCATTGAGAAATCTAGAAAGCTGCCTGAGGGGTCCTGGAAGCCACGGCACCAGCCTTGAGAAATCAGCTAAAGCCCCTTTCATTGAGGAACCAGCTACTGGGTCCTCAATTTCGTTCAATCCTTAGGATGACTCTCATCCAGTGTGATGCTGGTAAGCCAGGTCAGGAGAGGCAGGGAAAGCTCTCATTTGTAGTATTTGCTGACTTCCATGGTGTAAATACACTCATTGTGGCAAATTAGAAGCTACCAATGTGATGTCACCAAACAAGGAGTTGAGAAGAAATGCACACAATCAGCTCTCACCAGCCGGAATAAGCTGGCTCTACACGACCACAAGGAGAGGCACGAAAAGATGGAAGGTTGGACTGTGCAAAAGCATCTGTTCCTGTCTTTGCCACCTGCAGACATAGAGATCACCCAAGAAAACACTTTCGAGTCACTTGCCCCTGGTGCAGAAAAGTTGTATCACTGCAGGTGTGAAGCTTTGTAAGACACAAGGAATACACTAAGCCCATCTTTGTCCAACATAGGAAAAAGCTCCTTGGACTGTGTGTTATCCAATCCCGTGTAACTCACATGCCTAGCACAGTGCTTTGCCCACACTGATTGCTCATCGATGGTTACTGAGGGAATGGATTGGTGACCCTTTTTTATGAATGTCTCATGAAGTCTGATAACCCAAATCCAGCCTTCCCAGACCTGACAGTTTTTTTCCAAAATTATATGAAAAGTTAAAGATCCTGAAATTTGGAAGGGACAATAAACCCCTAAACTCCATTGAACACAGCCCTCTGTCCCATAAACAGTCTTTTCTTCAGTCCTTCTAATAAGCGGTTACCAGTATCTAATTCAATATACCCAATAACAAGAAATTCACCAGCCAAAGTCATGGCAACTCACTGGTCGTAGTTGACCACTGTGTTCAGTGCTATGAACTGCAATGTGCCAAGAGCTCAAACAATGACGATTTGATCATTAATGAGACCTACAAGGACAAACATCTCTCAATATACTTTTGTAGGCTCGTTCCTCCCATCATTCCTAACAATATCCCTGCTGCTCCTATTGAGAGGTGAACTTTTATGCTGATAGGGGATGAGGAGAGTGGAGGATGAGCTGAAATAAGATGGTGAGATGCCCTGGGTCAAAGTGTGTTCCCTAATACACAAAAATCAGTTGTGTTTCTGTATACACATAATAAGCAACCAAAACAGGAAATTTAAAACACAATTTCATTTATAATAGCATCAAAACTAATGAATACTTATAATAAATTTAACCAAGGAGGCAAAAGACTTGTACCCCGGAAAACACAAAACTGCCAAAAGAAATTAAATGCATAAATAAATGGAAAAATACCCCATGTTTATGAATTAGAAGACTAAACATTGTTAAGATGTCAATACTACCCAAAGCGATCTACAAGTTCAATGCAATCCTTATCAAAATCCCAATGGCATTTTTTGCAGAAACAGAAAAACCCATCGTAAAAGTCATATGGAATCTCAAGGGAACCTCAGCAGCCAAAACAATCTTGAAGAAGAAGAGCAACGAGATAAATAAACTCTAAATATCTGCTGTACAACATTATACCTATAGTCAACGGTAACATACTGAACAGTTAAAATTCTGTTAAGAGGATAGATGTCACGTTAAATGTTCTTTCCACGATAAGAAAGAAGGAAGAGAATGAGAAAAACAACAACAGCGAAGTTGGAGGTCTCACACTTCCTAATTTCAAAACTTACCACAACGCTGGAGAACAGTGTGGTCCTGGCATAAAGACAGACATATGGAATAGAACTGAGAGGCCAGAAATAAACACTCACATATATGTTCAAATGGTATTTGACAAGGGTGCCAAGATTTCAATGGAGAAAGGACAGTCTTTTCAACAAATGGTGTGAGGAAAACTGGATACCCACATGCAAAAGCATGAAATTGGACTCTTAGCTTACACCATATATAAAAATTAACTCAAAATGGATCAAAGACTTAAAAGTAAGAGCTAAAACTATGAAATTCTTAGGAAAAAACATAGGGGAAAATCTTCATGACATTGGACTTGGCAACTATTTCCTGGGTAAGACACTGGAAACAGCACAGACAACAAAGAAACATTAGATAAGTTAGACTTCATCAAAATTTTCAGCTTTTATGGATTTAAACAGGGGTCCCCAACCCCTGGGCCATGGACCGGTACCGGTCTGTGGCCTGTTAGGAACCGGGCCGCACAGCAGGAGGTGAGCAGAGGGTGAGCAAGTGAAGTTTCATCTGTATTTACAGCCACTCCCCATCACTCGCATTACCACTTGAGCTCTGACTCCTGTCAGATCAGTGGTAGCATTAGATTCTCATAGGATCATGAACCCTACTGTGAAGTGTGCATGCAAGGGATGCGAACCCTACTGTGAACTGCGGATTTGAGGGATCTAGGTTACACGCTCCTTATGAGAATCTAATGCCTGATGATTGGAGGTGGAGCCGTGGCGGTGATGCGAGCACTGGGGAGTGGCTGCAAATACAGATTATCATTAGCAGAGAGGTTTGACTGCACAGAGACCATAATAAGTCAATTGTTTGCAGACTTATATCAAAACCCTATCAGTGAGTGGCAAGTAAAACAAGCTCAGGGCTTCCACTGATTCTGCATTATGGCGAATTTTCTAATTATTTCATTATATATTACAATGTAATAATAATAGAAGTGCACAATAAATGTAATGCACTTGAATCATCCCCAAACCATCCCCCCCATCCCTGGTCCGTGGAAAAATTGTCTTCCACAAAACTGGTCCCTGGTGCCAAAAAGGTTAGGGACCACTGCATTAAAAGGCACTAACAACAGAGTGAAAAAGCAATTCACAGAAAGGGAGAAAATATTTGCAAATTATATATCCAGTAAGGGATTATTATCCACAATATATAAAGAATTCCTACAACTAACAACAACAAAGTTTTTTAATGGATAAAGGACTTGAATAGACATTTTTTCAAAAAAGATATACAAATGGTCGATAAGCACAGGAAAAGATGTTCAACATCACTAATCATGAGGGAAATGCAAACCAAAACCATAATAAGATACTAGTTATATCCATTAGGATGGCTAGTATTAAAAATAATAACAATTTTAAAACTAAAAAAATAATAAGTGTTGGTGAAGACGTAGAGAAATTGAAACACTTGTGCATTGCTGGTACAGCCACTGTGGAAAACATGGCAGCTCTCAAAAAATTAAACACAGAATTACTATATGATCCAGCAATTCCACTTACAAATATACACCAAAAGATTTGAAAGCCGGGACTCAAACAGATATTTGTACACCAATGTTCATAACAGCATTATTCACAATATCCAACAGATGGAAATAACCTAAATGTCCATCACTGAATGAATAGATAAACAAAGTGGGGCATATATACACTAGAAGATATTATTTAGCCTTAATAAAAGGAAATTCTGACACATTCTACAACATGGATGAACCCTGAGAACATTATTCTAACTGAAATAAACCAGTCACAAAAAGACAAATACTGTATGATTCCATTTATATGAGGTGTGTAAAGAAGTCAATCCATAGAGACAGAAAATAAAATAGTGGTTGCCAGGGTTGGGGAGAGGGTGGGGCAGGCGGTATGAGGAGTTACTGTTTCATGGATATAGAGCTTCAGTTTTGCAAATAAAAAAAAGTTCTGGAGATGGGCTGCACAGCAATGTAAATGTACTTGACACTGCTTGAACTGTGCACTCAAAATAGTTAAGATAGTACATTTTGTGTTATGCATATTTTACCACAATTTTTAAAAAAAAGAAAAGGAATGAAATTCTGGCACATGCTACAACATGGATGAACCCTGAAAACATGCTAAGTAAAATAAGTCAAAAGGGCAAACACTGTAGAATTGCACTACTATGAGATACATAGAACAGTACAATAGTGGTTACCAGAGGCTGGGAAGGGAGGGGGTGGGGAGTTATTGTTTAATGGTTACACAGTTTCAGTTTGGGATGATGAAAAAGTTCTGGAAATGGGTAGTGGTGATGGTTGCACAATGATGTGAATGTACTTAATGCCAATGAATTGTATATTTAAAATGTTTAAAATGGTAAGTTTTACATATGGATACTTTACCACAATAAAATGATAACAATAAAAAGTGTGTTTCTTGGAATTGGGTTTGAGGCCTCTCAAGTCTTCTGCCATGATAGCCAAACATCATAAGGTTAACAAGCTTCCCTAAGATTCTATAAGCAGCAATCACATATTAAATACTCAACAAAGATTATTTTCCTCCCTCAATGTGATGCACTCTCCATTCTGATTTATGATAGAGAACAGGAAAGATTGTTTTACATTTAACTCATTTATGACTGTCACCCCTACTTACATAAGTATTCAGCGATATTCTATGAAAACTGCTTTTGAAAACTCATCAGTCACCATTTTGTTTCAAAACTGTGTCTAAGTTCTAAACGTGCCATCAAAGACCTCTATGAATCTCCTTCTGTGGGTTTCCTAGTAAGACTAATAGAAACTTTGAGTGTTTCCCAGGAAAGGGGAACAAGATATACATTATCATATCATCATAGGAGCAAAGTTAAAAGATAAAGGTGTCTTACATAAGACATCTTTTAAGCAGGAAACAATCCATTTGAGGTCAAACCAAAAAGGGAATACTTTGTTTTTAGTTTGCAATAATCCCAAGGGGCAGGGGGGAGGGATTGGCTTGACCTTTAATATCATGATGCTCTATGATATCCAAAATATATTGGAATAGCCACCTGCAAGCACACTTACAGAAATTCCAGCAAAATCTAGTCGAACTCAAGTAACTTTTTAAATTTTTATTGGAGTATAGTTGATTTACAATGTTGTGTTAGTTTCAGCTGTACAGAAAAGTGAATCAGTTATAAATATACACATATCCACTCTTTTTTAGCTTCTTTTCCCATATAGGCCATTACAGAGTACTGGGTAGAGCTCCCAGTGCTATACAGCAGGTTTTTACTAGTTATCTATTTTATATATAGTAGTGTGTATATGTCAATCCCAATCTCCCAATTTATCCCTCCCCCCCCTTATCCCCTGGTAACCATAAATTTTTGTGTGTTTGGTTGGTTGGTTGGTTTGGTTTTTGTTTTTTGTCTGCGTTATGTCTTCATTGCTGCATGTGGGCTTTCTCTAGTTGAGGCGAGCAGGGGCTACTCTTCAGTGCGGTGCGCGGGCTTCTCACTGCAGTGGCTTCTCTTGTTGTGGAGCATGGGCTCTAGGCACGGGGGCTTCAGTAGTTGTGGCACACCGGCTCTAGAGCACAGGCTCAGTAGTTGTGGCACAGGGGCTTAGTCGCTCTGCGGCATGTGGGATCTTCCCAGACCAGGGATCGAACCCGTGTCCCCTGCATTGGCAGGCGGATTGTTAACCACTGCACCACCAGGGAAGTCCCCATAAGTTTGTTTTCTAGGAACTTTTTAAAAGAAAAATCCATCCCAACTTAGTGTCAGATACTTTGCTGAAATGTTCTATTCAATGAATCTGGCTTTTCTCTTCCTCTCTCTCATGTGTTACCAAAAATTCAAATATATTAAATTCATTTTCCTTTTACCCACTAATTTTATAATTCTATCAGTGAGAGGCTATGAGGTTTTGCGGGCATGATTCTTTGTTTACAGCTCTCAACTGCTTGTTGCTGATGATTTCATTATTCTCCATATAACTACAGATTTCATTTCTTCTGGTATTTGCTCCATTCTTTTACAAGGAAATTAAAATCTATTCCAATAGATATTCACTTTCAGTTTTCAGCATCTTTGCCATTTTTCAAAATTTGTCATTACATCTTCTTCACTTCATAACTGCTTCACCATGATTGCAGGAGTTGATGAGCTAGACCCAGAAAAACTCAATGTCCCAGTCCCATACCTTCTTGGCTGTACCCACAGAACTTTGGCAACAGTGTTTTTTTAGTTTTTGTTGTCGCTGTTCTTTTGTTTTATTGTTTTTTGTTGTTGTTCTTAGGGAAAGGAGTATTCCATAGATGGTTCAAATTCCCTTTTCATCTTTTTTCATACAACATGAATCCTCACTGCTCAGACATTCTAATATACCCATTTATTTCATTTCCTCCATTTTAATATATTTATTTATTTTAATTTTTCCCTTGAGGAAGAAGAGGGAAAATTTTGCCAGAATTCTGTATTTCATAAGCTTTGGAATTAGACAAACCTGGGTTCAGATCTCAGCTTTACCACCTACCAGATGAATAATCTTTGGTAGGTAACTGACCTCTAAAAGCACTGATCTCACCTATAACACAGGAATGGCACCATCATCCCTTCAGCATCATTTGAGATTACATGAGCCAGGAGAGGGGGAAGATGGCGGAAGAGTAAAACGCGGAGATCACCTTCCTCCCCACAGATACACCAGAAATACATCTACACGTGGAACAACACCTACAGAACGCTGGCAGAAGACCTCAGACCTCCCAAAAGGCAACAAAATTCCCCACGTACCTGGGTAGGGCAAAAGAAAAAAGAATAAACAGAGACAAAAGAATAGGGATGGGACCTGCTGTGAAGGAGGAAAGGCTTCCACACACTAGGAAGCCCCTTCGCGGGCAGAGAATGCGGGTGGCAGAGGGGGAAAGCTTCGGAGCCTCAGAGGAGAGCACAGCAACAAGGGTGCGGAGGGCAAAGCGGGGAGATTCCCGCACACAGGATAGGTACCGACCGGCACTCACCAGCCCGAGAGGCTTGTCTGCTCACCCGCCGGGGCGGGCGGGGCTGTGAGCTGAGGCTTGGGCTTCGGTCGGAGCACAGGGAGAGGAGTGGGGTTGGCGGCGTGAACACAGCCTGCAGGGGGTTAGTGCACCATGGCTAGCCGGGAAGGAGTCTGTGGAAAAGTCTGGACCTGCCAAAGAGGCAAGAGACTTTTTCTTCCCTCTTCATTTCCTGGTGCGCGGGGAGAGGGGATTAAGAGCGCTGCTAAAAGGAGCTCCAGAGACGGGCACGAGCCGCAGCTAACAGCGCGGACCCCAGAGACGGGCATGAGATGCTAAAGCTGCTGCTGCCGCCACCGAAAGCCTGTGTGCAAGCACAGGTCACTATCCGCACCTCCCTTCAGGGGAGTCTGTGCAGCCCGCCACTGCCAGGTCCCAGGATCCAGGGTCAACTTTCCCGGATGAAGGCATGACGCGCCTCAGGCTGGTGCAACGTCACGCCGGCCTCTGCCACTGCAGGCTCACCCGGCATCCGCACCCCTCCCTCCCCACCCGGCCTGAGTGAGCCAGAGTCTCCAAGTCAGCTGCTCCTTTAACCCTCTCCTGTCTGACGAAAAACAGACGCCCTCCAGCGACCTACGCGCAGAGGCAGGGCCAAATCCAAAGCTGAGCACCTGGGAGCTGTGAGAACAAAGAAGAGAAAGGGAAATCTCTCCCAGCAGCCTCAGAAGCAGCGGATTAAAGCTCCACAATCAACTTGATGTACCCTGCATCTGTGGAATACATGAATAGACAAAGAATCCCAAATTGAGGAGGGGGACTTTGAGAGCAAGATTTATTATTTTTTCTCCTTTTCCTCTTTTTGTAAGTGTGTATGTGTATGCTTCTGTGTGAGATTTTGTCTATATAGCTTTGCTTTCACCATTTGTCCTAGGGTTCTATCCATCCGGTTTTTTTTGTTTTTTCTTTTTAAAAACTTTTGTTCTTAATAATTATTTTTTTAATAATTTTATTTTATCTTACTTTATGTTATTATATTTTATCCTCTTTCTTCCTTTCTTTCTACTTTTTCTCCCTTTTAATTTTGAGCCATGTGGATAAAAGGCTCTTCGTGCTGGAGCCAGGAGTCAGTGCTGTGCCTCTGAGGTGGGAGAACCAACTTCAGGACACTGGCCCACAACAGACCTCCCAGCTCCACGTAATGTCAAACGGCGAAAATCTCCAAGAGATCTCCATGTCAACACCAGCACCCAGCTTCACTCAACGACCAGCAAGCTACAGTGCTGGACACCCTATGCCAAACAACTAGCAAGACAGGAACACAACCCCACCCATTAGCAGAGATGCTGCCTAAAATCATAATAAGGCCACAGACACCCCAAAACACACCACCACACGTGGACCTGCCCACCAGAAAGACAAGATCCAGCCTCATCCACCAGAACACAGGCACTAGTCCCCTCCACCAGGAAGCCTACACAACCCACTGAACCAACTTTAGCCACTGGGGACAGACACCAAAAACAACGGGAACTACAAACCTGCAGCCTGCAAAAAGGAGACCCCATACACAGTAAGATAAGCAAAATGAGAAGACAGGAAAACACACAGCGATGAAGGAGCAAGATAAAAACCCACCAGACCTAACAAATGAAGAGGAAATAGGCCTTCTACCTGAAAAAGAATTCAGAATAATGATAGTAAAGTTGATCCAAAATCTTGGAAATAGAATAGAGAAAATGCAGGAAACATTTAACAAGGACCTACAAGAACTAAAGAGGAAACAAGCAACGATGAACAACACAATAAATGAAATTAAAAATACTCTAGATGGGATCAATAGCAGAATAACTGAGGCAGAAGAACGGATAAGTGACCTGGAAGATAAAACAGTGGAAATAACTACTGCAGAGCAGAATAAAGAAAAAAGAATGAGAAGAACTGAGGACAGTCTCAGAGACTTCTGGGAAAACATTAAATGCACCAACATTCGAATTATAGGGGTTCCAGAAGAAGAAGAGAAAAACAAAGGGACTGAGAAAATATTTGAAGAGATTATAGTTGAAAACTTCCCTAATATAGGAAAGGAAATACTTAATCAAGTCCAGGAAGCACAGAGAGTCCCATACAGGATAAATCCAAGGAGAAACACGCCAAGACACATATTAATCAAACTGTCAAAAATTAAATCCAAAGAACAAATATTAAAAACAGCAAGGGAAAAACAACAAATAACACACAAGGGAATCCCCATAAGGTTAACAGCTGATCTTTCAGCAGATACTCTGCAAGCCAGAAGGGACTGGCAGGACATATTTAAAGTGATGAAGGAGAAAAACCTACAACCAAGATTACTCTACCCAGCAAGGATCTCATTCAGAGTTGATGGAGAAATTAAAACCTTTACAGACAAGCAAAAGCTGAGAGAATTCAGCACCACCAAATCAGCTTTACAACATATGCTAAAGGAACTTCTCTAGGCAAGAAACACAAGAGAAGGAAAAGACCACGATAACAAACCCAAAACAATTAAGAAAATGGGAATAGGAACATACAAATCAATAATTACCTTAAATGTAAATGGATTAAATGCTCCCACTAAAAGACACAGAGTGGCTGAATGGATACAAAAACAAGACCCATATATATGCCGTCTACAAGAGACCCACTTCAGACCTAGAGACACATACAGACTGAAAGTAAGGGGATGGAAAAAGATATTCCACGCAAATGGAAACCAAAAGAAAGCTGGAGTAGCAATTCTCATATCAGACAAAATAGACTTTAAAATAAAGACTATTAGAAGAGACAAAGAAGGACACTACATAATGATCAAGGGATCGATCCAAGAAGAAGATATAACAACTGTAAATATTTATGCACCCAACATAGGAGCACCTCAATACATAAGGCAAATACTAACAGCCATAAAGGGGAAATCGACAGTAACACATTCATAGTAGGGGACTTTAACACCCCACTTTCACCAATGGACAGATTATCCAAAATGAAAATAAATAAGGAAACACAAGCTTTAAATGATACATTAAACAAGATGGACTTAATTGATATTTATAGGACATTCCACCCAAGAACAACAGAATACATATTTTTCTCAGGTGCTCATGGAACATTCTCCAGGAGAGATCATATCTTGAGTCACAAATCAAGCCTTGGTAAATTTAAGAAAATTGAAATTGTATCAAGTATCTTTTCCGACTACAATGCTATGACACTAGATATCAATTACAGGAAAAGATCTGTAAAAACTACAAACACATGGAGGCTAAACAATACAATACTGAATAACGAAGTGATCACTGACAGAATCAAAGAGGAAATAAAAAAATACCTAGAAACAAATGATAGTGGAGACACGACGATCCAAAACCTATGGGGTGCAGCAAAAGCAGTTCTAAGAGGGAAGTTTATATCAATACATTCCTACCTTAAGAAACAGGAAACATCTCGAATAAACAACCTAACCTTGCACCTAAAGCACTTAGAGAAAGAAGAACAAAAAGACCCCAAAGTTAGCAGAAGGAAAGAAATCATAAAAATCAGATCAGAAATAAATGAGAAAGAAATGAAGGAAACGATAGCAAACATTAATAAAACTAAAAGGTGGTTCTTTGAGAAGATAAACAAAATTGATAAACCATTAGCCAGACTCATCAAGAAAAAAAGGGAGAAGACTCAAATCAATAGAATTAGAAATGAAAGAGGAGAAGTAACAACTGACACTGCAGAAATACAAAAGATCACGAGAGATTACTACAAGCAAGTCTATGCCAATAAAATGGACAACCTGGAAGAAACGGACAAATTCTTAGAAAAGCACAACCTGCCAAGACTGAATCAGGAAGAAATAGAAAATATGAACAGACCAATCACAAGCACTGAAACTGAAACTGTGATTAAAAATCTTCCAACAAACAAAAGCCCAGGACCAGATGGCTTCACAGGTGAATTCTATCAAACGTTTAGAGAAGAGCTAACACCTATCCTTCTTACATTCTTCCAAAATACAGCAGAGGGAGGAACACTCCCAACTCATTCTACGAGGCCACCATCACCCTGATACCAAAACCAGACAAGAATGTCACAAAGAAAGAAAACTACAGGCCAATATCACTGATGAACACAGATGCAAAAATCCTCAACAAAAAACTAGCAAACAGAATCCAACAGCACATTAAAACGATCATACACCATGATCAAGTGGGGTTTATCCCAGGAATGCAAGGATTCTTCAATATATGCAAATCAATCAACGTGATACACCATATTAACAAACTGAAGGAGAAAAACCATATGATCATCTGAATAGATGTAGGAAAAGCTTTTGACAAAATTCAACACCCATTTATGATACAAACCCTGCAGAAAGTAGGCATAGAGGGAACTTTCCTCAACATAATAAAGGCCATATATGACAAACCCACAGCCAACATCGTCCTCAATGGTGAAAAACTGAAAGCAATTCCACTAAGATCAGGAACAAGACAAGGTTGCCCACTCTCACCACTCTTATTCAACATAGTTTTGGAAGTTTTAGCCACAGCAATCAGAGAAGAAAAGGAAATAAAAGGAATCCAAATCGGAAAAGAAGAAGTAAAGTTGTCACTGTTTGCAGATGACATGATACTATACATAGAGAACCCCAAAGATGCTACCAGAAAACTACTAGAGCTAATCAATGAATTTGGTAAAGTAGCAGGATACAAAGTTAATGCACAGAAATCTCTGGCATTTCTATACATTAATGATGAAAAATCTGAAAGTGAAATCAAGAAAACACTCCCATTTACCACTGCAACAAAAAGAGTAAAATATCTAGGAATAAACCTACCTAAGGAGAAAAAAGACCTGTATGAAGAAAATTATAAGACACTGATGAAAGAAATTAAAGATGATACAAATAGATGGAGAGATATACCATGTTCTTGGATTGGAAGAATCAACATTGTGAAAATGACTCTACTACCCAAAGCAATCTACAGATTCAATGCAATCTCTATCAAACTACCCCTGGAATTTTTCACAGGACTAGAACAAAAAATTTCACAATTTGTGTGGAAACACAAAAGACCCTGAATAGCCAAAGCAATCTTAAGAACGAAAAACAGAGCCTGAGGAATCAGGCTCCTGACCTCAGAGTATACGACAGAGCTACAGTAATCAAGACAGTATGGTACTGGCACAAAAACAGAAATATAGATCAATGGAACAGGATAGAAAGCCCAGAGATAAACCCACGCACATATGGTCACCTTATCTTTGATAAAGGAGGCAAGAATATATAATGGAGAAAAGAGAGCGTGTTCAATAATTGGTGCTGGGAAAACTGGACAGCTACCTGTAAAAGAATGAAAGTAGAACACTCCCTAAAACCATACACAAAAATAAGCTCAAAATAGATTAAAGACCTAAATGTAAGGCCAGAAACTATCAAACTCTTAGAGGAAAACATAGGCAGAACACTCTATGACATAAATCACAGCAAGATCCTTTTTGACTCACCTCCTAGAGAAATGGAAATAAATACAAAAATAAACAAATGGGACCTAATGAAACTTCAAAGCTTTTGCACAGCAAAGGAAACCATAAACAAGACCAAAAGACAACCCTAAGAACTGCAGAAAATATTTGCAAATGAAGCAACTGACAATGGATTAATCTCCAAAATTTATAAGCAGCTCATGCAGCTCAATAACAAAAAAACTAACAACCTAATCCAAAAATGGGCAGAAGACCTAAATAGACATTTCTCCAAAGAAGATATACAGATTGCCAACAAACACATGAAAGAATGCTCAACATCATTAATCATTAGAGAAATGCAAATCAAAACTACAATGAGATATCATCTCACACCGGTCAGAATGGCCATCATCAAAAAATCTACAAAGAATAAATGCTGGAGAGGGTGTGGAGAAAAGGGAACACTCTTGCACTGCTGGTGGGAATGTGAATTGGTACAGCCACTATGGAGAACAGTATGGAGGTTCCTTAAAAAACTACAAATAGAAATACCATATGACCCAGCAATCCCACTACTGGGCATATACCCTGAGAAAACCAAAATTCAAAAAGAGTCATGTACCAAAATGTTCATTGCAGCTCTGTTTACAATAGCTCGGAGATGGAAACAACCTAAGTGCCCATCATCGGATGAATGGATAAAGAAGATGTGGCACATATATACAATGGAATATTACTCAGCCATAAAAAGAAACGAAATTGAGCTATTTGTAATGAGGTGGATAGACCTAGAGTCTATCATACAGAGTGAAGTAAGTCAGAAAGAAAAAGACAAATACCATATGCTAACACATATATATGGAATTTAAGAAGAAAAAAAAATGTCATGAAGAACCTCGGGGTAAGACAGGAATAAAGACACAGACCTACTGGAGAACGGACTTGAGGATATGGGGAGGGGGGAGGGTGAGCTTTGACAGGGCGAGAGAGAGTCATGGACATATACACACTAACAAATGTAAGGGAGATAGCTAGTGGGAAGCAGCCGCATGGCACAGGGATATCGGCTCGGTGCTTTGTGACAGCCTGGAGGGGTGGGATAGGGAAGGTGGGAGGGAGGGAGACGCAAGAGGGAAGAGATATGGGAACGTATGTATATGTATAACTGATTCACTTTGTTATAAAGCAGAAACTAACACACCATTGTAAAGCAATTATACCCCAATAAAGATGTTTAAAAAAAAAAAAAAAAACTAAAAGTAGAACTACCATACGACCCAGCAATCCCACTACTGGGCATATACCCTGAGAAAACCATAATTCAAAAAGAGTCATGTACCAAAATGTTCACTGCACCTCTGTTTACAATAGCCCAGAGATGGAAACAACCTAAGTGTCCATCATCAGATGAATGGATAAAGAAGATGTGGCACATATATACAATGGAATATTACTCAGCCATAAAAAGAAACGAAATCAAGTTATTTGTAGTGAGGTGGATGGACCTTGAGTCTGTCATACAGAGCGAAGTAAGTCAAAAAGTGAACGACAAATACTGTATGCTAACACATATATATGGAATCTATAAAAAAAAAAAAGGTCATGAAGAACCTAGGGGTAAGACAGGAATAAAGACACAGACTTACTAGAGAATGGACTTGAGGATATTGGGAGGGGGAAGGGTAAGCTGTGACAAAGTGAGAGAGTGGCATGGACATAAATACAGTACCAAACGTAAAATAGATAGCTAGTGGGAAGCAGCCGCATAGCACAGGGAGATCAGCTCTGTGCTTTGTGACCACCTAGAGGAGTGGGATAGGGAGGGTGGGAGGGAGGGAGACGCAAGA